>NC_137221.1:14424757-14767257 GCF_949987685.1 Ammodytes marinus
CACCTTTCTGGAGCAGACGGTGGGCATGTGGTAGGAGTTTGACTGGACGCCATCCTCTGAGTTCCATACATCCAGCAGCAGCACGTCAAAGTGGAGGATGGAGTCAGGAGGGATGATTTCACCTGAGGGGAGGAGACACAATACTTTCTAAACTCGCTAAAGTCTAAAGGCATCAAGACCTTGCAGAACGGAAATGTCACAATAACTCTATTGTTATACATCACTGAAGGATTTTCTTTTTTCACAATGCTATCTTTGTCCTGTGTTATCTAATGTTTTTTCAAAATGTAATTTGATTCATTTAATTGTGTATATTATTCACTAGAACTGAAACGATTAGCTGACTAATCAATAAGTGTCTGGATAGGCGCTCTGACCACTACACCACGAGCACCCCCATCATCTTTTGAGTTTTTAAACTGTTGGAATAAAAGAATAAAAGGTTGGGCTCTGGAAAAGTGTAATTTTATAAACAAAGTAATTACTGCCTGAATCCCCCAAAAAATCCAAAGATTAATGGATAATAATAATAATACTTTAATAAAGCACAAGTTGCAGCCATATCTAATCGTCCATTCCTGTCTCACACTTGCAATCGCAACGAATAATTTTGGGAAAACATTTTTTAGGTCACCACTGATTTTTTATTGTATTTGTATCATTATAGTAGACTGAATAGCTTAAAGTTTTGTAATTTTATTCCAGTTTTGGAAGTTTGGTCATTGTTTCTTGCTTTCAAATGCTTTACAGACCAATGAATAATTGATTAATTGAAAAGGTCATATGCAAATTTCTATCGATTATGAAAAAAATTAAGTGTGTAATTGCACAAAGTAAACACCTCTTCATGTCATTAAACATCTTGCTATCTTGAGCTTTGTCCAAGCATTCTGTTGAGTTAAAGCTGCTTTCACCAACAAAACTATATTGGTTAGCATCTCCACCAACTACTTTAGCAAACTATCCGTCACCACCAGACTGGTAGCGGAGCTGTTACCTGTCTACACGTGCCTGTCTCACTCCCTTTATTTAACTATTTCATGCACACACACAAAATACACATAGGGGTCTCTACAGTTAAACAGAACAGTTGTTCTGATCATCCTACAGTCATATGCAAATATTTTTACATTTCTGCTTCCTTGTCTGCCATGTTCCTCTGACATCATTCAACATGGACGCTTGGGAGCAGCCCACTTCCTCTCTGCTTCAGCTGACTCTGGCACAGCACCATACGCTGCTTTCTTCAAATACCTTTTTTTTTTCTCCTGCCAATGTCTGACCAACTTCTGTCATTGTTATAGTGAGCAGTGCAAGATGTGCTCACTAATTTCTGTAGAGGACATGCGATAAGCCGACTTAACTGAAGCAAAATAAATCAAATCAGTGGCGTGATGAGACACAGGGGATGTGGCCATTTGACAGGAAATGTTTAGCATACGCACCATATCCCTGCTTTCCATAGGCGAGCTGAGGCGGGATCTTGACAAGTCGTCTCTCATTGACACACATCCCCACCAAGGCTTTGTCCATCCCTTGGATCAGCTGCTTCTTGCCGACAAACACGTTGTAGGTGCTGCCACGGTCGTAACTGAAACACACAGAAGACATTGGCAACTCATTCAGAAAAAATAAATCAATTCACCAGATGTCACAATAAGCCAGGGTTCAGAGTCATTAAGAATGAGTGAATGCACAGCTACTGTATTAATACAAAGCCTGGACTCAAGTTAGTCAAGATCTGAGCTTTTTATGTCATCATCTTTACAATCAGTGACTTCTTAAGAAGTATCACTCAGATAATTATTAGTTTAGTTTACACATTGACATTTTCTGATTTAGTTTACACATTGTAAACTCAACTAACTCTATAAGTACGAAAAGGGCCCCGGTACAAGACAGGCCACAAAAGTGGATCAAAATAGCCTTAAGTAGTTCAAATTCTGTAAATAGGCTTTTATGGGGGCATTTGGGGTCTTTTTTTTGGGGGGGGGGGGGGGGGGGGTCCTTGGGGTCTCTGGGGACCTTGGACAGTTGACCTTTTTGCCGGTTCACTTATTACTGTTGACTAGATCAGTGGTAACCAAGTGGAGTCCTGGAAACCCAGAGCTTCAACATTATGGATAAAGACTTGGTGCACAGCAGGTCCCAATAATTCGAGTGTGATCAATTAAGCTAATATTAGTAGCCTAATATTAATCTATAAAGTCTAATGGCAAAATTCTCCATCTGATGAAATCGGAATCCTGTGTTTAATCCCTTCTCGGGTCGTTGATATGACAAGGTTTTTGAGCTCTAGGATAAAAGATGTGTGGATTCAGATAACAGTCTGCCTGGCTGCATGCGTGGCTCACAGGGGCGTACCATTACAAGCGCACTTTTACGCACGGTGCACCTGGTCAGCTAGTGCAGAGCGAGCCTGAAAAGTGGAGAATAATTCATTCTTTGCTCGATACTCACCTGGAGTCGAACTTCTTTCCGTCCGGAAACATGCCATTGTAGTGATACCTGACATAATCCCCCACTTTGACTGCGCGAACGCACTGCTCCGGCTCGAAAGTTTTCTCAATGATGATGTCGTCTAACGGTACCGGAGGAGCGTCACAGGCGGCGAACGCCACCAGAACCGATAGATAAAGCATCCCCTGCACCCACTGGATCATTTTCGCTTCCGACAAACTCACAAGGGATGGAGATAACTGTTGGAACGGCCTGTAGTGTGTGTGTATGCTTCGCCTCCCTGTTCCCCTCTACTACTTGGATAGAAGTCCTGCCCCCGGTCTTACAGCGAGAATGATCACGTGTCAAGGCAGACAAAGATGTAGGCTACAACATCCGGTTAGAACTTTTATATATAACATCAACTGGTGACCTAAACACAGTGTTTTAATCAAAAAACTAAACTAAATTAAGATGACAAGACATTAAACGATGTCTGTATGTGACACAAAGTACTAAAAAGATAGCTGAATTAGCAAGCTGTGCTTTTACTTTGAAATCAAAGTATACATTTCCTGTGTGATCCTGCTTCTTTTCGAGCTAACTTGACGCACCTATGAATTGAATGAGATAATTTTTGGGTTTTTGGGCACCACGTATTGCTCCTGCGCAGTGCAACCTCTGAAATGTGTCAACGTGGTAACGAAAGGGTCTCCACACAGCTGCATACACACAATCCGACCCCCCTCCCCTCCTCCCTTTGGATCCAATCACATCAGAATAATGCGCACATCTGGATACGCCACTGGCCGGAGTCAAACAATATAGCCTACAACGCGCGGGACAAAAAGTTTGCTTGAAGGCTATATGATGTTATGTATGCATCCCGTTTAGGACTTTGGGGGCGGATGGGACAGGCAGGAATGTCTCTCTCTACGTGGCAGTGGAGGGGGAGGGACACTCCTCAGGGGTTTAATTAGTTACCGTGAGAAAGTAGGTTAAACTAAAGTATTTTAGGGAACAATATTATTGGTCAGTCTTGGACTTAAAATAGCTCAATGACGTGTGTCTTAAAAATAAAGAGTTCCTTCATCAGTGTTGCTGTTAAATTATGAAATGTCTAGGCCTGCTCTATTAGGTTTTTACAAGTCCTGTGTACAGACAGAACACGAGCAGTGATTTACCGGAGATTTAAGTGGGAGGAGCAGCTCCAGCGACTGCTCGAGCCCTGCGCCCGGGGGAGGGGAGGCTTTGCTCGGATACGTGGTGGAACTTGAGGCGGTCCTAGACCCACGCACACCTACCGTCCGGGATTGGGATCATCCCATTCAGCCAGCCCCTCCACCCCTTACCAAACTTTACTAAAAAAAAATGGCAGCCTCCACTTCTTTCCAACTCTTCTCTGCGCTGTTGATCGCATTTTTCACCTCTGTGGTGAACTGTCAGTATGAAAAATACAGCTTTAGAAGTTTCCCCAGGAACGAGCTGATGCCATTGGAGTCCGCATACAAATACGCGCTGGACCAGTACACCGGGGAGAAGTGGAAGGAGACGGTGGAGTACATGGAGGTGTCTCTGCGCCTCTACCGTCTGCTGCGGGACAGCGAGGCCTTCTGCAACCTCAACTGTAGCTCCGTACGACTGGAAGACGAGCAGAAGTTTGCGGAGTTTCCAGAGCTGCGGGCGTTTGGCAATGTGATGAAGAGGGCGCAGTGTCTAAAGCGCTGCAAACAGGGTCTGCCCGCTTTCAGGCAGACCATGCCCAGCCGGGACACGATAGACGAGTTTGAAAGGAGAGAGCCGTACAAATACCTGCAGTACGCCTACTTCAAAGTAAGAACATGTTATAATAGTCTACGTGGGGTCATTAAAGTCTAAAGTAAACAATGATAAGGGAATGTTTTGGTTTTTACTCATGTTTTATTGTGGTGTCACTCACTGTAACGGTGAAAATAGAGACAGTGTTTCTATTTTGACGTCATTGACATTTCATTTTCCTGAATTGCGTTCTGAGTCTGACGTGTGCCACTGCCACGGATGCACCCCCCCGGCTCTTCAAGAGAGGAGATCCTTAACCTTTACCTGTGCAGGCTTGTGTTTTCTCATCCCTGCTATTCAGATGTAAAACGTTCACAAGTGGGCTAAGGAAACATTAAAGACGCATGGTCGTCGCCTCTTCAATGGACTGGAGGAAGTAGGATAGTTATGATTTAGGATCAGGTTATGAATCTCGTTTAGGGCCAAAGTTTAAAATTGTGCTATGTATAGAGCTAAACAGTGGTGTGACAAATGAATTGAAATAAAACTCAGAATGATTTGATAAACAGGAGAAACACAGATGCATCCACACAGGTGCGGTCTATGGCATGGTTTGGATCAAGTTAATAGTTATGCTCTCAGTAACCCTTAGGCCTTGAATGATTGCGCTTTAATTCGCGTGTTTAGAAAAATTAACAATGTTCATATGATGATACATATCAAACCTGATAGTCTGGCACATTGTTATGGTTTTACAGTAGTGTGGGTTCCTGGGTAGATCAGAAGATGGGTATTATCTGTCCCAATATGTATTTATTAGGGAGCCCCCAATTCTCTGTTGGGTTCCCTGACATGGGAAAGTTGAGGTAATCGCCCAAGGATCTCCCCGCCTGTTTTGTTGACACTTAACAAAAAGGTATACAAATGACTGAGTAGTTACATAGAAATGAGTGAGAAGATAGATCCTGCATTACTCTGAATCAGCCATTGTGACAAAAACCTACATTTTCTAAGTATTCACCATGTAGCCTAATATTTAGGAATTATTTGTTGCAAATGTATCAGTTATCATTATGTCTTGTACCTCTCAGTCAAGTTTTAAAATCACATTTGAATTGTTTCTGTTATCGAATGAGCCAGAAAATAAATAAAAATCTGTTTATAAAGTGTGGGTTGTTTCTTTCAGTCTGACAACCTGGCCAAGGCGGTGTCTGCTGCTCACACCTTCCTGCTGAAACACCCCAATGATGAGATGATGAAGAGGAACATGGAATACTACAAGAGTCTGCCTGGAGCCGACGAACACCTCAAAGACCTAGAGACCAAGTCCTACGAGGTACACATACACACACACACACACACACACACACACACACACACACACACACACACACACACACACACACACACACACACACACACACACACACACACACACACACACACACACACACACACACACTTTAGTTTGCATAGTGGTACTGTCAAAAGGAAACTTGGAAAGGCTGCGGTCCTGCAACAGTCACACCCATACCAACATATCTTTGTACACACACACACACACACACACACACACACACACACACACACAAAATCATACACACACCATGTTATTATTGTCTCTGATGTGGTGTCAGCCTGTGTTGAACCGGCAACATTGTGGGAGGCTGTTGCGGCCCCAGCAAAATAAGTAAATCTGAGGTTTAATCTCCACCCTCCTTCTCTGACCTATGTTTAAAATAAATGTATGTCATTTAGTCACCGATAAGTTAATTATCCCGTGAAACACTTTCTTAAGCTAGAAAATAATATTTTTTACACTCATTTAATGCTTTAGTTGTGCAACAATGCCCAAAATGACTACAATGATAACATGACTGACTGATATTTTCCTTTGTGTATGTGTTTCATTGCAGACATTGTTTGTGCGTGCAGTGCGGGCGTATAATGGGGAAAATTTCCGCACCTCAGTGTCAGACATGGAGCTGGCCTTGCGGGACTTCTTCAAGGTCTACGATGAGTGTCTGGCTGCGTCTGAGGGCCCAAGGGACGTCAAAGACTTTAAAGATTTCTATCCCTCCATATCAGGTCAGTCCATGCCAGACTCATCTGCAGCACTCCAATTCCACCTCTGCCTTTGTTTTTGTTTGCGTAAATAATTTTCCTCCATCTCAAACCCTTTCCTCAGCATACAACTTGTTGTTGAAATATGTTGAATCTTCTTTTTTGATGATTGAAGATGTGGTCCCTCTACAGATCACTACATAGAGGTCCTTGAAAGGAAAGTGAGCTGTGAGCGTGACCTGACGCCTGTCGTAGGGGGTTTCGTCGTGGAGAAGTTTGTGGCTACCATGTACCACTATCTGCAGTTTGCTTATTACAAATGTGAGTAGCATGTTGTTATCTGTGATGATGAAACCAGAGCACTATTGTCATTTGGAGTTTCCACCAAATATGTTAGAACTTTTATTTTGGAAAATCCCTGGATCATGTGCTTACATTGTTTTGTTTCCAGTGAAGGACATGAAGAACGCAGTGCCATGCGCAGCCAGCTACATGCTCTTTGATCCCAGCGATGAAGTTATGAAGAATAACGTGGCCTATTACCAGTACCACAAAAGCCAGTGGGATCTGACAGAGGAGGACTTCCTCCCCAGATCGGTGAGACAACTAACCTTAGATATATTAAATCCTTTTATTTGATCAGGCTTATTGGTTTAGTTCCAACCAATATGCTTGTGTTTTTTTTTAATCCTTAAAGGCAGACTTTGCAACATTTTAACGAAAAAATAAATTATAAAATAGAGTCACACAAAAATATTGGTTGAGGGACAACACTGTCCAGATGTTATTGGTTGAAGGTTCAACACTCTCCACGTGCACTGCTCAATGGATTAACATCTAGAAACGTCCCGAAGGAGCAAACGAAAACAAAACAAATCAAAAAAAGCAAAATGCAGCCAGCGGGAGTGTGCAGGTCAATACAGCACCACACATTCTAGTGAGGCAGAAGTGATAATTGAGTCGGGTTACTTTTGTGCGACTCTATAATAATATTTGTAATGAAAATTTGCATAGTAAACCTTTTAAGATCATCTTAAAGGATTTGTTTGAGATTTTTGGGAAATAGGCCAACTCAATCTGTGTAAGAGTAAGATGAGCAGATGGATACCACTTTTTAATGTCTGTGCAGTAAATGTGATGATACTGCAGCCAATTAGTTTAGCATAAGTCTTTGCCATGAGATAAGATAAGATAAGATAAGCCATTCCTTTATTCATCACACCACAGAGAAATTTACAAAAGACACCTTGGGCAAATTTGCTTACCAGTTGTCACCCTGACATTACAAGGGAAACAAGAAAAGAGTGCAGAGAGTAAATTCTCCCACCCAACTCCTCCCATCCTCACCCTTTCATCCAAGCAACGTTTTGATTTTACACTATAGATCCAACAGAATTACACTAGATACAGCAGAATCTGGCCAGCTGTTTCCCCCTGTTTCTAGTCTTTATGCTGAGCTTTGCAAGTCGACTGCTGGCTCCAGAGAGAGAGGGAGCGAGGCATCAATCGTTTAATGTCACTCTCGACAACAGAACGAGTAAACAGTTTCCCCAACCTGGCAAACCCTTCTTCCAAAACTAAAGTGTGAAAATAACACTTTGTGGTGTATTGGAGTTACTAGAGACTAGTAGAGGCTACTGAGAACCGTTAATGTGTTTACCCCCTCGGTTTCAATGCTTTTTTCAAAGCTAACCGGCTGCTGCTTGTAGCCTCATATTTACAGGACAGATATGAGATTTATATCAATCTTGAACGTAACTCTATGTGTGTAAGGTTACTTGGACTAACACAACCTCCGCATTCATTCCCTGTTTTTTGTCTTTGGTTCACAATAACACACCTTTTACTTGTTGTTTGCGCGCGCGTGTGTGTGTGTGTGTGTGTGTGTGTGTGTGTGTGTGTGTGTGTGTGTGTGTGCGCTACAGGAGTCAGTGCGATACTACAATCAGACCACCATGCAACTACAGATGTTGGAGTTCTCCAAACAGCGCCTGGTGGGCGACGATGAGGTATGTGCCTGTGTTTTTGTTTTCATATTTTTGGGCCTTTACAGAATCACAGGATGCTTCTAGCCATGGAGGCTACCTTTGATCAAGATCCTTAAAGATAGACCTGCATGATTCCCATGATAGTCGTTAGAGTATCAGATTGGGTCGTTTGAGGCCCTGTCCTTGTGTAACTTATGGAAAAACCCTGGACACTTCAGTCTGATCACATGACGCGATGCAGTACAATGTTGGCCCTGTGGTTTATCAGGCTGCAATGTAACAGACAGCCATGGGGTGGCAGCAGGACACTGTTATTTCAAAAGTTAAGTTCAGACGATGCAGAACAAGGACCAAAGTATAGTCATCATCAGGGCAACCCAACATAAGCCAGGCTTACATTCTGAATGAGGTAAATAGCATTCGGTAATCTCAACTGTATAAATCCTCCAGCCTGATGTATGCTTATTTCCAAAATAAAAAACAAATTGAGTTGGCTGTTCATCTGTATTTTTCATGTGTGTGTCCGCAGGGAGAGGTGGTGGAGTTTATAGATGAGTTCCTGGATCAGGATCAATTCCCCACGTTGGCAGGTCCACCGAAACTTTGAAAAACAGACACAAACAACAAAGCAGCACCGAACACTCCCATTATTCTATTTATTGGGTTTTTGAATGACCCTCTGATTGGTCAACGTGTTTTTTTACCTGCAGATCCACATCCAGAGTATTTTTTTTTATTTCCTATTTTGTGCACTAAATATCCAGTATGGATCCAGTTCGGTACAGACATACAGCCCAGTGGCTAAATTTCTTAAATACAATGGCGATAATAGAGACATAAGCATTTTTACCCACTGTTTTATGGATCAATTTAATTGCTGTGAATCATAAATGTTGTCCTTCACAAATGGTAATTTTTTTTTAATGAAATGTTAATAAAAAAAATGTTTTCAAGTAATGATGATGGTGTTGTTGTAATGCCACAGCTGCTACTTTTGGGGATCTGGGGAATTTAGTTTGGGGATGCAAATACACCTTCTGGTCGTTTATTTTTGTTTTGAGGGGATTTTACTTTAAAAAATTATTTATCTGATTATACAAGCGACATATAATCGGTTTCAGTCTATTGATTTTTGACTGGAATCATGAACAGCTGGGTGTTTGCGAGGGTCTGTGCTGAGCTGAGAGACATCCAGAGAAAACACTGAGTTGTTTAATAATGTTTGAACATTGAGTCTCTGTGCAGTTTGTCACACAGTGATGTTAAAAACCCACAGGGGAACATTCTCGATGTATTACTGCATCTCACTCTGCACTCTCATTCCTCTCCTTTCCTCTATCCACCTGTCTCTTTTATTACTTCTCCTTCTCCCTCGCAAAAATGCTTCATCTTTAATCTACCTCGCTTTTGTTCATTTTTTTAAAAACATTTTTAGAATGTATCACACAGAAATAGTCACCTCGTTTTAAAGGGAATAAGTGAGGATAAAAAGTTGATTGTCCAGAGTCAAGGTCAAAGGGCAAAGTCACACCTTAACATGAAACAAATCAGTCACTTTCACACGCTGACACAATGAATGGACAATAGATATGTGATTTGAGAAGCAGTACCGTAAGTGAATATATCAGTTTTACCTCGACAGAAGCAAATATAGACGAATCAAAAAGTAAAAAAATGTTTAGGAGTTTATTGTGACTTAGATAACAAGTTTACAGTACACATTTCATCCTGACATCACACCAACACGTCAGGCTGTTTAAGATGAAAGAACAAACATGGAGAAATATTAGCATAATCTGAATGACTGTCATTGATGTTTATAAAAAATACTTTCCTTTTAATACATACTCTTTTAAATGTCATGTGATGAGTTTGCACATAAGTATCCCAAATGAAATATTTGTATGAAAGTGTAACATTCTTGTAGGTTATGATCAGTCTCCAGACATGGATCATGTGGCAAACCTGCTGGAATGAGACCAGACAGTTCCTTGCTTGAAATCTTCAATGTGGTCTTTATTCATCCTGTCAGAGTACAGTACTTGTGTTTTAACAGTAGTGTCTTATGGTAGGTGCAGTAAAAAGGTAGACGAGCTGACCCTGTGTAAGACATGAAGAGGCAACGTCTAATGTCAACTGTGCTCAATTATCTCTGTGAAGAAACACATCCGATTCAATTCCCAAACACCAGGGATGCTACAGTATGTACAGCGAGTTATTACAGTTTATATTTACAGAAACATTGAGACAACAGTTACTTTATTATTCATCCTGTCACCACATTAAGACATCAGTGTCAATTCGGTTTCAGACACCACAATATGGAAATGAAAGGATGGGTGAGTGACATAGTGTTAACAATCTGAAATAAGTCAATGCAAATGCTTTTTAGAAATCATCTGAGAACACTGGACGTTAAGGGTATGTATGATTTATGAAGAGAAATTAAATGAGTATCATTTATGACTGATGACACCATAAAGTGCCTTGTCTACAAACCACCAACCACTTTTAAAGTTATCACAAGTGAAGCATTTTCTTCTTACGTTATTGCCATATTATTGATTTTGTAGTCTTCACACATCACCAAAATTGCAAACTCAACTATCTAACTAACTATCTAATAGCCATTTGAATTTATTTACATTTGTATTAGTTTTTAAGCTCATAAAGTATTTGGCACAGTACAGCAAGAGCGTAAATATCAGAATCATACACAGCTACAGTACATTGTAAAAGCTAAGGAACAAACAAAATAATAAACATCATGAATTCTAACCAAATAATTGACTCATTGAACTTTTATTTTAATGGGTGAATTGTCTGATTTCCCAAATATTTCAAATTAGACTAACTACAACATCCAATAATACCTGACAAGATGTTACATTCTCCAACGAGCCCAGTCCAGATAATCCTCTTTGACTGTTATACTTAAATTTATCAGGATAAACACACAAAGAAAGGAAATACAATAAAATATCAAGCATGACATTGTCGTTATTGAGCTAAATGTTAAGATGTATGATGCTATAAATGTTAGGGCATGTGCTCCTCCAGCCCTAATGTAAAGTAATACCCAACTCCAATTAATATTTATAAATCAAATACAAATTTCCATTGAACACCCTAAGACTGCTACTAACTCTTTAAGTTATAACTATAAGACCTAACACTGAAAATGGGGGGGGTGTGATTTAAGTTTTTGATTCTGTTGCTACGGCAGCACCACACTGTTTAATCTCTATTTGGTCTGAACACTGTCAGTACAAACGATGTGCCGCCGACCAGCAAATTGCACGGACCTGAGACACAGACATGCACACTCGGGCACACAAGCGCACGCACGCACACGTGCACGCACGCACACCCACACACACACACACACACACACACACACACACACACACACACACACACACACACACACACACACACAGGGGCTGAGTCTGCAGTCTGGATGGACACCAGCTCTCACCAGCCAACTGTCAAAACCAACAGAGGAAGGAAGATCTTAAAAATGTTTCACCTGCTATCCTTCCTTATCACACCTTTCTGCTTTTACACCTCTCATCTTACTCCCTCATTTCTCAACCATCATTATCATCATCAACTTTTTTTCCGTTCGTACTGGTTTTATAGAGGCTTTGGTCGTTTTTTGGGACTACCTGCTCAAATCTGCTGCAATGGTCTGAAATGCTCTGAACTTCAGCGCTCTTGCCGTGGGGTAACAAGTGGAATACAGTTTTATCAACACAATAATCCAGACAAATAGAACAAAAAAAATTGATTGAGAATCAAGAACAACTATAAACGAGCAGTCAATGAAGTCAACAAACATAACAATAGGATGACAAAGAACATCTTTACCTCAATGTCCAAGAGCTTTGGAGGGTGAAGTCTCAGTTTATATTTTCAGGCGGCAGGCCTTACCTTCTTGTGGTTTTCCTACATGCAATAATCTCCTTTTTCAGTTTCTGGAGTATGCAATAATCTCCTTTTTCAGTTTCTGGAGTCCAGTCCAAACACAACCTCTCTACCTTTCCAGCTAGATGTCAGAGCATTGAAAATGATTTGAAGGCATAACAAAGATGTTATTATTCCTTAAAATCGATGAGTTGGGGAGGCAGAACTGCTACCGCCTTGTTTCGTTTAAGTTTCACCCCAACCCTATGTTTTATAATATTTTCTGCACCACATGGGCAAAGGTTTTCTCATCAAAACTCATCTGTTTATAACTACCCAAAATCTTCAATTATGCAGTATTTTCTAGCAAGATGAGGGGATGTGCTTTCCTCTCACATTCATCTGAATTTTCTCACCTCTTTGAAATGTCTCTGTCCTATCTCAGCATCCCTCATCCCTCACCGTGCTCCTACACTTTTTGCTGCATCTCTATCTGTTGGCCCTGCCTGTTCTGACTTTGGCCCTTCCCATTCATTTCGTACACTGAGGTCTTCTGCTGTTGCTTCCGGTAACACCACACCCCGACGATGACGGCTGTGGCGACTGCACACATCAGCACAATTATGGCTGCTACTGTGGGACCACGGCTGTAGGAGCTCGGGGGACGGGGAGGGCAGTTTTCACCTGTACAGGTGGCCTCCCCCGCCTCTCCCTCTATCTCGCCCCTCTCGCCGGTCTCACCGGGAAGGTTGTGCTCGTCCAGCACTTCGGTGAGGATGTCCCCGTCGTGCACCGGTGGAGCTGGGTCTTGATCAAGGAAGGGGTGCTCAGTGTGGTCACTCAGCCAGGACTGAGTGGGAGCAGCCTGTTGTGTGTCGTAGTCCAGGGGGTCAGAGTAGGAGGGGGGGTCTGAGGGCTCTGATCGGTCTGGGGAGGCTGCAGCGGTGGGGATGAAGCCAGGCAACATCTCCTCCACTCCCTCTTGCTCTAAGGCAGTCTCTTCAGTGGGAGACTCAGGCACATCTGGTAAGCTGGTGTAAGGGATGGGTCTACGAATGTCCACTTCATTAGGTGTGTCCGTTGTCCTGACAACTGTCTCCACCTCGCTTTCCTCTGTTCTTACACTTTCCGTCGTGGAATCACTGCTTTCCGTTCCCTCCGGAGCGACAGGGTAGCCATCCAGCCAGGTGTCATCTGTAGTGGCCTTTCCTGCTGTTTCCTTCTGAGTGACGTTCTGACCTTCATCGGTTGCTATAGAAACTATTACATGCTGATGATCGCCATCGTCATCCTCATGACTATCGTGATCATCATACTTGTCATGACCATCATGGTGACTATCATCTGCTTCAGAATGCTCCTCACCGTGGTCCTCCTCATGGTCATCCTGGTCTGGATGTTCCTCAGAGACGACATCATGTCCTCCATCATCGTCACCATGATCGTGGGTCACATCGTCGTGACCTTCATAGCTTTCATGTTCATCGTAAGTATCGTCGTGATCGTCGTACTCCTGGCTCCCGTAGCGGACACGAGTACGATCCTCTTCATGCTCACCCATATCATAATGGTCATGATGATCGTCATGATCCCGTCTATCCAGATCTGGAGCAGGAACGTAATGGCCCACATGATCATCGTGACCATCTTCTTCCTGGTGACTCAGACCCTCATCTTCATCATCGTGGTGGCTGTCGTCAGGGGAATCCAGGTCGTCATGGTCATCATGATCATCTCGGCCATGATCGACGTCAACATCAACTGGACGCTGGGGATGTCGGTGCTCTTCTTGGCTCTTGTGCTCTTTGCTCTCCTCTGATTGGGCGCCTGAGGCTCTCTGTGTAGTCTGTGTGACTGGATTGCTGGATACAGTATGTCCCTGCTCCTGGAAGGCCTCAGAGGGGAACCAGAAGAGGTGTTTCTGGGAAAGTTGAGAGACAGGTGCTTCTGTGGCTGCAGCTGCAGCTTCATCGGTCGTAACCAGCTCCCTCCTCTCCTGCTCCCACCTCGGATGACCAACAAAGTCCTCAACAGCCCGTTCCTCTGCTTTTTGTTCTACTTCTGCAGCTCCTTCAAATTTTCTACTGATAACTTCTCCTCCTCCTCCATGCTGTCCATGTTGGTCTTGATGTCCATCCTGAACTTTAACATGGAAGCTCGTTTCTTGACTCTCGGGACTCGTTTTCCCCCCCGGATATGCGGCTCCATGCACCTGCTCGTACACCTCACCATGAGCCTCCTCTGGTCTCTCGTGGTTGTGCTCTGTCTCTCCATAGGAATCTGTGAACTTCTCTTCATAGTCGACATGACTTTCAGTTTCATCTGCAGAAACAAAACCAGGACATGTATTTGATAAGGTGTCAAAGTTAAATCATCTCTCCACATTCATGTTCATATAACTCAACCCAAAAAAATCAAAGAGGCATCGTATATAGTATTTTAAATCAATGGTTCCCAAAAGTTTTGGATTATGAGCTCTTATTAGAATAGACATTTTGGGAACTACAATTGATTTCTTTTTATTCGGGACACAGATAAGAAGATTGATGCCATTTGTCAATACTCGAAATACAAAGCAATAGCCATCAACTAGTTAGCTTATTTAAGCAGGGGACAAATCTAGTCCAAAGGTCAGTAAATCAGCCTACCAGCACCTCTTAATTCCATTATTCCAGAAAACCAACACACACTTCAGGAATTCACTTGTCCTAGCCAACAAATAGTCTAATCCGTAACACTGCAACATTTTTGGTGTTGGTGTAGGAGTAGCTAGGCTTGGGATAGCTGTGTGTTTATGTGTGTGTGTGTGTGTGTGTGTGTGTGTGTGTGTGTGTGTGTGTGTGTGTGTGTGTGTGTGTGTGTGTGTGTGTGTGTGTGTGTGTGTGTGTGTGTGTGTGTGTGTGTGTGTGTGTGTGTGTGTGTGTGTGTGTGTGTGCGTATGTGTGTGTCTGTGCGTATGTGTGTGTGTTTTAATGAACCCCTTGAAAATGACATGCTTTTTCTCAAGGAGTTTATCCTTGTAACAAACTAATAATTGAGTTTTTGTAAGGATAACCAGATATAACTTTAACGGTTACATTATTATTATTATTATTATTATTATTGTTATTATTATTATTATTATTATTATTATTATTATTATTATTATTATTATTATTATTATTATTATTATTATTATTATTATTATTATTATTATCATTATTATTGTTGTAGTTGTTGTTGTGGTCAATCGTTCACTAACATTCTCAGCAACCTTCTTTTATCTCGACCGGGTAAAAGTATCCAGTATATTAAACGGTTGTGTGAAAAGTTATTATTATTTTTTTTTTACAGAAATCAGTTTGTTTTCTCTCTGAAGTCTTTAAATCATAGATTAGGTCAGAAACCACTGCTGTAGATCACAAAAATGACCACAACACTAGTAGCTAACCATGAACATAGGCTTAGCGTCTTGCATACATAGACAACTCTTGCCCCTTTCTCCCTCCGCTATGAGCTGGGCAACACTGTGGCATGTCACACTGGGGTGTCATAGCAGACTTTTTCGTCCCAACTCACAACTGATGCTGTTTTCTCAAAGCCAGGAATCAAACCCATAATAACACTGAAAGCTAACAAGCAAGACGTGAGGAGGTTGACCTCAGAGTGGTCTCCTGTCTGGGTCAAAGCTCAAAGCTTTGAAGAGGGTGAGTAAAGAGTGGCTTCTTCTTTCTGCCTCTTCCCAGTTCTGTCCCACTCACATATGAACAGTTAAAACACCTTCTTACCTTTGACACATATCTCCACCAGTCCATACCACTCTCCACAGCTGTCGCACAGCAGACTGAAGGCTCTGTGCCCACTGGGCATTAAATAACCGGGCACACATGTGTACAGCAGCTCATCTCCCATCTCATACCCAGAGTGCCCTTGTATACGAGAATTAGGAAAGGATGGAGGGTCCCCACACGGCACATCTGTCAACCATAATCACAGAGATGCATGTTATCTTAAAAGACTACACTTAACATACAAAGTGTAAGATTCATTATGAAACAAACTATAACATGAAGTAAATGCAATCCCTATTAAATATTTCAGTGTTCAGTGTAAAACAAGTCTTTATTCTCATGCAGCTTAACAGAGTCAAAATCCTGTTTTTAAACAGAAATAGATAAGAATGACTCTAGGGACAGGAAGCAGTGGGGTTGTTGGAAAATGTGTATGCAATTTTGAGAAATGCGACCACAATGCCACTGGGATGAGATAAAGGGTGATGCATTGTCATGACTCTGGTCTAATCTTTTATGGTAATTACTGCAACAAAACACAGTTTATTTTACCATTATAGCATGCCTGTAAAACCATGTCATTGCTTTCCAATGCTTTAAGGGGATATGTTCTTTTCGTTTTTCCCACATCAGAGAGTTTGTTCCAGCTTTAGGGTGTTTAGTAAACAGCCACAGTAGCTCTACTGTTTATGAGGAAGGACTAGATCTCCTCTGGGTGGCAACCAAAACCAGCCACAGACTGGCCCCCTTCCCCTCCTTAGATCCAGGCTAGTGCAATAGGTGTGTGGAATTTAGCTTCAGCTCCATTTGGGCTTGTGTATATTCATGGATCAAGTTAAATCATCAGAAGGCAAAGATTGGTATATCACAGTAGATATGAGTAAAGAAGACAATGAGGTGGCACATCGTTACGTACGGGTTTAAAAAAGTGTATGAATCTGTGTTTGTGTGTTAACTGACCTTTGTCTTTGATACAGAAGGCATCCATATGTGCAGCGTCCTCTGTACCATTTTCTGTTCTCACACCCACTGCTTTCAGTGTGCTGCCCACAACGTTACACACTGTGGTCCTAAAAAAACAATAAACTAATGGATAAGATTGATCAAATCACGATAGAGAATTTAACATTCACATACCTCATGGTATATATAAAATAAATCAGACTGGCCCCACGCTACGAAAGTAAAATGCTGCTTACACATTAATGCATCAAAATGAACAATTTAATAATGTTTAATATATTGTTATATCAGTCAAAGGGGCATTTTTTTCTGCTGGACAAGTACTTTTACTTTTGATACTATAAGTACATTTAGCTTTTACTTAGAATGGAGTATTGTTAGATTGTATATTGGTGATTTCACAAATACACAACAAATAAGAGAGATTTCTGTTGAGTAATATCACAAGTAAAGCTGCAGCTCTGGTTTATATATGAACATCATGGTTTATATATAATTATCATGACGACAAACAAAGACAGATATGTTCAGTACTCGCTGTTCTCTCCGTCACTGATTTGTTGGTTAATCAAATATTATTATAGCATGACATCAGAGTCCAGGAACACATATCATGGCTCAGACATGCTGCAGTATCAGTGGTTGTAGCCTCTGGCAGAGTATTATCACACTATAGCACATTACGCATAGAGGTTCCCATGCAGAAGCACTAAGTTACAGCCAGCTTCATATAGAACAATCACAACATTAGGGACTTGGTATAATACGCATTCCACAGGGACCAAATGAATATGATGTGGTCAGTGCAGAACGCCTACAATCTGCAGTGGCAAAAAATGCTGAGTAAATAGTCTATTTTTGTCATCCAAATGCACCAGATAAGACCGACTCAAGCTTCTGACTGATTCAAGCTTCCCAGGCCTATCAAATTGTGTTCCCATAGCAGCTCCCGACACCAGTCAAAGTTTGAGGTCAGACACATCAATAAAGTCTGACACACTTTTCATTAAAAACATGTTTGAACATTAATATAATTAATAAGGCTTCATAAAATAGAAAAGGTATCTGTGTGTGTGTGTGTGTGTGTGTGTGTGTGTGTGTGTGTGTGTGTGTGTGTGTGTGTGTGTGTGTGTGTGTGTGTGTGTGTGTGTGTTAGCGCACTCCCGTAACAAAGTTAATCAAAGCATAAGTGATTGGAAATAATTTTGACTGCCAGCACAGGCAGACTGAGAAGCGGTGTGAGTCATACTGTGTGATTATACCACACGAACTTCAGCTTATAAGGACAAAAGTCTAAGGGGGACAGAAAAGCAGGCAAAAAAGCAGCTCAGAGGACTATATGGTGGTTGATTAGCACTCTCACTAGAGCGTTACCTTCCTGAAAAAGTGTAAAATAAATAAATGAATAAAAAACACAATTTACACCATGTAGAAATAAGTAAAAGAAACAATTATTCTTCGAACATTCATTGTGTTCTTCAATACCTGCTCTTAACCTCCTGTATTTCTGTGATATGTTCTGCTCGCTTGTGATTGTTGTGTTTAAGTTGAGTGGGAGAGGGAGTGGGTGTTGTGGAAGAGAGGGACAGAAAAAGAGAAACGAGGATGGATGGAAAATTGAACTTTTAAATTCAAAATGTTAAATCAGAAAACCCCCTGCACAGCTTGCTCACTTGTTTGCCTTCAATTGAAGGATGCCACAAAGGTGTTGCATGAAAGGCATTACGGCCTCCACACACATCCTGCGTCTACCTCTGGAGCGCGTCGCGTTCCGTTACTGCTGCCTCTCTCTGACTTTTCTCGGCCACACATGGAACGTCTCAGCAGCTGCTGCTGCTGCAGCGCTGCTTCTAAAAGCCCTATCTTTCTACATAGAGTTTTCATAGATAATTCCAATTAAGTTCTTTCATGTCATTTATGATGCATATGAAAAAAATAGGCGAGTCTCCTGAGGTAAAGGGGAGCGTCGCTGCAGACGTGCCTCCGACGGGCATCAGCAGTGCGTCTGAGGTTGGATGTGTGGCCGCTCTAGGTTGATTACACGGTCGGTGAAAAAAAGTCAGACGCAGACGCACAGTAGACGCGCAGTAGACGCGCAGTAGACGCGCAGTAGACGCGCAGTAGAGGTAGGATTTGTGTTACTCTTTATGAACTAAATTCTCTCAATGTTTTAAAAACAGACTGTTCACCTTTGACAAATTAGCAAGCACCGCACCTCCATCCATGCTTAAAATCACCTTACATTTAAAACCACTTAGGTCAGCAGCACGACTGCAATACTTCTTCTGCGATTAATGCTAGTGGTACAAGTTGTCAATCAAACCTTTGACTGTCGGTGCACCTATCTTTCTCCAGGGCCAAATCAGCTGTCTCTCTGCCTGCCTTTCTGTCACTTTCTGTCTCTACTAGGTGCTGAAGCTGTGTGCCATGTTACCATGGAGATGAGAGTTGTAAATGGAGGCGGTTGTCGAGATGACACCCCGGCTCAGAATTCCCTCCTCCTCCAGGAAGGAACAGAGGAGTCTTTCTCCGTCTCTTCCTCTCTCTTTTTTCTCTTCCCCCCTAAAATGTGTCACTCTCTTCCCACTCTCTCTATAACTGCCACCGCTGCCTTAACTTCCTGTCTCTTTCCCCCATTCCCGCAACCTCAGTCGCTTGACACACAGAAGCACACACCGAAAATGACCTTTGACATCTCTCAAATCTCCCTACACATCCCTTTAAACAAATACTCCTCTACTCTTACCCCACTGTGCCACCATAGAGCCACCCACGGGTGCATGAAGAGAAGAAGCACTCCACCACGGAGTGACGGAGCTCCTCTGCTGATGCCAGGCGGGCATGTCGTGAGGCACACGCCTGTTCAGCGTCCCTGAAGCCCTGCAGGCCAGAGGAGTTCCTCATGTCCAACACGAACACTCGACCTGGAAAGACAGAGGGAGAGATAGAGCAGGGAGTCAGAAGAAAACTTCATTTTACCTGTTATTAACATTTCGATATTGCATAAAAGGTTTCATGATCACTGCTGTACTGTATGAAGCCACTTGGTAGTGGCAGGGCCTACACAATTGGTTACAATAAAATCCAAACAATGTTCATTTGTCTTCCCTGTATTATGAACTAAAGAGATATAAGATGACTGGGAGGTGATAGAATGCTAATCTTAAGGGCCAGTTATTGATCTCAGGGGAACTAGACTCCAGCTGCCATCGGCCCCAAGTTGAGATGATGGATCAGTTTTATTTAAGGGATATGCACTTTAGAGTTACAATGCACAAATATGAACTTTGAGGCTGATAAATCTGTATCCTAATTTTGTTTGCCAAGACACAGACTTTCATTCCAGTACAAAAATGCAGGTTTAAATAATCAATTAATCAATACACGTTTACCCTAATTAAGGAAAATAATTATTAACACATCAAATGCCAGTTACTAATGTTGCACAATAAAATAGAATAAATATTAATAATAAAGCAATTTTTTTCCACTCTATCTGCAGTGTTACACTTGCATAAGCGGAGAGGTTTGATACTGTATATGTGGTCATTTGATTGCTAAATTGGCCACAAGTGTGATCCATTTACAGCATCACAGGAGCACACTGTCCCGCACATTATCACACATTAGCTGGAGTTCGAAAACATGCAAGAAAAGCTACTTTTATGTTTAAAATCTTCTATTTTGGACGCATAGCCATTACCCATAGCTCTACTAAACGTTTGAGGCTTGATAGATATCAAACAAAATAATTATTTTAGAGGAATAAAGAAATACTAAGAGGAAACGCGCTCTCTGCGATTATTTCGAGACGCACGAGACTGCAACGCAGGTGCCAATATCCGCGCGCGCTCCGAGTAACGGTCAGTGCGTCACCCTGTGAAACCTATTTTATACTGCATTAAAAACGTATAAACCGTGAATTTATAATGAAGTTTATAGTTGTGTTGTCACATTTGTTTAAGTATCTCAAACTTAGAAAAGTTGACTTACCGTCTGCGTCTACAACAGTGGTCACCACAAGACAAGCCAGGCATCCAAAGAACAACGATGGAACAATGTGGTTAAAACGATCAACCATTATTTATTTTTTTCCTGCGCCTTCGGCTATGGGTGTCCAAAGAAACTTCCACACGACTCAGTGTTCACAGTCCAGCGGGTCAAAGTGACGGTGGAAAGCAAACTCCGCTATTTCCCTCCTGGTGGACAGAGGTGGACTGAGCAGGAGGAAGGTGAGGCTTGTTGACAAGTGCGGGAAGATGACGGGAAGAAAACTCCGACAAGGCACAAGAGCAGTTTATCTCCCCCAAATAGTCGCCCTCGCAACCAGATGAAGCACCGGTGTGAAAACTCGCGTGTCCCCGTTAGCAAATACGTCACAGCTCAAACTCTTGAGGCTGGGCAAAGACGGTCAGATATACACAGCAGGACTGCTCCTTTATAGGGAGCCAGAGTAATAGAGAGAGAGGGGGGGAGAAAAGCTGCTGCTTAAGTGTTCTCATAACTTGGGAGCTTGCATGGATCTAAAGCTCCTGCTAAATGTTAAAAAGTGTGTGTTTGTGATTAAGGATAACATACTGCCACTGCATTGCTATTTAAAGACAATTTTAACACCAAGTGCCTAATAAGGAACCTCAGGTTCAGTACATCCAAAACTGAGCCGATCCTCTGAGCATTTAAATCTTAATTAAGGTTTACCGTCCCCTCTGCTTTGGGCCAAACATACCTCTGGCCTTGTGTGTGTGTGTGTGTGTGTGTGTGTGTGTGTGTGTGTGTGTGTGTGTGTGTGTGTGTGTGTGTGTGTGTGCAACCGGGTTGCAGTGTGTGTGTGTGTGTGTGTGTGTGTGTGTGTGTGTGTGTGTGTGTGTCCCATTTGCTGAGAGAGATAAAGGCTTAATACACACAGAGAGCTTGTGCATTGTTCCAGTGAGTCTGCAGGTGAAGATAACCCAACCCACATACTGCCAGAACATCAGGAGCAGAACCACTAAACCATGAAGCATCTTTATAACCTGTGAACACATGTAAAAACACAAAAAATAAGAGTTATCACTGTGTGCACATGCTTTTTTGATATAAATAAATGCAGTTAGGGCCTGTCATTTCCCTCTCATCCGTGCATCTCACATGCAAAAGGATGGAGTGCTAGATTTGCAGTGTGACAGTTGTCCTCCTCATGAGTGACTGTTTGGGGCATTTTCTCAAATGCAAGTGACAAGAATGGAATGTTTAAATTATATATTAATATTTATTTATTCATTCATTCATGGCCATGGAAACAGTAAATGATTGAGCAATCTCACCACAATGCCAGTTTAGTTTCTATAATATACAAGTAATCTCAATCAGTAGATGGATTTTCTCATGGAACTTTAGGAAATTTCACAGATTTTTCTCTTCAACATTTCAAAATCAGTGGAATTTGATCAAGTAAACCCGGGCTGGGCAAATCCAGAGCAGCCACACCATTAACCCTTGTAGTAAGGTTGTCGTTGCTGTAAGAAACATTCACATCCTTTACGTAAGTTAACGTAAGCAGAACAACCCTGTAAAAATACAGCAAGTCTTGAAAGAACACCTATGAAAATGTTGCTTAAGTAAAAGCGCAGAAATATTATCAGCAGCATTACACTGTTTTACTGAATTTGACGCAGGACTTTGTCATCATAGATTAACCTGCTGATTATTTCCCACTCAATTAATTGATAGATTGTTTTTTCTGTAAAATAGCAGAAAGTAATGTGTACCACAATTTCCCAGAGCAAAAACTGACATCTTCCAAACCCCCAAATTATTCAATTTACAGTCTTTCTAGACGAGGAAAAACATAAAATCCTCACATTATAGAAGCTGAAATAGTTTAGGCTTTAATTGTTTTTAGCCTACTGTTAGATCATTTAATCTATAAATGTGAAATCTATATTTCAGTGTTTTACTACTGAAGTACAGTCGTTGCATAAATGCACTTAGTTACACTCCATAACTGGAGAATGTTTCGTCAAAAACGTGAGTTCTTCTGTTTGCACCAAAGAGATGAAATAAGTGCAAAAGGATGAGAGGAAGATAAAGAGTCAGCAGACAAAAATGAAAACACAGGGAGAAAGGGACAGAGAGAAAGATGAAGGGTCTGATTTCAAACAGTGGTCAGCTGGGGGACTATGTGTGTGTGAATTCAGGATGTTTTCTTCAATTTGAATGAGATAAACCAAATACTGATATAGAAATTCCTTAAGGAGTGACATTTAATGAGAATTCACACTTACTCATCCCTCTCCACTTTATGTCTCCCACACCCCACCTTTTACAGTTCCATAATTCTCCATGTTCCCTCCGGCCCAGTGGAGTCCTCCATACTACTGCTTTTGCAGCATTGTGGATTTAAATCCTCCGAAGTCTTCTTTTTTTTCATTTCTGTCCTCCTCCTCACTTTCCCTGTAACATTTTCCCCCCTGCTCTGACACCTCTTCCACCTGGTGGTAAGGTAGACTGGGATCATGACTCGTGGAATATGGGGGGCTATTTCTTGAGAGAGAGAGGGGGGGGGGGGGGTGTAGTGAGATGTGGAGGGGACTGGCGAGCAGCAGCGAGACAGTGATTCACACCTGCACCATTTTGAGCGAGGCTGGTGAGAATGATGTTCGCTCCAGGTGTCCTGCTCCGCTAGAGGACGGACACACATCCAGACTTCACACAGGTGTGTAATCTCTCAGGACTTCCAGTACACACCCCATCAGACAATCTGTGCCGTGGACGCAAACACATACACACGCACACACACGCACACACACACACACACACACACACACACACACACACACACACACACACACACACACACACACACACACACACACACACACACACACACACACACACACGTATACCACAGTTGCTCTGACTATGTGCGATACCAGTGACTTCCCCCTGTGAGACATGTGCTGTCAGAATGAGGTGTAGTGCAGGTATGTGACTGACTCAGAGGAACACATTGGTCATACCAGTGTAGCCTGGGGACAAGAGAGGAACTATGACATTGTCTCCATGGCAACAGCCTCCTTTAAATCCTACATGAGTAATGGAGCCCACAGATCAACAATAAAATGACTTCGAAAGCCAAGAGTTGAATCTGCATTCAGGGAAAAAAATATTTTTAGAGTGATGACTAATGTGTGTGTTGAGTTGTTCTGTGAAAACCACGTATCTCCAAAATGTAAATTATCTTTTTAGATAAATCATTGTATTTTAAGAGGGTTTGTTTGGGTTTTCCACATTTTAAAAGCAACACTTTATCACAGAGGAGAGTGGAGCAGTGTAAATACTCACAGTCAAGGTTATGAAACAGGCATAAGCCAAAGAAAATCAGATTACTACAAAGTTGGAAGAGGATTTAAATAATGACCATGAGAACAGGGCCATCACTACGTAATAAGTATTCAATTACATTGGATGAGGCACAGAAGGTCATAGTGTGTTTAAACCCATTATATCTTCATAAACATACCGGATCAATCGTTTCCGTTTGGAAGACAGAAACATTATGTGTTTAACAGAGATGACCTCGCTTGGCATCCATGCCACTGCCGTCATCAGGACACATTCAACACCAAGTTGTCAGCCACCACAGAGCCAGGACGAGAAGGGCACAGAGCTATTCCAGGAGCTGAGATAATTAATTTGAATTTTGATGAGGGATTGTTAATTACTGTGCAATTCAGTGAGATTGGGTGGCACAAGGATAAAAAATGTGTGGCACGCAGATGAAAGACACACATTTTAGCACCAGCATCATAAAACCTTGTGTATTCGTGCCAACACGCACAAACAAAGTGTTTCCTCTATCAGAGTTCATATTTATGTTGCATGTTAACAGATGTAGTCATCTACAGTCATAAATGATTCCTGAGGCGCATACACTGGGTTAACATCAGGCGGCAAAGGGCCTGAGTCGGAGTCAAACCCTGGCCGCTGTAAGAAGGACTCAGCCTTAATGGAATGCACTCTACCCTGTGAGCCACCAGGGTGCCCAGGTCGCAGTTACCTTTGACCTTTGAGCTCCAAGTAAAGGTTGTGCTCACAAGATTTCAGATCAGTGACCTTTGACCTATGACCTCAAAAATCAATGTATCCTTGAGTCAGAGATGACATTTGTGCAAGCTTTTAAGATAAACCCTCAAAGTGTTCTTGAGATATTGCGCTCACAATACGTGAAATCTCAGTGGCATTGACCTTTGACCTCCAAAATCCAAACAGTTCATCCCTGAGTCCAAGTTTGAGTTTGTGCCAAATTTGATGGAAAATCCCTCAAAGCATTCTATAGATATTGTGTTCACAAGAATGACCTGGATGGATGTAGGGATGGACGCAACCCGAAAACATAATGCCTTCGGCTATCGCCGGCGGGACAAAAGGTAAATATGTTATGCCATCAATACATCTCTCAACTTATTCTCTTGTGATGAGAAACAGTTAGGCCCTACATATCAGGATTTGTTCATGCACTACTTAACATAAGTATGACATTCCTGTTCAAATATCCATCCACTAACATTCCTCACTTTTAACAAAACAGTCTAATAACAACCCTGTGAAAGTTCAGTGGCTGGCAGGCCGACCAAGCAGTCAGGCTGCACAAAGAGCTCCACATATCAATAAATAAACAGCAAGGTTATTATTTCTGCTATGGTTAGGTTTATTGTTTATATGTTGATAGCGAAATAGAAGGGGTTTGAGTCCTTGACATGTGTCACTAAAACATTCTAGTGAACCAGCAATCACAACACTAGGGCCCCAAAACCAGCACACCTGAATATAATTCAGACAATAATGTTTTAAACTTTTGTACCTTAAGTAAGCTAAATATACTATCTATAAATTTACTTTCTCCATCACTGATTATTGGACTATCATACTGATGTGTTTACTCAAAAGCAGCATTTTAATGTCATAGGTGGTCGAGGTGGAACCATAGACTGAATATAAAAAGTGGAACTCATTTTGACAGTTTTTTTGCACCGATTAGTAACTCAATCTATAGCTATGTATGTATCATACCGAAATATAAGTGTTTACTTGTAAGTAAAAATTGTATTTGCAAAGTAGCTCTAGCTGTCAGATAACTGTAAAAAGTTAAATGTTCCCCCTGTGAGTAGAAGTAGTCGTATAGTAGTATAAAGTTGAAGAGAATGAAAACCACAGAGAAATGTGCAAAAAAGAAAACCTTCACACTAGTACAGTACAAGGGCATGCATAGTGCTATAATACAAGGGTAAACGTGTGTGTACTGTTCATTGTGCTGTAACAGGATGAACAGAGATGAGGCTGCTTGCATAAGAGCGCCCCCTAGCTGTGGATGTTGAGAACGACTGTAAAGATATTTCACTGGATGTGTAACTCACACTACTCACATATGTCTGCTGCCTGAGGCCAACCCCTGCAATAAGTGTTATAAGTTTTTTCTGTCTATAATTGAGTCTATAAAACCTTAATAACAAGTACAACAAATCTGTTACCCTATTTCCAATATAAATTGAGCTTTTCAAAAAAAGGAAATGCATGTCGGTATCTTGAAACAATATGCGCAGATGGATGCATTAAAATGATTAGAAATTAAATATTGTTTTACAAAATAAGTCAATTTGTATTAGAAGCAGGTCAGACCATTTTAGTTAAATATTTAATATTGTTTTAGTGGAACAAAACAACCTGTTTTAAAAGCTGGTTAGGGCCTTTCCCTTTTTTTATTAAACCATTGCTGTATAATAAATTAATTGCAGAAGTAGCCTACAATATTTCCCTTTGAAAAGTAGCAGAGTAGAAATATTTAATACAATTACAACATAATGAAAGGGGAAATTTGTGATAGCCAAAGTAGTAACTAGGCCTAGTCTATTTTTACTTTTGTTACTTTAAGTAGCTAGCTTACATTTTGCTGATAACACTTCAATGCAGGACTGTGTGTTAGGCCTACGTGTATTTTAACATTGTTTATGCCTACTGCTGCCTACATACGGCAGGAGTGACAGAGAAGTCAGCCCAGCAATTAATTTGGGGTCAAGGTGTGTTTCTACAGGCTGAAGCCACACTGTGACGGTGTTACACATCTCCAGTGTGGAGAAACTCAATTGGCTCCTTGATGAGTCGTTCACCGACGCAGAGGTGTTTCCTTCCCTTAACCAGACTGACCCGCGCAGGGTTCGTGTCAGGTCACGTCCCGCTTGAGGGTTGTACCCGAGGCCACTGTGAACGCGGCCAGTAGAAATAAAAGACCCCTTTGTCGGTGATTCCCTAAAGATTTGTCCTCAGAGACCACCGACAATCAAAACAAATCGACCACGCGTGCTTTTCCCGCAGCAATGACGTCACATAAGCCCTCCCATTTCTCCGCAAGTAAACACAGAGAACCGAGGAACAAAACGTCTGTGTGTGCGTGCGATGCGGGGGCGACACGCCGCGAGACATGATAGTGGACGCTAACTTCGCGTTTCCCGGGGTGTTTCTTTTGCTCAAGCAAACTTGAGAGATTTGGGGAGCCAGCTGACTCGCTCTCGAGCGATGAAGGGAAAGGCGGAAGTGAAGTCACTTGACAGACCGTCCATGCTATTATTGTTATTTTGGTAGCCCTGCTGTGATGAGACGGGCTGCGGAGCCGCTACTCTCAGAGACACCGAGCGTTCGCGGTACCGAAGGCCGTCCCGGACCAACAACACCCTCGCTGACCCGGAGACGGGAGCCTCGCTGACGGCTGGGGGTTGGGGGGGAGTCGGCGTAGGAGGAGGGTGTGAGGACCCAGCTCCCAGCTCTCGGCTCCTACACTCTGGCCGACCAAAAATAAAACGGCGACAAAAACAACGGTGTTCGTCAAACGGCTCGACTGGTGCACGCGTGGCGTGTAGCAGGGACGTGCCGCCGCAGACATGAACGGTATCACCAAGGGCCGGTTCGAGGTAAGTAGGGAGTGGACCACCAGTGGTTAAACTGTTTGTCTCTATTAGATGTGTGTGTGTGTGTGTGTGTGTGTGTGTGTGTGTGTGTGTGTGTGTGTGTGTGTGTGTGTGTGTGTGTGTGTGTGTGTGTGTGTGTGTGTGTGTGTGTGTGTGGTCAACCGTGCTCCTAATTTTACATGGAGCCAAGGCGTTTTGTTGGTCAAGGGTAATCCAAAATCCTGTTATTGTCCTGCCGCACCAGCAGACAGCGACATCATGGGAGCTCACTCAGCTCAGGACTGCGGGGCAGGAGGCTGTGGCTCAGGATAGTCTATTTATCAGGGCCGAGGCTTGCTGGCTCTGTCGCCTCAGGTTACAGGCTTTCAGGAGTGTGTTTGTGTGTGTGTGTGGGGGGGGGGGGGGGGCTGGGTCTGCAGATGGAGAGTAATGTAAATACAAAGACTACCATCAGCGTATAGCAGCATTCATTGCAGACACATGTAAATGGCAGGTGCCACTGGGGGGTAGGGTAGGGTAGGGGGCACACTGCAGCTGGTCATTTTGTTTTTGTGTCCAAGAATCATTAGTAGGCTAATAGGCCTAATGCATGTAGCCTACCTAACATGATGGCCGTGAATTGAAAGTCCCACACCCTTTCCATAGTTCCTTAATGCTGATGATTGTGCAGGAATGTAGTGAACACACACAACCTTTCATACGTGTTGTAGAGCTCCGTGCTGAGTGGTGGGGGATCAGATCTTTAACCTAAGTGTACAATTGCAATATTTTAAGCTGCAAATGAAAAATACGTCAGTGTGAGTATGCATTTCAAATGTAGTGCAAGAGTATGTAGAGCAAAATATACTCACCGTATCAAAAGTAATAATAGTCAGAAAGAATCATCCCTGCAGTGTTTAACTAAGTGAATGATTTTACTGCTGTATTATAGTATGTAGAATTGTATGTTGTAGCAGGGGGAGGTAAAGCGATTCTCTAGGCTACTGCTTTACATAGCCTACTCTGGGGTAGTTTAATCTATGTCGGTACATCATATTTTATAATATGATTATCTGCTTGTGCTTTGTATTTAAAACCCTTCATTTTCAAAAATAATGACTACAGCATAAATTAGCATTTAGGGGAGAACGGGGTTATATGTCACACGTGTTGGTTGTCACAATCGTTATATCGCGGAACCAGAAGGCGCTGTCTGTGAAATTTTGGTATGTAAATATCCAGAATTATGATCAGAGGTCACCGACATAGTCTTCCTTGGAGTTAGACTGCTGAATTTGAGGTGAGAGGACTCTGTTTGTGTTTTTCATGTCTAATTGAAAATATTTAGCTCCTCTGTATTTTTCTTCTAGGCTTTTACACAATGGGTTTATAACAAAACACTTGTTACCCTAAAAAGTGTGAAGAGTAAGCTATAGTTTAGATTGTTGTTAGCAAGCTAGTTAGTTGTCAGATGGTTGTTGGCCTTGATGCTAGCAAGAAATTCAAGTTGGGGTTGGTCGTCACATTTTTTGGGGGGTTGGTTGGTTGTCACATGTTATCCAAACACTGCAGCCAGAAAAGGAACCCAATAACGAAATAAATTGTGAAGCTGTTTCCTCACTGACACCCCAGAGAAGGAAAGAATATAGCAGGAAAAGGCAGCTAGCATGCAAAAGAAAAAAGGGCAGCAAAATCAAAATAACCCAGTGCATTCCAAACTAGACCAGCTGCCAAGGCTACTGCACATCGGTGCACTCCACCCCAGCTGGAGAAGAAACGGTTAGTTATGTAGGCCTATTTGTCAACTAATTAAACTTTCAAATTTAGTTCTGCCTTCTTGCCTTCTTTTTAAGATTATTCCCATTAAGATAACATTGTTACAAACAACCCCATAGTGTGTGACCCCTTGATTGGGTTGGTTGTCACAATGTGTAACTTTGATGGGTGTCTTTGATGATTAATTTTTTCTTTATGACAATAAGTTGGAAAATGAGAGGGATACACATTTCAAGCCAACACATTTCAAGCCAAACCTTCAATTTAATGTAGGAATGACTATTGGAAGATGTTTAGGTGATGAGCAATTCTCACTAGAATAAAAACTGTGCCTACTAGCCCCGGTGTCCCCTACATGTAGACCTACCTCAAAAATTTTTTTAAGTACACAACTTGAATGAACATACTTGGTTACGCTCCACCACTGCTCACTCACCCGCGTGCAGCTTTACAGGTTTCTTTGAAGTGCGACTCGGTTCCCAAACCTTTGATTCATGCTTAACACTTGTGTTAAAACAATGACCATGTTTTGCTGTGTCAACGTTTCCTTGACTACAGCTGTTTATCAGCTCTCGTCGAACTGGTTCCCCTCAGCTTTGAGCATTGCTTATCTGAAATATCACTCACGCATTGTTGAGATTCTTTGGAGGTTCGACTTGATTGTACTTGACTTCCAAAGTCAGATGGTTGGCCGCTTTGAGCTTGTCAGTACAGTACAAGAAAATATGCGTCTCTACCTGTGAGCTAATGAGAGCAAAAGGCGGAAGTGGTGCTGATGTGGGTTGCCATGTCATTGGATTTCTCAACAGAGTTGTAAGCTTCTTAGATGCAGATGAAATGCAGTGTATGGTGGGAAACAGGCTGCTGTGTGTCAGAGAGCGAGAGACTGAAGAGTAAGGGGTAACAGAGTAAGACTGCTGGCCCTGAGATGATGCTTAAAAACGAAATACCTGGCACAAGCCCCTTGTTGCATTGCAGGCAAGGAATTGAACGCATAATATGAACAGGATCTAATTTCCCCATAGCTGCTTAAATGTGGCAAAGAAACTCGAAACCTGAGCCGTGAATGTTCAAAAACCAGATTTGAATATCCACCCTGTTGCACACTGCCTAGGAATAGGAGTATGACAGCAGAGAGGAACTCCCTGCTTGGGAATGCTGCCCTGCTGCCAAACAGAACGAGAGCACCAGAACGCTGAGGTGATACTCTAACGAAGCGTTCATACCAGAGGCCGCTTTGAACCTTGCTGTCATAATGCAATATTATCATCTCAGATTAGTAACATAATACTGCACTCGCCACATTATCATAGACTACTGTAAATTGGGGTTCTTTTGTGTTCTGCAACAACAACTTTATGCCCATTAACAAGGAAATTAAATTTTCACTGGAAATGTGTTAATATTTGGTCAAATTGCGTGTTTTGTATGTGCAGGAGTCATTTTAGAAAAGTTTTTAGAATTAGTCGGTTTGTCAAGCGACAGAAATTTTATAAGCAACTATTTTCATAATACACTAGGACATAGGCTTGACAGCTTTTACAGTTTTATGGTGTTTTGTAGACCCAAAAGTTATAAATCAATTGAAAAAATAATCAGCAAAATATATTAATAAAGAAAATTATTATTAAACAGCCTAAACCATATAAAAGAGAACAGGCTTTGACCAGCAGATATTTGGCAATTTTTGCTAATAAATGATTATTTAAAGCAATTACTCAATTATGAAAATGCAGTTTCCCTTGATGGCCTTATTGATAAACTGTTGCCATTATACAGTTAAACTTGCATTTCAGTTTGTAAGTTTAGACCCAAAAATTATGTTGCCAGGTTTGATTCCAGCATGTTAAGTAATGAAAATATGTGTCTTTTGAATGAAAGGTCAGAGGTGAGTGATGTGTTACAGAGGTGGTTTGGAATTAAATCTATATTTAGTCCTAAATCCTAAGCCACCTCTGGCTTTAAAGAGACACTGAGTTAATGTACTATGCACCCCGTCTGTTGACTGGTTCAGGTTCTTACCATTCAAAGTTTACTCAATTGACAGCTCTACAAAAAAATAAACGACTGACACTGAATCCCATGTTAGGGCTTTATTATTCGTGTGTTAATTCAGACTATTTGTATTGCCTTCATTGAGCTTCTCATAGACGTAGCTGCCTTCAACCCTCATGGGCAGATTTTGAAAATGTGTTATTCACTACAAGGGTTTGTGGGAACCCATGATGGAACACAATTGAACTTTATCCTGGAGCTATTATAGGATATACAGTTAACCAATAGGTTCAGCTCTGTGTTTAAAAACACTCGGTCTGTGCTATCGTTACCTGGGCGTGAACATTCATACCACCTTAGTTAATCTTTCTCTGGACTAACTGTCATTTTGACCCCATTTCCTCTCAAATGGCCTTGACTTCCTCACTCTCCGTTGTTATAGCACTTTTTGTTCATATTTTCCCTGTAGGCTTTGATTGTAGGACAATTTCTTTATTTGTATCCTTCTCTTTCATCCACCCTCTCCTCCCTTTCCCCCCCTTTTCTCATATCTTCCCTTCTCCTTCATTGCTTCCTCTTTCGGGTAGCTTGCATCTGTTTGTGGAGCTAGTTGGATGCGTTTTCCTTATCAAGCTTTGGCTCCTGGTGTGCCTTTCCTTGCTCCTCTTAGTCTGTTTGTTTTTCACATTTCAGCATTTGAGTTTGCATGTGACACAGCAGGGTGTCCCCCTCATTAGGTAGTATACATTTTGAGGATACAAGTGTATCACCGGCAGGACGCGTGTCTGCAGAGGCACTGGGTGTTTTGCCGTGATTTATATTCATAGCTGAATCCAGCCCACTTGATCTACAATGTTCTGCCTCTGTTCTTCACACAGAGAGGTCTGACTTGAATCACCTGTAAATGTGCAAGTGTGTGTGTGTGTGTGTGTGTCTGTGTGTGTGCGCGTGTCCCACTTAGCAGATGGCAAGACATTCAGCAAGTAGCCTAATTGAGCTAAGCGTGCCAACAAGCTGACCAGACTAACAGAATTATAAGCTTGTAAGGAGACTAAAACAGCCCAAAGTGGCTCTGGCTGGTTTAGTAGCATAGCTTAAGAAAGCAATATCTTTCCTAATAGTAGTAAGAGAATAGCCAAATATATTTTTTTAGAGTAATAAACCAAAAGCCATGTGCTTTTACATACATTTTTTTGAAGTTACCATTCCCCTTGTACTGGCTAAAAGGAGATCCCTCTCTAAAGTGACTAAAGAGACTGACTCTGAAAGAGACCCATTTCCATTTTTACTAACTTATACTTATTTTTCCAGCCAGTATGTACAGAAGGAACCAATAAAGTGACTAAAAGTGCTTTGAATGTATACAGTATATGTGGATATTAGGCATGTTTTGAGATTTACTTGAAAAAATGTTAACTTATCTTTTGAATTAATTTTGAGTTGAAACAAAATAATGATGTAATGTTCTTGTGACGGTGATAATGATGCTCTGTGCTTTGTTTTGCTCTATCTTTCCATTGTTACCGCTTGGGTCTTGTTTTTGTCTCCTTGCTCTTGACCACCTCAAACACACACATGCAACTTCTCATGCACAAATACACACGCTAATTGTTGTTGTTGTGTATCTTGTGTCTCCGCAGGTGTTCTCAAACAGTGATGAAGCCCCCATTAACAAGAAGCTCCCCAAAGAGCTTCTTCTTAGGTAAGATTAATAATAAAGAACATCCCAATCCTACACACACACACACACACACACACACACACACACACACACACACACACACACACACACACACACACACACACACACACACACACACACACACACACACACACACACACACACACACACACACACACACACACACACACACACACACACACACACACACACACACACACTGTTTTATTTCTGCATGTTTGTGTGTGTGCGCGTGTGTGAAATGCTCCTGGGCCTATGCAAACTGTACGTCTGTGTATGTGTGCTATAAATAGCTTGTCGTAGCTGGTGGGGAATTCCGCAGTGCTGTGCTCTTCTGCTGCTCCAGCTGTGCTCCACAGACACTACCAGTACACCCATTAACACCAGCAATCATTTCACCGGTGGACAGAGAAACATATACACTCGCATTCACTCGCTTGCTGCAACACATGATCTGATACTGTCACACGTGTCATGTTGAGACACTTGCACAACATCGGTTGGGAGAATTGAATGCTCATTGTCACCACAGTAAATCTTGTTTTTAAACCATGGAAAGTGGTTTGGCTAGAGTCCTTTTTTTGTAACTATAATTTTGTTGTTCCCCGTCACCTTGGTACTCACACACATTGAGGGAGATTATGTTGTTCCAGTGCATTTATATTATGCAAGGATAAATCTGTGTGCAGACATTTTGAAACACAATATAGACATAGATATAGACATAGAAAACCAGTTCATACCAATTTCAGATTGTGGATTGAATTAAAATATAGAGTAAATCAGAGGAGTGGGGCCCTTGCAAGAGGTTCCTCAGATGTATTATGGGACAGAAATGAAGAACAATAATTAGATACTTTCTTTCCTGAAGTTTCTCTGATCAGTGCTTTAAGTTTCACCTCTTCAGTCGATACACTTATTTTTTTAAATGCAAAAAAGAGTGAAAGGATTATTTTTATGGATGAATCTGTTGATTATTGTCTTGATGAATCAATTCATCATTTTGTCAATAAACAACAAAGACAAACTAAGGAAATAGTGAAAAGTGCATGCTATGAATTCCCTTAGCCAACATCTAACATAATGAAATAATCGATTAATCGACTAATTGTGTAATGAAGCGATTGGAGAGTTTTACAGGATAAACTTATTCTTTGTTTAAACTGTTTACAACTCATACATATAGTGACCGGTGAAGAGAGAAGAGCTTTTGGAAACTCTGGAGTACATCAACCATGATGTCTATTTTGCAAAACAAATACTTGCTTATTAATCTGTTAATAAGATTTACTAGTTTTGTCATCAGAATTAGCGTTAAAGTTTCCTGTATCGTTGTGGCAGAGCCCGAGTACCTGCCTTGTTTTCGAGTGTGTCTGCCTTTTCGGTGCTGCATTGTAAACAGCTGTTATGTAGGGCAATGCAGCACGGATATAGGCGGTGAAAACTGTGCCGTGATGTAGTCAGACCTCACCTGACAGACAGACGAGCCACAGAGAGAGAGTTCAGCGTGGTTCAGGGTCTCCTTACCCAGAAGCACTGACTCAGCACCTTCCATACCACCACTCAAATTCATGTCTAACTGGTGTTACTATGGCAACCAGTCCTAGACTCATGGTGAGGCTTGACTCTCTCTTATCTAACCGTGCTCGACGGGCCAGGTGAACATTTTGTCAACAAATAGAACTGTGCACCATTTAAAATCCCATTATGCACCTATCAAAAAAACAAGCATACCCGGCAAGATTTGATGGAACAATCACAGGCTTCTAAAATATTTTCTGTTGGGTCTGCGTTCAGAGGCAACATTTTGACTTCCTCTTGTGAAGCAGAATGAAACACATACTCTTGCTGTTTTCAGCTCTAATATATCATCTCCTCCCATTATTTATGGTTGTTAGCTATAGTCCATCATGGATGTATTCAACAAACTGTATTTATCTAAGACAGCAGGGCAGTTCTCAACTATAATGCTTTTATTATGAAGTGCAAATATCAAATAGGTTAGCAGGATTCAAAAGACGGCTCACCAAATCAGATTCCCTGTGAGTATGATTAAGATGAGGGGCCTTTTAGCAACCACAGAAGAATTATGCTGTGGTCAGGAAAAGGCCTCTCTCTCACACATAATGGAAAACCTCATTGTGTTTGATTAAAACAGACAGTCAATCAATGATCAGCGTCACCAGCCATTAACCAGTTCTTAGAAAGGAGATCGATGGGCAGGCTGCTTGATTGGTCAGCTTTTGTGGTGGTATGCGATCACTCCAAGAACTGAGCCTGTCTGTGGGTGTCTTCGCATCACTTTGTCGATTGTATGGATGTCCTCCCTTACACAAGACTCCTGTATAGATTACACAGGGCCATGTCCCAACATGCCCTGGCCGAACTCACATCAAAACACACAGCCTTTGTCTGCGTCTATATGAAGGAAACAATGGCCGGCTCCTGTTTCCTAGGGTTAAAAGGACATTCAGACCCCAGCTGCAAAGCTTTGGCACCATGACAATTCTCTAAATACCTCACTTTTTCCATAGGTTGGCCCTTTAAGGCACGTCTATGAGAGTAACAGGGGCCATTTAAGCAATGGTAACCCAGACGGTGTATACATGTCTGGATGAATGTATGTGTGTCCGTCTGTATACGGTATATGTTTGTCTGTATGTGGCCTTCACTGCCCGAGTGCCAGAGATTACTCATTGGCAGATTAATGGATTGAGCTGACCCAGTAGCCTGCTGCATGCAGCCCTTTGTGGCTGACCGGCCCACAGCTCTAACACTGCCTGTCTGTGGGGCTCTCCTGCTTCTAACCAAACACAGGGGATTGTTCTTTTTTTACACAGCAAAAAAACATTTATTGAATAATACAAAAGGAAAGATGTTAATATATAGTTCAGTGAAGAAACTGAGCTCTTTATCTAAAGGTCTTTTTTGGTCTCTCTTTGCAGAATATTCTCCTATCTAGATGTGGTTACGCTCTGTAGGTGTGCCCAGGTATCCAAGGTAAGCACTTCCCCCTCTACACCTCCACGTCACCCACTGTGGACCAACACACTCACTGTTAAATACAATAACGGATTCATGTCATTCTTAACTGTGGCATGGTTCATTTTAAACTGGTTCACCATTATTGAATTCTATAGAAATGTCTGTAATACAGTGCCACCTGCTGGTTCTGTGTAGGTGGACCGCCGTTTAGCACTGCAGCTGAAAGCCATTTATGAATGAGCTATCTGTGAATAATAGCAAGGGCTTGGCAGGTGTAATGTGATTGCAGAGCTGTGTTGATGGCTTCTCTTAAAACAGCTCTGAAGCACATCTAATAGGAGAATATTATGTTTCTTTCCCTGTGATGAATCACAAAGAACAGGTTCATCTTTTTCTATGTATTTGTTATAAAAAAAGTAAAAATAAATAAAGTTAAGTCATAAAAGTGAATTCCTTTTAATGATATAGTATTTTCTCATCTTTTGAGCTTTTCTGTCCACAACCTGTCTGTCACCCTCTCAGGCGTGGAATGTCCTGGCTTTGGATGGCAGTAACTGGCAGAAAATTGACTTGTTCAACTTCCAGACGGATATAGAGGTGAGAGTTGCCTTTTGGAGAGAAAGAAAAGGAGAAGAAAGATGTGGTAGAATGGATAGTAATTATGTGTGTGTGCGCTTGACTATTTGTGTGCTTGTTGAGGAGCATTATCCGGCCCAAAGCTTAGTGCTGGGTCAACTGGCTTTGGTGCCGACTGTGACGTCACAGCTGATCCTCTGTCCTATGGCCCAAGTCATATTACTCTCTCTCTCTCTCTCTCTCTCTCTATCTCTCTCTCTCTTTTTTTTCTCTCTGTCCCTGTGTCTCTCAGGGGCGGGTGGTAGAGAACATTTCGAAACGTTGTGGAGGCTTTCTGAGGCAGCTGAGCCTCAGGGGCTGCCTGAGCGTGGGAGATGCCTCCATGAAGTGAGATTATCTGCTTTGACTTAAACCAAAAGTCATTCTCTCATTAGTTTTTGTATACTTGCTGTGACTTATTGACAGTGTGAGCGTGTGATCACGTTTAAAATGTTAAAGGGATTGTGCCTCTTCAGCCACAGGTCTCAAGAGATCTGTTCATTTACACAAATTCACTTGAACATTTCTATCCCCTCTACAAACAACTGATTTAAAGCACTACAAGCTGTCCTTTGGAGATAAAAAAGACTAAAAAGTAAATATACAGTAGCTGTACATCAACCTCCCCAAGGGCCTGTTGACGGCTCTGTTAATTGGCTCCTGAGCAGCTCCCAGCATCTGACACTTCAATGAAGCGATTCTTGACTAATTCCCTTTCTCCCTCTCTGCTCCTTAACCGTTTCCCAGGACATTTGCTCAGAACTGCAGAAACATCGAAGTGTTAAACCTGAACGGCTGCACCAAGATCACAGACAGCACCTGTCTCAGCCTCAGCAAGTTTTGCTCCAAACTCAAACAGCTAGATCTCACCTCCTGTGTGTCCATCAGCAACCACTCCCTCAAGGCTCTCAGGTAGCACCTGAAACTTGGTATTGCCTTGGCTACTAGAACTCATACCCATAACCCCCATGAGCTCATTTAAGAAATGACTTCTCAATACTTCACACATACTATATTGTGCACACCGATTTTTTTTAAACTCTTTAAAATATAAAGGCACACAGGTTATATAATAAGACTTATTTCCATTTGGTTCACTTGTCCTGTGTGTTTTGTCTTTATCTTCACATTGTGTATTGTGTGCTTGTTCAGTGATGGCTGCAGAATGCTGGAGACGTTGAACCTGTCATGGTGTGACCAGATCACACGTGATGGCATTGAGGCTCTGGCCAGAGGCTGCAATGGTTTACGAGCACTGTTCCTCAGAGGCTGCACACAGGTAAAGAAATAATAGAATTCCAAGATTTCTGAAAGGGAGTAGATTACTTAGAAATATGTTAAGGCTGACTTATTTTACTCAGTTTGCAACAGTTACACATGTTGTGTTATCTTCTGGAAGAGGACATTGCTCTCAACCTTTCACTGTAAAGAGAGTCCTACAACTCCAAAACAAAGGCCTATTAATTCCCAGATCATTGACAATAATAACCAAAACCATTATAAACACTATACACGCCACACTTTCCAACTGCTGAAGAATGAAAGCAGGCTGTATGAAGAGAAATAGGCCCTTTTTCCAGACTTGCTGTTCCCAACACGGTCAATTTTCCATCCCATAAAATTTGAGTTTCTTACTTGTATTTGTATCTCATTGGTTGTTTTCTCCACAGATTGAATATTTAGTTTAGGCTGTGTGCTTAGTTTCCGTCTTCTTTTTTTTTCTCCCAAAGTCTTATTTTTGGCCTTCAAAAAATAACATTATACCCCTATGAATCTTCTTTTGGGGCTCACGGCAGATATAAGTGATTGAAATAATTGGAAACCAGGGTGAAAATGAGTATAGTTTCCTCCCATTTTATCTTCCAAGAGTCATACAATCTCAAGTCCTGGGGCCGGTTTCCCGATAACGTCATCTCTTAGCGAGCTACGAAGACTCCTACGTTATGACTTACCAAAGTTGTTTACCTCTGTAGTCGTGGTTCCCGAACGGTCTCTTAGGAGAAACACTCCATACGTCGTACGTACACTGCTGAAATCGATTGCTCAGAGTTAGATTTTCCATTTCCTGCTTATTTCATGCGAAGCTGCATGACAAGTCTTTGCGAATAAAAGATTACTAGAAATCCTTCTAAGCCGAAACATTTATTTAACACCTCTTGCTTTATAATCTAAGTATCTTTAAGAACAATAATCACGTTTCGTGGTGGGTCAGTAAGGAAACTGAAAGTAGAATATCGCCAATGGCCTATATCAATAAAAACAGACGGCCCAAACAGCATCCAAATGAGCTAAAATCCTAAATACAATAAACAGTAACATGGCACACTTATTTTAAGGTAAGCTTTAATTGATTATTCATTAATTTTTTCACACGTTTACATGTTTTGAGGCGGAGAATCCGACGCACACTGCGGAGCTGTCAGCTGAGCCGGCTCAGCTGACAGCTCCGCAGTGTGTGGAACACAGTGCGATGGTTCTAGTGTTAACCTTGGTCGAACGTATTACCATAGCCTATAGGCCTACTGATTTAAAAAAAGGTAGCCAAGGCTATAGAAAAATATAGAAACAGCGGAGGAGATTAAGATTGTTTCCAGCAATTATTTTCTTCATGAATGACTTGTGGCAGTTCCATGCGCAACAGGGATGTCACTCGTGTCCGTTTTACGCATGGTGCTTACGGAAGGAAATGTGGGGGTCTGTAGTAGCCAAGCCTATCTCTGGCGATGCCACAGCGATCGCAGGGACTTCACTTGTTATTAAACTTATACATCTGACTGTATTTCATATCAAAGGGACACAGCGATGACTGTATTAAATATCAAACTGATAAAAACGATCCGACTGTAGGCTGTAGTGTATCACGTATAAAGTAGCCTATTTTCATATTGACGGACATCGCATCCAATCAGTTAATGCTGATTGTCAAGTCAGTTAGATGACTATGTAGGCTACTTATAGTTTGAACACTTTGTGAATCAGAGTGAATGGTATTCTGCTAAAATATATAGCTTACTTTAAATGTGATATGTACGCTATATACAGTTATCGTTTTTAACAGTTTGTTATTTAATACAGTCATCTGTGTCCGTTTGATATGAAATACAGTCAGATTTATTAGTTAAATGACACAAATGAGAGCTGAAACATCCCTACGGTAGAGCTAAGAAGGCTCTGAGGGCGCTCCAGACCAACCTTACCAACGTAGGACGTACGAAAGAGATTCGTAGCAAAGAACGTTTCGGGAAACAGGCGAAATGTTAAGTAGGAACTCTACGTAGGGGTTACGAATGACGTAGCGTTAAGAATGCTCTACGAAGGCTTTGGGAAACCGGCCCCTGGTTGATTGTTAGCAGACACACATAAGAATACTCACATACAGTGTGTTCCAAATTATTATGCAAATTATATTTTTCTCAGATTTTCCTAAATAGTCGATGCAAATGACAGTCAGTATAATTTTCAAGTCATCAACCGTTAGAGTATGATTCAAATTTTATTGAACAAACCTCCCAATGATAACAGTATTTTTTTTTTAAATAAAAAACTCAAAATGCACCGTTCCAAATTATTATGCACAACATAGTTTCAAAACATTGCATAGGTTGTAAAGAACTACAAATGGTCATTTGTTGAATTTGCAGAATGTGGAAGTCATATTTAGTGAAATCAAAAGCTATTTCAATCAAAAACATCTTAACAGGCCAAGTTACATGTCAACATAGGACCCCCTCTTTTATTTCACCTTCACAATTATTGCATGCATTGAACTTGTGAGTTTTTGGAGAGTTTCTTCTTGAATATCTTTGCAGGATGCCAGAATAGCCTCCCATAACTGCTGTTTTGATGTCAACTGCCTCCCAACCTCATAGATCTTTTGCTCAAGGATGCTCCAAAGGTTCTCAATAGGGTTGAGGTCAGGGGTAGATTGGGGCCATACCATGAGGTTCTCTCCTTTTATGCCCATAGCAGCCAATGACACAGAGGTATTCTTTGCAGCATGAGATGGTGCATTGTCATTCATGAAGATGATTTTACTACGGAAGGCACTGTTCTTCTTTTTGTACCACGGAAGAAAGTGGTCAGTCAGAAACTCAACATACTTTGCAGAGGTCATTTTCACACCGTCAGGGACCCTGAAGGGGCCAACCTGCTCTCTCCCCATGATTCCGGCCCAAAACACTACTCCGCCACCTCCTGTCTGACGTCGCAACCTTATTGGGACATGGTGGCCATTCACCAACCATCCACTACTCCATCCATCTGGACCATCCAGGGTTGCACGGCACTCATCAGTAAACAAGACTGTTTGAAAATTAGTCTTCATGTATTTCTGAGCCTAGTGCAACCGTTTCTGCTTGTGAGCAGGGGTGGCCGAATAATAGGTTTATACACAGCTGCAAACCTCTGGAGCATCATACACCTTGAGGTTCGCGGGACTCCAGCGGCACCAGCATTCTCAAATACCTGTCTGCTGCTTTGTAATGGCATTTTAGCAGCTGCTCTCCTAATCCAATGAATTTGTCTGGCAGAAATCTTCCTCATTATGCCTTTATCTGCACAAACCCGTTTGTGCTCTGAATCAGCCACAAAACTCTTCACAGTACGATGATCACGCTTCAGTTTCTTTGAAATATCTATTGTTTTCATACCTTGTCCAAGGTATTGCACTATTTGACGCTTTTCGGCAGCAGAGAGATCCTTTTTCTTTCCCATATTGCTTGAAACATGTGGCCTGCTTAATAATGTGGAACGTCCTTCTTAAGTAGATATCCTTTGATTGGGCTCACATGGCAAACTAATTATCACAGGTGTCTGAGATTGATTTCAATGATCCAAGGCGTCCTGAGACACAATATCATACATGAGTTTAATTGAAAAACAAAACATTCATGACACTTCAATCCAATTTGCATAATAATTTGGAACACGGTGTACATACATGACTGAACAAGGTCATTCACAATATTGTGCATATTTTATTGTCACCCAGATGGAAGATGGAGCGTTGAAACACCTTCAGAAACACTGCCCAGAACTCACCACCATCAATATACAGTCCTGCACAGTAAGACAAACATTTGGTTGTGGGGACAGAGGGACTCAAAATAATGCATGAGGGATATGCCTGTATGCTTCAGTGATTATTGTAATTTGTCTTGTGTGTTTGTTGCCTCCAGCAAATAACAGATGAGGGCCTGGTTAGTATGTGCCGAGGATGCCACAATCTACAGATCCTTTGTGTGTCTGGCTGTGGTAACATCACCGATGCCTCCCTCACTGCAATGGGACTCAACTGTCCCCGACTCAAGTAAGAAAAACATACGCATATATGCACATTTATTATTTTATATCATTTCATTACCCATTCGCTAGCTGATGATTTTGATAAATCTTGGTTGTTTCTGTTTTTTTTTTTTGCCAGGATCCTTGAAGCTGCACGATGTTCCCATGTTACGGACGCTGGGTTCACTGTGCTGGCCAGGGTCAGTTTCATTTAGCTCTTTTTGTCTTGTTGTCTTTTCTGTTAAACCTTTCGTTGGGTCAAGGAACCATTCTACTACAACATCTCTGAGTTTAATTGAATGGTTTCTGTTTTTCTTCACAGAATTGTCATGAGCTTGAAAAAATGGACTTAGAAGAATGTATTTTGGTAAGACAATTTGTGGTTTTCCTATTTATTCCCAACATCATGCTCATGGTGTTACTTAGGTTGAATCTGATATAATGACAATTATATGGCTGAGCATGGTGTGTAGGGTATGTTAACTGCCAAGAGGGCAGCTCTCAAGCTAACCAATGAAGTCAGTATTGAAATTGATTTCCGAGATTGGAAAATAAGTTCTAGTAGGATATAAATGTATAAACAAACGTGCAAAAAAATGTCCGTTTCAATTAAAGACTTGCTATAAACATTTGCTATCAGCTTGTTGTGTGTTTAATGTATTTGCATTGTTTATTGTGTGGGTCATCCCTTAATTGATCTCTTGAGTATAAATAGAGTTTAAATGAAATGAAATTAGTTCATCAATATTCTCCTCTGCACAGGTGACAGATAACACTCTGGTTCAGCTGTCAATCCACTGTCCTCGCCTGCAAGCACTGGTAAACATTTACACCCCCGCAATTCTGATTGTGGGCCAGGTTCTGCCTCAGCCTCGTTCACAGAGCATTAATCCATCTACTGTACCTGTGTGTCTTCACCCCTGTCTGCTGTGCCCCTGACAGTCCCTGTCCCACTGCGAGCTGATCACAGACGATGGCATCAGAGCTCTCAGCAGCAGCACCTGTGGCCAAGAATGCCTCAACGTGGTGGAGCTGGACAACTGCCCCCTCATCACCGACGTGACCCTGGAACACCTGAAGAGCTGCCATCGTCTGGAGCACATTGAGCTCTACGACTGTCAGCAAGTCACCAGGGCTGGCATCAAACGCATCCGGGTCAGTGGCATAAATCATACAGAACTAAAGTCTGTGTTTTTTCGATCACATAGCATCTAAGTAGGTACGCCAGGTCTAGCAAAAAAAGAACAAGAAAAATGTTGAATAAGGTGGACTGGCTCCATCCAAAGGTTAAATAACTTATTCTACAAGCAACTCTAAAGCTGACTGATAAACATGTCACGTCTTTATTGTGGGTAATATTGGATTTGGATGAGGATAATGGAAATTACTATAACTGTTATACTCTTATTACATATGAGAGTGGCATTACTCTTGTCATCAAACACTCGACAAGTAGGCATAATATTGTGTATTCTAACTATCCCTTAAAGTTTAAGGACAAGTAAAATGATTCATTTAAAAAAAAAATAATAATCTTGAACTCGATCTTTTCATGCCCTTGTATTAACACATCTCTTCCCCACACAGGCCCACCTTCCAGAGATCAAGGTCCATGCCTACTTTGCCCCAGTGACACCCCCTCCCTCTGTGCATGGAGGTGGGCAGCGCTTGTGCCGCTGCTGCATCATCCTCTGACAGTGGAGGGCCAGGGGGGGCCACCTCTGTCTACAGGTCCTGCTGCTCTGAAATGGGCTGAAACAGGGTGGGGCTGGGGAGGGGACTGTGGGAGTTGTAGGGGGAGAGGAGAGGAGGGGCTGGACCCACTCGCTGCTCTTGATCACTGATCAACACATATAGACTGATCGCCACTGATCCATGATCAGTTAAGCCCACCTCTCCTCTCTCCTGTTGCTCACCAAATTGCATATTGTGAAATTGCAGCGTTTCTGGGTTGGGGTGTGAAGAGGTAGTTGGAAAGAACATCGACGGAGAAACTCGTTTTTCTTTCTTGGTCTCATCCTCTCTTTCTCACTGAAAAGACAGAAACAGGATCTCCCCTCCCTTGTGCTCCTCTCTACCCCTGACTCCCCCACCTGTGAGTGTATGGTAACTGCATCTGGACAGCTGGAGATGGGGGGAGAGGAGGAGTATGAACTCGCGGAACTAGAATGCAATATGATCAATTTAAGGGGAAAACATTTGAAAAAATATGACAATATTGGCATCCTGTACAGCAGTTTGCTCCCTGTGGATTATCAACTCAACCAATCACATGACACCTGTATGTGACCATCCTGTGATCCATTCTGCTTTGACCAATTAAACTGGCAGCATGGAGGGAGAGGAGAGCCAGGTTATGGTGGGATGCAGATCTTCTCGATATAAACATTGACGCTTAAACACAGCCGGCTCAACTCTCCAGTCTGGAGGAGTTGAAAGGACAAATTCAGAACGTGACATGTGACATAGGTGTGCATCAGAGAAACTTTTGTTAAGATTTTGATTCTGTTCGTACAGAGAAATGTTTTGCAATGGGAAAAAGAATTACACTTATGGCAACTCACTCAAAATTGGGGTAGGCCAACAATAATTATTTCTTTCAGTGCTTATTGTAATTGTCCATGCCTGTCTGTTCAGAGAGGGAGATAGGTTTGTCATTCGTTCATTCGTTTTGAAATGAAAAAGAAGAAACTGTTGCTTTTTCACACAAAAAAAGGACCTATGATTCAGACCCTGTGCGTTTCAAAGCGCTATATCGACTCTGAATGCTACTAGGATGAGTGGTCTCTCCTGTTTACTGCGTGGTTACGTTGGCCCTGATCCAATCCTGTCAGCAGCTCTGTGCACTAGCTCCTACTTGAACACTTAAGCATTTGTTTACATCCTGGATTAAGTTAGCACCACAGACACATTTGTTTACATCAGGTTGCCAATCTCCCTACTATTCAAAGAGTTAAGTTACACTAATACAACTGTGGTATACTCACTGCTTTTCACTGGACTCTGGTGTCCATTGTTCAAATGTATTGCTGTGTATATTGGATAATAATCAGGGCTCACAATGGTGCAACAGTGCTTTAAAATGAAAATTGAATTTGCTCAAAATTAGAATAATAGGTATGAGAATGTGAGCAAAGGCACCTCAACTCTTTGACAATCACTTGAATTTACATATTTGTGTAGGTCTGTGTAATTGGCAATTTACTGATGGTATAGGATATGATCAATTATATGTATTCAATATATCGCTTAATGAATCAAGAAATGATTAAGAATTATTTTATAATAGCATTTGACACATGAATGGTGTGATCTTTGTATTTAATTGATCAGCAACAAATTCCATTCCTGATGTCATATGCAGTAAAATGAGAAGCCCCAGAACCAACTTTTTGTTTTACTTTCATAGACACTCCTACAGCAGGCCCATGGTGCATGAAATACTGATCAAAGCACTGAAAACTGCTCAAAGCACTGAAAACACAACAAAGCAGCTCGCAATATTGCGCTAAACAAGAGACTAGAAAGTGCTGTGTAGTGCCAAGTGCTCAAAGACTGAGGTGATTGGCAGGACTATAGATAGGATTGAAACAAGGAGAGCAGACAGAAATACGAAAAAAGACTCAGATACATGGCTGACTTGACTGGCTGTGATACTAATGCCCTCTCTTTGACAACTGTGTTAACAATTTTATGTTTATGAAAGTAAAGAAATAAATTAAAAAATAAAACAAATTAATAAATAAATAAAAGTGACAAATAGTAAATGTGCTTTGTCTCTCCAGTCTGAGATTTTGTCTCAAAGTGTCTATGAAGTAGCCTACTTTGCTTGCTGCGGCAAACTGAATACAGGCCACACTGCTCCTGGACCGCTAGATGTCACGCAAGAGCCATGTAGACGCAGACACACCCACATAAACAGTGCGGTGTGTTTGAGTCATGACTGTTACAGAAAATTATTATGAAGCCATAAGGAATAACACAAATAAAGCTTAACTTACAACTAACGTACTACTGGTGTACTTAGTATCTCTCTCTTTAAGCACAAGGGTGGTCCACGGCGCACATGATAATTATGCATTTTAGATCAGGCATTATGCTGGCAAGCTGTGCGGTGCACGAAGACCCGTCGGCCTGATCGTTGATCGGCAGCGCCTCCTGGTGAACTGCAGTCCCCGGCATCTCCAGTTCAGCGCCACTTAACGGGTTTATCAGCAGCAGCGGAGGCGGTTATTCCTGGATTAAAAGAAAACCAGTAAACGCGGGACTGGAGCTGAGCGCTTATTGTAGAAGTCTTGGTGCAACTTTCCAGCTGAAGGAGTGTGCAGTTTAAAGCTCCGCAGAGTTCCCGTCCCGCAGGCATGGATTAAACAGCGGAGCGGAGCCCGGCGTTAGGCCTGCGGGTAACTGACGTTAGCGAACCAAGCTAGCTGAGGAGGAGGAGGAGCGGGCTAGCGTTGTTTGGGTTTCTGTGCTAACTAGCTGCGTGCTATTTTGTTAGCATAACAGATAGCCAAATATTGCTTTAATTGTGGATACATTTAAGTAGCCAGCTGGCGTCCACTATTATTCCACGGTTACTGAACTTTCCCGAAGTTTTGAGTTAACCCTCGAAGCTAACGCTGTGTGTAGTAGCTGAGCTAGCGGGCTAACGTTACGTCTTTGTCATACAAAGTTGAGCGTTTTGATTTGGACAGAAGGGTGGTTTGTGTCTTAAATTAGGCTGTATTTTATGACAAGCGGTTGCATGTTGAGAATCAAACATCAGCCAGACGCAGTCCACTCCACACCGTGTCTCTGCTCCTCCACGGGACCACAGATAAAGTATTTTCTTGACCTGGTCCTCCCACCGCTGTCTCCTGTCTGCAGCCGGCTTCAGCGGCTTGCCACACGGCGCCGAGTGCCCAATGGAGGGACATGAAAACATGGATTATTTTTACCAGCAGGTAGTTCAGAAAGACGTTAGCCGTAGGCTGCAGGTCGGTCCGGACCTCATTGACTACCTGAGCGACCCGCAGCGTTCCTCGGACGTGGACCAGGACAAATCCCGGCTGGATAAGACCGTGGACGAGCTGACGGGATGGGTGAACTCAAGCAATTTCAAGGTGAGAGATCTTGGCCTGTCACGGCAGGTCTGGTGGTATCGGCAGCATCACTGCAGCATCCACCCCTTCGCCCTGGTCATGAATTATTTGTTCACCAGTTTACCCAGTGAATAGGAGCAGAGAGGGGAGCAATGGAATTTTTAGGGCCCGAGCACCGAGTGGTGCGAAGCCCTATTGAAACCGCTAGGATTTTTATTCTTTTTATTAGGGCCCGAGCACCGAGTGGTGCGAAGCCCTATTGAAACCGCTAGGATTTTTATTCTTTTTATTATTAGGGCCCGAGCACCGAGTGGTGCGAAGCCCTATTGAAACCGCTAGGATTTTTATTCTTTTTATTATTATTATTATTCTTATTTGTAGTCATTTTTGGCACTTTTCACCCCCTTCCCATCGAAAAAAAACCGGAAAACCTTTGCAGACAGGTCAGACCTGCAAAAAATTGCAACTTATCAGTGGTTTCGGGATTTGTGCATTAAAATTGCGCCCCCTATGGCCACAAACAGTTTTTCAGGAAATGCATGCTCAAAAATTGGGCTAGAAGCCTAAAATTTTAGGACAACATGTAATGGCCCAAGGCGCACATAAATGCAATGTTATGTCATTAGCCAAAATCAACAGGAAGTCGGCCATGTTGGATTTAGTGCCTAAAATCGCCAAAACCATAATTTCGCATTTCGACGAACTCGTCCTAGAGTTTTTACGCCAGGGACGTCAAACCACTGCTCAAGTACTCAAAACGCTTGCCCGATGTTAGATTGCGAAAAGATTTCAACAGCACAGTAGTGCCAGTGTTCTATTGGGGGTCAAAGTTGACGTAAACATCATAATTAACGAACCTCATGAAACTTTAATTCATCATAACTCAGGCTGTGTTATACCTAGCTGCACCAAATTAATAACCCAAGTGTATCTTTGCAGGCCCCACAAAAAAGCCTCTTGAAGCCCCGCCCCAAAATCAACAGGATTTTTTTTAAAGTGAAATATGTGTATTTCTGGCTCTCAAATTATCAAAATGTTCAAAAATTAATAACTCCTAGCAGGAACATATTTAGCAAAACGACCACTGTAGGGACACTCATCTATCATGGAATATACACCACAAAAAATTTTGTTTGATTCCGAATAACTATGACGAGATGGGAGCCGATATTCGCCAAAATGGCGCCAAAAGTCAGAACTCCACATTACTCTGCAGGATTGCAGAGCAAAGTGGACTCATAACAACTTTTTGTGCAAAAAAAAACATGATAGGGTACGTCCTCCGACATGGAAGATGATATACCCGAAAGCTTGTTTTATCCGGATTAACCGTCTTGCAGCACCGGCTCCACATTCGCCAACAAACATCAAAAACGAACCTCATGAACCCTTTGATTGATCATAACTCAGGCTGTGTTATACTTAGAACCACACAATTGTATACAGCAATGTACAATCCCAGTACAAACAAAAGAGCCTCTTTACGCCCCGCCCCAAAATCAACAGGAAGACTTTTATCTTGAAGTATTCGCCAAAAAACATCAAAAACGGACCTCATGAACCCTTTCATTGATCATAACTCATGCTGTGTTACACCTAGATGCCCAATATTTTATACAGAAATGTATAATCCCAGGACAAACAAAAAAGCCTCTTGAAGCCCCGCCCCAAAATCAACAGGAAGACTTTTAAATGGACCTCATGAACCCTTTCATTGATCATAACTCATGCTGTGTTACACCTAGATGCCCAATATTTTATACAGAAATGTATAATCCCAGGACAAACAAAAAAGCCTCTTGAAGCCCCGCCCCAAAATTAACAGGAAGACTTTTAAATTGAAATATTCACAATTTTTTCAACTTTTCTCTACATGGACCTATAAAGAAAGGGCTGCACACTAGATGACAGTATTACATTAAGTAGGAAGACATTGCCACCTGCTGGACAATATAAATACTGCATGTTGCTGCATTTACCTACACATCCTACAAACTTGGATCAAATCAAACTCAAAGCAGCTCAGGGAGGTCTAGAGACAGCCACCATGATAGCACAGGAAGCTGGTTCCATTGGCTGAAACGCCTTCGCCGTAGCTTGGCGTCTACGCCACTAAACAGGAAGTCGCTGTAACTTCACTATTCTCCGTCTGATCATCTCAAAATTGTATATAGTTAATGAGACCCAAGGCCTGAGGATGCCCACACGCTAATATTCATATAAAGTGAGAGCGCCACCCGCTGGGCAAAGTAAATATTGCATGTTGGTTATTTAGCTATATGTCCGTCAAACTTTTATCAAATCAACCTCAAAGCAGCTCAGGGAGGTCTACAGACATCCACCGTGATAAAACTGGAAGCTGGTTTCATTGGCTGAAAGGCCTTCGCCATAGCTTGGCGTCTTATTCACTAAACAGGAAGTCGCTGTAACTTCACTGTACTTTGTCTGATCATCTCAAATTTCTTATGGTTAATGAGACCCAAGGCCTGAGGAAGCCTGCACGCTAATATTCATACAAAGTGAGAGTGCCACCTGTCAAAACGCCTTCGCCGTTGCTTGGCGTCTTCGCCAGTAAACAGGAAGTAGCTGTAACTCCAGTATACTCAGTCTGATCTTCTCAACATTTGATATGCTTAATGAGACCCAAGGCCTGAGTAAGCCCACACAATAATATTAAGAAAAAGTGAGAGCGCCAACTGCTGGGCAAAGTAAATATTGCATGCTAGTTATTTACCTTCAAGTCCTACACACTTGATCAAATCAACCTCAAAGCAGCTCAGGGAGGTCCAGAGACAACGATAACACGGGAAGCCGGTTCAATCAGCTCCATGGCCTTAGTAGGTTCAATCAGCTCCATGGCCTTAGTAGTTTCTCGGCGTCGTCGCCACGAAGCAGGAAGTCGCTGTAATTTCGCTATGCGCTGTCCCACGCGCTCCAAACTTCACCCGCCTGGTAAGAGCCCAGGCCCGAGGACTTCCTCGCATCCGCATCGAGCGCGTAGCGGCAACTTCCACGCTTCCAGCGACAGGTATTACTGTGCCGCGCACTCCGAAGAAGAGGAGACCGCAGCGCGTTCTCTCACGCGGTCGCCCGGAGCGCCGAGGACGGCCGGGACGGCGAGCAGCACGGAGGTGCGAGGGCCCGGTCATCACTGCTTGCAGTTTTAATTATTATTATTCTTATTTGTAGTCATTTTTGGCACTTTTCACCCCCTTCCCATCGAAAAAAAACGGAAAACCTTTGCAGACAGGTCAGACCTGCAAAAAATTGCAACTTATCAGTGGTTTCGGGATTTGTGCATTAAAATTGCGCCCCCTATGGCCACAAACAGTTTTTCAGGAAATGCATGCTCAAAAATTGGGCTAGAAGCCTAAAATTTTAGGACAACATGTAATGGCCCAAGGCGCACATAAATGCAATGTTATGTCATTAGCCAAAATCAACAGGAAGTCGGCCATGTTGGATTTAGTGCCTAAAATCGCCAAAACCATAATTTCGCATTTCGACGAACTCGTCCTAGAGTTTTTACGCCAGGGACGTCAAACCACTGCTCAAGTACTCAAAACGCTTGCCCGATGTTAGATTGCGAAAAGATTTCAACAGCACAGTAGTGCCAGTGTTCTATTGGGGGTCAAAGTTGACGTAAACATCATAATTAACGAACCTCATGAAACTTTAATTCATCATAACTCAGGCTGTGTTATACCTAGCTGCACCAAATTAATAACCCAAGTGTATCTTTGCAGGCCCCACAAAAAAGCCTCTTGAAGCCCCGCCCCAAAATCAACAGGATTTTTTTTAAAGTGAAATATGTGTATTTCTGGCTCTCAAATTATCAAAATGTTCAAAAATTAATAACTCCTAGCAGGAACATATTTAGAAAAACGACCACTGTAGGGACACTCATCTATCATGGAATATACACCACAAAAAATTTTGTTTGATTCCGAATAACTATGACGAGATGGGAGCCGATATTCGCCAAAATGGCGCCAAAAGTCAGAACTCCACATTACTCTGCAGGATTGCAGAGCAAAGTGGACTCATAACAACTTTTTGTGCAAAAAAAAACATGATAGGGTACGTCCTCCGACATGGAAGATGATATACCCGAAAGCTTGTTTTATCCGGATTAACCGTCTTGCAGCACCGGCTCCACATTCGCCAACAAACATCAAAAACGAACCTCATGAACCCTTTGATTGATCATAACTCAGGCTGTGTTATACTTAGAACCACACAATTGTATACAGCAATGTACAATCCCAGTACAAACAAAAGAGCCTCTTTACGCCCCGCCCCAAAATCAACAGGAAGACTTTTATCTTGAAGTATTCGCCAAAAAACATCAAAAACGGACCTCATGAACCCTTTCATTGATCATAACTCATGCTGTGTTACACCTAGATGCCCAATATTTTATACAGAAATGTATAATCCCAGGACAAACAAAAAAGCCTCTTGAAGCCCCGCCCCAAAATCAACAGGAAGACTTTTAAATTGAAATATTCACAATTTTTTCAACTTTTCTCTACATGGACCTATAAAGAAAGGGCTGCACACTAGATGACAGTATTACATTAAGTAGGAAGACATTGCCACCTGCTGGACAATATAAATACTGCATGTTGCTGCATTTACCTACACATCCTACAAACTTGGATCAAATCAAACTCAAAGCAGCTCAGGGAGGTCTAGAGACAGCCACCATGATAGCACAGGAAGCTGGTTCCATTGGCTGAAACGCCTTCGCCGTAGCTTGGCGTCTACGCCACTAAACAGGAAGTCGCTGTAACTTCACTATTCTCCGTCTGATCATCTCAAAATTGTATATAGTTAATGAGACCCAAGGCCTGAGGATGCCCACACGCTAATATTCATATAAAGTGAGAGCGCCACCCGCTGGGCAAAGTAAATATTGCATGTTGGTTATTTAGCTATATGTCCGTCAAACTTTTATCAAATCAACCTCAAAGCAGCTCAGGGAGGTCTACAGACATCCACCGTGATAAAACTGGAAGCTGGTTTCATTGGCTGAAAGGCCTTCGCCATAGCTTGGCGTCTTATTCACTAAACAGGAAGTCGCTGTAACTTCACTGTACTTTGTCTGATCATCTCAAATTTCTTATGGTTAATGAGACCCAAGGCCTGAGGAAGCCTGCACGCTAATATTCATACAAAGTGAGAGTGCCACCTGTCAAAACGCCTTCGCCGTTGCTTGGCGTCTTCGCCAGTAAACAGGAAGTAGCTGTAACTCCAGTATACTCAGTCTGATCTTCTCAACATTTGATATGCTTAATGAGACCCAAGGCCTGAGTAAGCCCACACAATAATATTAAGAAAAAGTGAGAGCGCCAACTGCTGGGCAAAGTAAATATTGCATGCTAGTTATTTACCTTCAAGTCCTACACACTTGATCAAATCAACCTCAAAGCAGCTCAGGGAGGTCTAGAGACAACGATAACACGGGAAGCCGGTTCAATCAGCTCCATGGCCTTAGTAGGTTCAATCAGCTCCATGGCCTTAGTAGTTTCTCGGCGTCGTCGCCACGAAGCAGGAAGTCGCTGTAATTTCGCTATGCGCTGTCCCACGCGCTCCAAACTTCACCCGCCTGGTAAGAGCCCAGGCCCGAGGACTTCCTCGCATCCGCATCGAGCGCGTAGCGGCAACTTCCACGCTTCCAGCGACAGGTATCGCTGTGCCGCGCACTCCGAAGAAGAGGAGACCGCAGCGCGTTCTCTCACGCGGTCGCCCGGAGCGCCGAGGACGGCCGGGACGGCGAGCAGCACGGAGGTGCGAGGGCCCGGTCATCACTGCTTGCAGTTTTAATTATTATTATTATTCTTATTTGTAGTCATTTTTGGCACTTTTCACCCCCTTCCCATCGAAAAAAACCGGAAAACCTTTGCAGACAGGTCAGACCTGCAAAAAATTGCAACTTATCAGTGGTTTCGGGATTTGTGCATTAAAATTGCGCCCCCTATGGCCACAAACAGTTTTTCAGGAAATGCATGCTCAAAAATTGGGCTAGAAGCCTAAAATTTTAGGACAACATGTAATGGCCCAAGGCGCACATAAATGCAATGTTATGTCATTAGCCAAAATCAACAGGAAGTCGGCCATGTTGGATTTAGTGCCTAAAATCGCCAAAACCATAATTTCGCATTTCGACGAACTCGTCCTAGAGTTTTTACGCCAGGGACGTCAAACCACTGCTCAAGTACTCAAAACGCTTGCCCGATGTTAGATTGCGAAAAGATTTCAACAGCACAGTAGTGCCAGTGTTCTATTGGGGGTCAAAGTTGACGTAAACATCATAATTAACGAACCTCATGAAACTTTAATTCATCATAACTCAGGCTGTGTTATACCTAGCTGCACCAAATTAATAACCCAAGTGTATCTTTGCAGGCCCCACAAAAAAGCCTCTTGAAGCCCCGCCCCAAAATCAACAGGATTTTTTTTAAAGTGAAATATGTGTATTTCTGGCTCTCAAATTATCAAAATGTTCAAAAATTAATAACTCCTAGCAGGAACATATTTAGCAAAACGACCACTGTAGGGACACTCATCTATCATGGAATATACACCACAAAAAATTTTGTTTGATTCCGAATAACTATGACGAGATGGGAGCCGATATTCGCCAAAATGGCGCCAAAAGTCAGAACTCCACATTACTCTGCAGGATTGCAGAGCAAAGTGGACTCATAACAACTTTTTGTGCAAAAAAAAACATGATAGGGTACGTCCTCCGACATGGAAGATGATATACCCGAAAGCTTGTTTTATCCGGATTAACCGTCTTGCAGCACCGGCTCCACATTCGCCAACAAACATCAAAAACGAACCTCATGAACCCTTTGATTGATCATAACTCAGGCTGTGTTATACTTAGAACCACACAATTGTATACAGCAATGTACAATCCCAGTACAAACAAAAGAGCCTCTTTACGCCCCGCCCCAAAATCAACAGGAAGACTTTTATCTTGAAGTATTCGCCAAAAAACATCAAAAACGGACCTCATGAACCCTTTCATTGATCATAACTCATGCTGTGTTACACCTAGATGCCCAATATTTTATACAGAAATGTATAATCCCAGGACAAACAAAAAAGCCTCTTGAAGCCCCGCCCCAAAATCAACAGGAAGACTTTTAAATGGACCTCATGAACCCTTTCATTGATCATAACTCATGCTGTGTTACACCTAGATGCCCAATATTTTATACAGAAATGTATAATCCCAGGACAAACAAAAAAGCCTCTTGAAGCCCCGCCCCAAAATCAACAGGAAGACTTTTAAATTGAAATATTCACAATTTTTTCAACTTTTCTCTACATGGACCTATAAAGAAAGGGCTGCACACTAGATGACAGTATTACATTAAGTAGGAAGACATTGCCACCTGCTGGACAATATAAATACTGCATGTTGCTGCATTTACCTACACATCCTACAAACTTGGATCAAATCAAACTCAAAGCAGCTCAGGGAGGTCTAGAGACAGCCACCATGATAGCACAGGAAGCTGGTTCCATTGGCTGAAACGCCTTCGCCGTAGCTTGGCGTCTACGCCACTAAACAGGAAGTCGCTGTAACTTCACTATTCTCCGTCTGATCATCTCAAAATTGTATATAGTTAATGAGACCCAAGGCCTGAGGATGCCCACACGCTAATATTCATATAAAGTGAGAGCGCCACCCGCTGGGCAAAGTAAATATTGCATGTTGGTTATTTAGCTATATGTCTGTCAAACTTTTATCAAATCAACCTCAAAGCAGCTCAGGGAGGTCTACAGACATCCACCGTGATAAAACTGGAAGCTGGTTTCATTGGCTGAAAGGCCTTCGCCATAGCTTGGCGTCTTATTCACTAAACAGGAAGTCGCTGTAACTTCACTGTACTTTGTCTGATCATCTCAAATTTCTTATGGTTAATGAGACCCAAGGCCTGAGGAAGCCTGCACGCTAATATTCATACAAAGTGAGAGTGCCACCTGTCAAAACGCCTTCGCCGTTGCTTGGCGTCTTCGCCAGTAAACAGGAAGTAGCTGTAACTCCAGTATACTCAGTCTGATCTTCTCAACATTTGATATGCTTAATGAGACCCAAGGCCTGAGTAAGCCCACACAATAATATTAAGAAAAAGTGAGAGCGCCAACTGCTGGGCAAAGTAAATATTGCATGCTAGTTATTTACCTTCAAGTCCTACACACTTGATCAAATCAACCTCAAAGCAGCTCAGGGAGGTCTAGAGACAACGATAACACGGGAAGCCGGTTCAATCGGCTCCATGGCCTTAGTAGGTTCAATCAGCTCCATGGCCTTAGTAGTTTCTCGGCGTCGTCGCCACGAAGCAGGAAGTCGCTGTAATTTCGCTATGCACTGTCCCACGCGCTCCAAACTTCACCCGCCTGGTAAGAGCCCAGGCCCGAGGACTTCCTCGCATCCGCATCGAGCGCGTAGCGGCAACTTCCACGCTTCCAGCGACAGGTATTACTGTGCCGCGCACTCCGAAGAAGAGGAGACCGCAGCGCGTTCTCTCACGCGGTCGCCCGGAGCGCCGAGGACGGCCGGGACGGCGAGCAGCACGGAGGTGCGAGGGCCCGGTCATCACTGCTTGCAGTTTTAATTTTGTTTTGTTTTTTCTGCCGACAAGGTGGTTATCTCTAGCAGAGACGAGGCTTTTCAAACGAGATGTCTTCGCCTTTAATGGTGTGAAGAGGATTATGTAGTGTCCTTTAAAACAGAGCTAATAAAGCTGTTATCTCCTTTTCTTATCTGGCCTCAATCCTGTCCGAATAATATATTTAAACTTTAATTTGCTTTTTCATATAGGCTACAGCACATGATCTCACTTAACCTAAAAAACGCTTAATGATACGAGTTACCCTTCGACAACATTGCAATCTATCTCTGAATACTTTTTTTTTAATTTTTTTTTTAACTTTCATCCCAGTGATGGAGTAGCACATTTGCAGGGCATTCCTGTAGGTTTCTGGAGTTCATATTGTTTTGGCTGAGTCTGTGTGAAGGGGACCCATTGTCAGCAGCACTGTACACTACTGGAGCCTTGGTGGGGAAGGGGTTAGATGACTCATTGTTATGACCTATGCTTTTTCTTCATCTCTTCCACTCATTTTCTCTATCTTCCTTCTCTCACTAACACTGACCCACAGACACACGCTCTTGTGTCTCTTAAGTGTTTCCAGCCGGTCAAAACAGTCGGGAAACTTCTTTTGGGATATGCTCGGATTAGACTCCCTTGCCCTTTTTAAACTCGTTAACATGGTCTGCACTGAAACACAGGACTCAGCAAGATTGTAACAGTGGGTAAAGTGTGCGTTCAGCATAATCAAAGCATCTCTTCTCTTCTTTTGTAGTTGTAGAACATACTTATTCAACTATGTAGTCATTTTGTTGTCATAGTCTTTTCAAATACAACTTATGTACTACATATAAGTTGATAAGAATGCACACATACTACGGTATTTCAATTAATTATAGCAATATGAAGCAGAACATTCATCTCAATTCAAACTCAAGTTTGATACAAAGTACATTTCATTTCCTTTTTTTAGAATTTATTCATGAGGTAGAAATGTTAACAAAACAACCATTTTCATTTTTGAATAGCTGCATTACAAATTCTGCACAGTCCCATGATGTTAAAATAAGGTGTCAGTAGTGCATTTAAAGTGATTTTAGAAAAGAGAACTGTAATAGGGGCACAAGATGTTTTGAGGAGTGCTGATTAAAGTTTAGATCCTTCTCCATTGTAAATGTTTAGAAAGAATAGAACATCAACTTCCTCCTTTTCCCCTAAATTATGAATAATGTTGGCTTCTTTTATTTTTCTGCATCCTTTTTAAATGAAATAACATGTTTGATGTGAAAACCACCACCATCTCTAAGTCTGCCTACTGCTTTAACAAGCCTAATGCGTCCCTCTTTGTTCAGATTAGATCCTTTTATGTGGATGAGATGTATAGTAGTAACTTGAGCTCGGATCAGTATCTGGCATTGATAAAGCAAGCGAGTTATGCCCGTAAGAGGACTTCACATAGCAGACTTTATAGTGATGCCGATAAGCTCGCTGTGCAAAAGGATGAAAGACTTGGCTTTAAGGAAGATGCTGAGTCAGCACAGACAGAGAGAAGACTGGAGAGGTGATGCAGAGTTGACAAACGGCAGTAATGAAGGATTTCAAGGGGGGGATAGAGAACTAGAGTGACAAATGTGGTAGGTGAGTGGAAAACACAAGTCACAACTCAAAAATACATTAAATGTTCAGACATGGTGGCTGTTGTCGCGCCCAGGTTTCACTTTTAGGACTGGATAAAATAGCGCATTTTTCGGTACCCTTTGCGCTCTTTTTATCTTTGCTTTATTAGCGTGACTTTGTCCGTGTTTTATTTTTGGACAATGATGAGTCAATTTCACCATCTTCTTCTTTCTTTTCCGCTTTTAGTGTCGGTAGAACAGCCGATTTGCCTCTTAAGCTCTGCTCTCATGCGCCTGTTGTGAGACAGGAAAAGCAGAGGGCATTAATATTGCATGTTGCGTCTATGGGCAGAAGGGCGAGTCAAGATGACTGGACACTGACTGTGTTCATCGAAGGTTGATACCGCTACCACCCTCAGTTGCACCAACCAGAAACACTTTTAGATGGAGGATGGTGAAATATGCTTAATCATTCCATTTCTGTCCTGTTATAATTTAAATGTAACTAGGCAAATATACAGCATTGGAATGGGTTCTTGTCATTTGGCTTTACATGAAACAAAAGCACACTCTGCCATTTTTATCATCAATTTATCCAACCATCTTTGCACATTTTGTCCACTCCAAATGTTGCTGTGTTAGCCTTGTCCCCCTTATTTTCTGTCCAGAAATCCTATTAAGCCTCTCTAGAATCCAGACTAAACCCTACATGGTATGCGAATTAACGTTATGTGTTAAGCCACCATACGCACCCACCTGAGTCTTCACAAAGAGCCATTCATACTGGGCTAAATATTTTCTGCTTACTTTTTCCCCCCACAGACGTCAGTCACACGGATTTTATGATGCTTGCAGTGTAGAGATACAGCCGTGTGTTGTAGAACGTGAGTGTGGGACTATCCTTTAGAAACTGCTGACATGTTCACAACGTCATGCCCAATATTTTCCAATGTTTTTCCCCCCCTCTATCTATCTCTTCTTTCCTCCATCATTCCCTCTTTAACCAGTAACCACTAGCCAGACTTTTCACTGCAGGAGGCCTTACGAGCATAAAGAGAAAGCCTTCCCTTATCCTCCATGTTTCTCCTTTCTGAGGTAGACATACAATCCCAGTCCTTTCCATCTCCTCTCCTCTGTACCCAAGTGAAGATGCCATATGGTTGTGGGCGCTGATCTTGTTGGGGTGCTGATGGATGGAGGAGGGGGAGGCCTCGGGCCGTTTCCTTCCTGTGCTGTTTCTTCTTTCAACTGCTGTTTTTCCTCTCTTCCTCACCCTAAATTAGGTCAGTATGAGGGAGTCATCATAGTGACCCAGCGCTCAGGTTTCTGCTCAAGGTGATATTTGTTTTCGGTGGGTTTTACTTGGCCTTCTTGCGTGAATTTTTCCTCATCACCCCCCCCCCCCACACACACACACACACACACACACACACTCCCAATTGTTTTTTCATTTTTTCTGTGGTTACCTGGCTCTGCTCTTCCTTTGACTAAATAGGGAAGAAAGTGCAGTCAACACAGGACGGTGGAGTCTGGAGAATAAACGTTTGAATGGATTTTCTTTTTTGGACGGTTCAGTGTTACCGCTGCACTGCCAAAACAAGCATTCCAGGAGCATAGCGCAGTGTGGGATGTGATCCTAATCAAAAACACAGTGGAAAACTCAACTTTGCAACTAGACAAAAATCCAGTCTACCTCCCCCATACGAGTCAAATCGCAAGACAACTTTTATTTTATGACCGAGCCAAATCACAGTGTGGTGGTGGTGGTAGACTGGAGAGATGAATAAGGGGACGCCGGTCATGGGTCATTTTAAACAAACATGAATGTGTGCATAGTATACATCTTTACATCATCACGTCGCTTCACTTCAAAATTTATTCTATAGTTGATCAAATTCATCAGAAAATGATTAGATGTCCCCAACAAAGGTGAATACTAGTGTAGTGTGTGATTATATTAGCTGTTGTGCAGATGGTGTACAAATGGCACAACCAGGTTACACAAGCCATATGGCCACAGCTTGATTATCATCTCAGTACAGTATGTCAGTGTCTCATACTACAAGGCTCATCCACACTCCCTCATTCTGGTTAAAAAATCTGTGGGAATTTTAAATACAGACAAGCAGAGTCAGTCTCTAATTCCTTGAAGATGGCAAAATTGACTTTCATGATCTCGGCTGTTTGCGAAGTCAGCTAAACTCTAGAGCCATCATGATTCAGCTTTTTTTAAAGCAGACTGATCAGACTTGAAGGTTTGGTAAACCTTCTGCAATATAACAAAATCTAATTCAATCCATGTGTCTTCCTGTCACTGCGGCAAATGTAGGTGAAGGAGACAGTGACACTGATTTGAAATGTTTTCAAATCACATACATGAAGCCATGCAGATTCATTGTGTAATATGTGTGTAAAACTGTTACCATAATACCTACTTTAACCTTTACCTCTGTCCCACTCTGTTTTTTGTAGGTGGCATTGATGGGGATAGACATCTGTGGTGCTTTTGTGGACCGCTTAGGAGAGCGGTTTAAAGGGTACCTGGGTACAGGTGAGATATCTTGCATCATTCATGAGCTAGTTAGTGTTTCCCGCAGCGCTTTATAGTTAAGGCGGCCGGCCGTCTAAACAACGCAAGCCGGCCACCTTAACTATAATGCGCTGGGGTAAACACTGGATTGTTCGGCCATTGTTTGTTTACTACACCAGGCTTCAAATGTTAAATATCTTCTGCTAAGTTCATATCCTTCCATAATTCTAAGCAGTGCTAGTCTGAGGATGAGTTTACCCTCTTGGTTTTAGTGTGAGCATTTCCTGATAGCACTCAACAGAACAACTCTGTAGTGTTACACAAAGTGGCTTATATCCTTCCATTTTGTCTCATACTTCCACTTTGTGGCTCCGCTGGGACGGACCAGCACAGTGCTCTAAAGCCTGGCACCACCCACTCTATTATACATCCTCTAGTCTCTAAATTTAGGCTCAGTCATACTGTAGCCCTGTCCATTACACCCCAAAACCACACCTACAATTCATATGACCTCACACACTGAATCGTGTGTCAGATTTCATGCCGTCTGTGTGATGTCAGTGCCAGCTCTTGTGTGTGTGGCCGGTTAAGGTGTCACCAGCTGTCTTTGTCTGCCACTGGCTTGTGTCCCCAACAAACTCACTCAGTCCTGCAGTGTAGCTCTGGGATGACTGAACCTGTCTCACTGTGCAAAGTCTGCCAACAGACACACTCACACTCACTCTTAATACTTCACTCACTGCCTAGGCTCTTGGGTATGAGACCCCGTTTCCACCTGGCATTAACATGTAGTTTTTGTGATCCGATCACATGAATACAGCTCTAACTACAGGTGAGAACACTCTCAAGACGCATTGAGATCGGATCACAAAAACCACATTCGGAGGTGGTTTACGTCGCTTTTGTCGCTTGTATCCACATTCATTTTGTAGTGGAAACACCTATGTGGTTTTTGATCACATTAGGGACCTCCTACTCAACTGCTGCCCCCTGCCTGAGCGGAAATACGTTGAAAATGCATCACTGGCATTCATGCAGCTTTTATAGAAGCCTCATGAACGAGTTGCAAATAACTCCTCTGTTTTCATTTCACTGCGTAAATCTGAAAACACGGAAATCGCTGCTATTGACTGGAGAGCTGCAAGGCAACGACTTCCTGTTCTTATCTGCTTAAGAATAAAAGTCAACTCGCGTTTGGGTAGTAACAGGCTTTTAATGTGAAGGCGCACAGGAAATATTCTGTTCGCATACAGTATCTTAACTTCATACAGAAAGCCGCCCGTGTAGCCTACTGGTGTTGGTGACAATAGTGTAGCAGACGTTAGAAAAGGCGCCCCGCAAACACACATCTTTCACCAGCCAAAGAGGCGTAATAACTTACTCGCCTAAGAGTTTTTACTTTTATATACTATCTATGATATTTCCCGCATTTGGCGAGAGCCCTCTAAGCAGTGTTGTGCATCGCGCCTCCTTGTCTAAATGAGACAGTAGCATATCTCGTCAACCTAGACTGGTAATTATCTTCGCATGTAATGCATTTTAATAGCAAATGCGATTAAAACTGTGGCACTGTACAGCCCTGTATGTTTACTTGTTTGAACCCCACCGGTTAAAAACACCAATGCAAACGGAAATGATGAACGTGTTGATTTAAATACAGCGCGGGTAAATGGAATCCGATCACAAGTAGACAGAGAAGTCACATTTGAAAATACAAGTGGGAACACACGGACTGAGAGCTGTCCACTTGTAACCAGATTCAAAAAGTCAGATGTTAATGCCAGGTGGAAACAGGGTCTGAGTTTGTGTGTGTTTCAGACTGATGGTAAAATCATCTCACTGAGCCACTGCTGGCTCTGGAATCTCCCTCCCTCCATCTGACTTCCATATATCCTTTCCTTTTCTCTCTCTCCTTCTCCCTGTACACACCCTCCTCCACACACACACACACACACACACACACACACACACACACACACACACACACACACACACACACACACACACACACACACACACACACACTCACACTCACACTCACACTCACACTCACACTCACACTCTCTCTCACACACACACACACACACACACACACACACACACACTCAGAGGACGGGAAGATGAGGTAATTGAGACAGAGTGATTGTATTGAGGATTGACTCTTAAACAGTAGTGTGCATGCATATCTCACAGATGACATAGGGCTGCACTTTGACTTCATACAACTTTCTTGTAAACAATGTGGTGGATGAAATAAAGTGATGTCATTGGCCAGCCAGCAGCTGTTGAAAAAGATTTAAAAAAAATTAGTCAACTTGCCAGGTGTGTGTGTGTGTGTGTGTGTGTGTGTGTGTGTGTGTGTGTGTGTGTGTGTTCGTCCTTACTACAGCAGATGACGTTGTGTGCAACAATGCGACCCCTGTCAATCTATCTGTTTGAGGGCATTGTCCTTGTTGCCATGACAACCATCTGTTATGGTAACATGATGTACGCACAGTCGTGTGCACACATACAAACACACACAGCAGAGGAAAAGGACAGATGACATCACTCCCCTCGCTGAAGTTTTAGACAAGGAATGTGGGTAGTAGTGTGGTGTGTGTTTTCAACATTCTTTGTGTATTTGTGTTTATCTCATTGTCAGAGGCAGTGTTTGAGTTAAACGTAACTCAGACAGTTTAATCTTTTCCATTTGGTGGTCAAACGGAGACGAATTGACCAAATTTGGCATTTTGTCTGTTGAAAAGAGTTAGTGTTTTGCTGACTAAGACGAGCCATTTAAACTTTTGTACGTTGTGGATTCTAGATTTAGTGGGTTAAAGATAAGGCTGACACCATTTTAGTTTCTGCTAACAAACCTCAAAACAATGTATTTGTCCACCTTCTGATACTGTCTGACTTCTCTGCCCCGGCGTCTATGTCTCTCATCCAGAAGATGTCCTTCTTATATAGATAATCTTAATTTTAAGGAAATGCTAAATCATTTCTTAAAACAGCTGGATATCAAAGTAATTCATAGACGGCACTCCAACAGGAAATGTTTGATTTGTAGGGGACTATTTTCAGCTGAGAATTTGGCACTAGTGAGCGCTGATTGACTTAAAATAAACTACGGTGCTTGTGTCATCAGAATGAATGCATGCCGGGCGGCCAGTACAACTTTTTGGCTCATGTTTTTAAACAAATGGGATTTGTTAATAATTAGAAAAATATAGATTATCATCAGACTCATGGTCAATCATTGATCTCTTTATTGAACAGATATAAAGATTTAGGCAACTATACTCAGCCTTGATATTTTCATATGCCAGCATTTAAAGGCCCTTTACGCTGTACGTCAGTGATCAAAAGAGGCCGCGGTACTGGAGAAGTTGTGTGTTAAACAAAGTGGAACTGACATGAACGCGTTTGAGGATCTTGACATTATTCTAGCCACGGCCCATTACTCATTTCATGACCTCTCTTTTCCCTCGTCTTGCCAGAACCCTGGTGTTGACGATGGTGTACGCTTCCATGTTACTCGGCTTTGCTCTCTTTCTCTCAAACACCAACAGAATGTAACTAGTGATAAACATGTACATTTGTATATTTCTAACTCCACTTGGGTGTGTAATTTATTGTCTTTGGCATTTATTTTTGATAGACACAGTGTTATGTGTGGCCTCTTTTTACTGAAATTTATGTAAATATGCTCTCTCTCTCTCTCTCTCTCTCTCCTTCCCTCTGTCGATCTCTTTTTCTGTCTGTAGTTCTGCCATCTTTGGTGGACAGACTGGGTGATTCGAAGGACCAGGTCAGGGAGAACAGCCAAGCTCTCATCCTTCGCTGTATGGAGCAGACTGCCTCGTCCACGGTGAGACACACACACACACACACACACACACACACTCACACTCACACTCACACTCGGATGTTGATTAGTACTAAACATTTCTTGTTCCATAAAATAGTTTCAAGACTGTTGTAATTCAAGTTCAGCACAAACGGTTAGAAGATGGTATGAAAAGTCGCATCTGTTAAAATGAAATGTGTTGTATTGTGTGTGTTGGTGTAGTTAGTGGTGTTGTTATTATCCCAGTTATTTGGAACAATGCATAATGGAGATGTAAAACACACAGCAGACAATTCACAGCTACCTCCTCCACATAAATAGAGAATATCTACAGCTGAGAGGTTATATGTGTTTGGGGCTCCCTCTTGTGGATATTATAAGTATAACACAGGTGACATCCCCACTCTGCTTTGTCTTATCTGCATAGTACAACATACATCTCCCACAGCCTTAAAACCTTCTCTGAACTCTGTAATCTGATCAACTCCCTAAGGGGCTGGCATTACCTTCCTCTGCTCGTTCTTACTGACAATCTCTTTCCCTCACTGTCTCTCTCCATCTTCTCCTTTGCCATCGTCCAGTTTGTTTGGGAAAGGCTACTTCCTGGTTTTAAACACAAGAACTACCGCAGTCGAGAAGGGATCTGCCTCTGTCTCAGTGCCACGCTCAACACGTGAGTAACTTCCCCTTTTTCATGTTCAGCACTTCCAGGGTGAAATGTTACAGGATACGTTTGTATAGTGTAGAGCTATTAAATGTAGGCACACATTCTCTCATCTTGTGAACAGAAGCAGGACACACGTTAGTCCTTACAATAAATTCAAAATGTAAATTTAAGGAATTTTCCATTGTCCTTACTACAAATCAAGTAATTGATATCTTAATTGGGTACAGAATACATTTTTATGACAGATTCGGCATCTTAATCCTATACTGACACCATCATTTAGTTAATGTTTGACGCACACTGAGGTAGATGTTGTTTCTGACCCTTAATTCCCCCTTTTGTTTGTTCAAGAAATCCTGGACTAATCTTCTTAGCGGTAGAGGCGGCACACATGCTACATGCCATTTGTTGCTTTCATAAGGTCTTAAAACCTGCTCTCAATTCTCCCCGGCCTGAACTCTTATATGGTCTCATGCTCTGATGTCAGGGCTGATGGAGGACTTGTTCTTTTTAAGTCAACCTGAATTGGATTGTGTCTAACTACTGTGTGCCAAAGGAAATATGCTGCTTTAGCGATGTCCAGCAGGTCTCTGTGATCATATCTTGGGAAAATAAAATAAAATAGTTTATATACTGGAAATACAATCCAAATGGTTCTGTTTGCACAAGGGCTTTCAGGTAAAACTCTACAAAAATGTTCTCCCAGTTTATCAATCTCTCTGAATAAATTCAGATATGCAAATGGTCTCCATGGTTAGCTGCTATTAGCACGGTATGGTGGCCTTATATTCATTGTATTTGATGCAAATATCCCTCCAGTTGGTTATGAAAGGAGTTCTGCAATTGTAGAATCCCACACACTCTCGCTTTGCAGACACACAGCTGTCGCGGTGAACCTGCATTTTACAAGCTCAAAGTGTAATTAAACGAACACACCTATAGACATAAGACTAAACAGTTGAATGCTTGCTTCCCCTTGTTTAACATCAGTTGATGTAGGTCGTATTGTGTTTTCCACCCACACAGCAAATCTCGGCTGTTGGAATGGCACTGCCAATTTTAGCATCTTTTTGCTAATGGAAAGTGACTCTATGGTGCTAGATGCTAATCTGTTACCTGATGGTAAGGATATAGATGTCGTTGGTCAGATTGCTAAGAAATACAAAGGACATCTTTACCTCTTTGACAACACTTATATTATGTTTAAATTAGAGTATACTTTGCTGCAAGTAAATAATCCACTAGTGGAAAAACTTGAGGTCTGCTGCAACCCTCAGTTCTTTTAAATCGAGTCTGAAGACTTTTCTGTTTCCATTTTAACCTGTACTTTTAATTTAATTTAAATGTTTTACTTCTTTTCATTCGCTTTTAAATGTCTTCTAATGTGTTTTATGTATTTTAATCTTGCCCCTGTAAAGCACTTTGAGTGACCTTGTGTTTGAATTGTGCTATATAAATAAACTTGCCTTGCCTTGCCTTGCCTAGTGGGTTGAGAAATGTGATAACAAGGCATGCGTAGAAGAAACACTACAAAGAAATAAAGAAGGGTATAAAACCTACATGCAATTTAGACTCCTTCCTGAGAACGTAATGCACTTCCTGATTGTGATATGAATGACGGACAATGTTTTCATTACACGGCAATATCAGATATTTTCTACTTGCTTTACAATGTTATATATAAATAACAATCCTCTGATTTCCTGGTCTTCTTGTGGCTTTTTTCAGCTATGGAGTTCAGCAACTAAGCCTCAGTAAACTGGTTCCTCACCTCTGCTCTCTGACTGGAGACCAGAACCCACAGGTAAGAGACTGAGCTTCAGCGATATGATGCATCGTCAACATGTCTGCATATCTATTTATACTATAACATCTGTGTGTGTGTGTGTGTGTGCGTGCAATGCATGCGTGCGTAAGTGGGTAGAGGTCATTGAGTCTTTCTTGTATCAGACTGTAGTAGGGCCCGACCGATATGGGTTTTTGGGTGCCGATGCCGATTATTTCCTGAGAAAAATTACGATAACGATTATATATTTTTTTAAATCCCATGAATATATATTGAAAAAAATTACTTTTTTGAACCCTTAAATATATATAAATACTTGTTACTGTCAATAGGTGAACAGGAACTTTTTATTTATTGAAATATGCATTATCTAAAAAAAAAAAAAAAGTGTTACAAATATGTCTAAAGTGACATGACGCATTTTTAAACTCAGAACATTAAGCATTTTATGTAACTGCACCCAACCCTCTGGAACTCCCTCTCTCCAAACATCAGCATCTCAGACTAAATAAACTAATTCAAAAGTCAACTCAAAACTCACCTCTTTAACCCATTGATGACGGCTGCTGCGCGATGCCACATTGGCTCTCCTGCCTGATGCTGCGTCGCGCAGCATTATTACTTTATCTATTTTTCATGGCATTCCCAGCATAGAATGCACCGTCATTGGTTCAAATACACGAGGTGGGTTTTGTTGATTTTTTTAAGACCACGTGACCACCCAAAAGTTGTGTGGTTTGCCGAAAATAACGTCAATCAAAAAAATAGAAAATAAAAAAATAAAACAAAATAATAAAAAAAATACGCCGGCTATGTCGGCGACAGAACAGTTAGTGGCGTTTGGTGCGCAGAATCAAGGTCTACTATAGACTACTGACGAAAATCACACAACACATTGCATCTATTTATTAACAATATTTAATAATTTTCTAATTCATCTAATTTTGACGATTTTTAGAAATATTTTTTGGTTTGTAAGCGCTAAGGGAGCATGTTTAAATGAAACCTGTGAACCTTAACTTTTAAATGTATTTTATTTCATGTTTCTATGTGCTACACAGGCTTAGATATTAAGGTTTTGGTAGACTTGACAATTCGTACTATTTTTTCAGAAAACCCTCAGGCATTAAGGACATGCATCCTAGATTGCCATAGTCATCAATGGGTTAAGAAAGCATAATTACACCGGACTCCACTCCAAACCTTATCTTTAATTTGTCTGTATTTTGTTTTCTTTTTCTATAAGTATGATTGTCCATATGTTTGATGTAAAGTGTCTTTGAATGACCTCCAATAAAGCACTATATAAATTCTATATAATAACTATAGTAATATCAACTACTATTAACAGTCAAGAGATGACCAATGACTCTGCTATTGGTGTCAGGGGGAACTGTCAAGTGTGAATTAATATAATGTATTACAACACACCTGCTGCTGCTGTTAATATGCTATAAGGCTACCTCCGGGGCAGCAATGCATCTTACTCAACATGATTGCTGAAAAAAAATAAAATAAAAAAATCGGCGGCCATTTTGCCGATTGCCGATTTTCGGAGATGTGCTATAATCGGCCGATATATCGGTCGGGCCCTAGACTGTAGCCAAGCCTGTGGTTTAGCTCTCAGCATCCACAGTGTGTTGGCAGGCATTTTAAGGGCAGCTCTGTGAATTATTACTGTTATTAGTGAGGATATGGTGCTATGTCTTGTCCCCCTCTTAGCTTCACTGCAGAATCATGAACACCTACACGTTACAAGCTCTGTGTGTGTGTGTGTGTGTGTGTGTGTGTGTGTGTGTGTGTCACAAACGGATAGAGAGGTTTATATGACCTCATGTGGAGTTGCACACTAAAGCTGAAATCTGCTGCTATTGTCTGCCCAATGATTATCTACTCACATACTGTTCCGACCAATCAACGCCCTCAAGAGTCCCCTCACCCTCAGTTGCACAGAATCCCTTTAACAGCATCCCACTACCCAATCACAACAGTGCTCAAAACTTAACTAGCAAATCAGATGTCTCCCATTAGTGAGATCATGAGAGTGGGCCCTTAAGGGTTCTTTTTGTGTGGTTACTTGCAACATTAAATCTGTGTAATCCCAAACAGAGGAGTAGTAATCTGTATGGAATTATAAAGAGAAATAAACCATTATTTTACCAAACAAACACACACACCGGTTTTACATGGTATACTAATGCAAGTGTGTGGGACTTTTAAATTGGTTAATGTCAGCTCTCTAATTACTTTGAATTGATGTATGTTTATGCCAGTGTAAGCACTTTGAATTGCATTGTTCCTGAATGGTGCTATATAAATAAACTGGCCTCGCCTTTGTAGGTACGTGAGGCCTCCATAAACACATTGGTGGATGTTTATCGTCACGCCGGAGAGAGGGTCAGAGCCGACCTGGGAAAGAGAGGACTGCCTGCTGCACGGTGAGTTGCTTTTTATGTGGCAGTTATTGATTAGCTCTCTATGTGAGCACTGGTAATATTTTTATTTGTGAGTGTGTGTGTTTGTGTCTGTGTTCGTTTGTTCGCCCCCTCTGCACAGCAGGGATGAATTGTGTGGATGGGTCCCGTGGCCTTGGCACTCAGTCTGTCCCAGGCCACACCATGCACCACTCTGTGTCCTTCACACACACACAGAGGCACTTTCATCCAGAGCACAATGCTGACTGACTGGGGTGGGTGGGGGTCACAGATGGCTTACAAAGGCGTTGGGTGGAGTAACAGAGTTGGGGAAAAATTGGAGAAAGTGTGTCTATGTGTGTGTGTTTGTTCATGTCATCTGAAGAGATCCATTGAGTGGTTTCGACCTTCTTTGGTCGTCCTGGTTACATGTGCTTGGTTTAGGGTTATTTTAAGCACAGTGACCCTCTCTGGCTCCACCCCTTTCCCTTCTTTCTCCAATGAGTGAGATCCGAGCAGCAGCCAGTGTTGTGTGCTGACTGCTCAGTATGAGTCTTGTGTCTGTGAATGCTGGCTGTAGCTATGTGTCATCATGTGTTGTGCATATTAAGCCTGTTAGTCGGGGCGCTCCTGGTGTAATGGTTAGAGCGTCCCCCTATGAGGATCAGTTCTCTTCACAGCAGACTGGTTCCAATCCGACCCGTGGTCGTTCTCTGCCCCATATCATCTCGGTCTCTCCGCACTATAAATAAAAGCATTGAAAATTCCCTCCCCCCCCCAAAAAAAAGTTTAACTCTAACCACGTCACAACGTGCACCCCCAGAAACTTTGGGTTGTCCCGAATAAAATTGTACAGGCTTCGAAAACTCGTCTGTGATTCTGAGCCATTATTCGAATACTCGTTCTAAAATGTACTCCCTGAAACCGAGTTTGTGGCAGGAGACAGTAATCTGCGTAATTTGTTGATGATTTATTAACTTTGTAAGTCGGAGTTCCTTACTTTTTCCCCTTGGAAGCGAACAGCTGTGTTGTTCCAAATCAGCTGTCCTCTGTGTCATCGTAACCCTTACAGGAGCGTTTCATTTAATCCCGGAAACTGCATCTTTTCTGGGACTTATACATCCATACAATTACAAAGATCCAATATTGATAGTCTTTTGTGTCCATATTATATCCATTATTGATCGGTTATTCCCATGATGCAAGCCAGTCACCGTTGATGCGCACAGCGCTGCATAGCGAACATAAAAACAAACAGCTATGCTAAGGTTTGCATTTCGCCAAGCATTGCTTTTCTTTCCGAGATTGCGCTATTGTGTAAAAAATGTAAGGGAAAGAAAATATTATATTCTTCCGCCATCTCTCTCTCTCTCTCCCTCTAATGTGCTTGGTGTTGCTTTTAGTTTGCCTCTGGTAATGTAACGCATCCTACAGCTGGTATTATACTGGTTGCGCTTTGAAAGGTCAGCGGTAAACCATTTAATTTAGCGTTTAATTTGTATTTTACATATACAGTACATATATTACATACATTGTATTTTTACATAAAACTTCTATATTTTTATATTATTATTTACTGAAATTATTATTTGCAACAACAACAAAAAAATAATATTCGAATAATTCGGGCCAGCCTTACAAGGAATAATGGAGGTTTTTGACATCAGCCACTCACCCTTCTCAAGGGTGACAGACAGCTGTTCAATTAACACAAATCTCCAAGTGTTTTAAATGTTCTCAACTAATTCACAATACCATAATGATTGATCAAGGTTCACAGTGTGGTTGTGATCTCACTATTATTCAAGCTGGCATTCCTCCCACCCACTATATAAAAATAATGCTGATTTTATCCTGTTGAACCTACATGAAAACGATTGTTGTTCACTAGGTTCAGATTGTCAGTTGGCCTTGTGTAGACGGTTTGGTCCGCTGTTGTCCTTCAAGCTCGTCAGGAGCTGCTGCTGACAGCTGGTTCTAACAACAGACAAGGTTGAACAGCGGTCTAATTTGTTGCGCATTGAACAAACTAAATGCTTCATTAGAACATATGTACCACTTGCATTTATTGTCAATTACGTTTTTTTTTGTCATTCTTTACAAGCAAATGCAATGCTGTAATTTAGCCAAATAAAGAACCAGGAGACATGTTAGAATTATTTCCCCATGCTGCATCTACATGTATGTGCAGGTTCTCATGTCAGGTCTGGAGGCTATTGAATTTGAATTTTGCAGTCTGGGAGTAAAGGTCAAAATATGTTGTTTACAGACAGTTTGTTGAATGATAGGAGACACTCTTATCAGCCAAAATTAGGTTTGTCCCTAGAGGCGTCCCAAAATCTTCAGAATGGTCGGTTCACTTCAGTGCAACTGTGCGCTTTGTAGTGGCAACAGTCGGATGGATCACTCATGCGACAGGGACCCTGATAACTGACTTAATGACCTAGGTTACGGTAATGTGCTTTGGAACTCCGTCCGAATGGGTCAGTGAACCAACTGACCTGGCTGTTTGACCCAGCCCCTCCTGTCCTGCCATGTCAGGCATTACCTGGATTTACGTGTTGATACTTTTGGAATCCCACGACTCGATTCCGATTCTTGGGTTCACGATTCGATCTTCATTTCAGTCTATTCTATGTGAAACTTGTAATTCATGGGATATGAAGGTGAGTCAACATGACCCGCGGCCAAAAAATACATAAATAAAATAATAATTAAACAATTAAATATAAATTGTTTTTTGCATTTCATGAATCGATTTAAAATCGCAGAAGATAGAATTCGCAATTTTTTTCACCACCCCTACATGGATGATCTGTTACAGATGGCAGTTAATGATCACTATTGTTATTTTGCGTATTTCTAAAGCCTATCAGCGATATGTAAAAAGTACAGTGGTAGACTTGTATCTCTGTTAACATTAGCGTGGGATTAACCTCATTACAGTCTCCAATTAGTAAGTCAAATGCTGGTTGAATGAGCAGTCAGTCAGTAGATCTACTTTAGCGCCAAGGTGGAGATAACTTCCTGAAAGGAAGTCATCGCCACTGGAAGTGCGAGTAAAAAAGGGGTATGATGGGGGGAGGGAGTATAGGCAAGTGGGGTGAGAAGGAGAGATGTATAGGGGGGGAGGAGCAGCCTTGCTTTCTGTCTGCCTCTAGCTGCAGCCCCTCCCCCTCTGACGAGTTTATGTGTGTGTGTGTGTGTGTGTGTGTCTGGGGTATGGGAGGGAGGTTATGTAAAGGGTAACTACTGAATCTCTTTGCTGTCCGTCACAGAAACTGGCCCTCTTGTCCCTCTCTCAAACACGCATGCACTAAATAAATACCCTGCCTATGATTTAACTATTTGTGCCACTGTGGAGATTGTTGTGCAATCTGGGAGTGTGTGTGCTTAGCATACAGTTCATATGTGCGACAGTAGGTGGTGCTTTGTCATATGCCTGTAGCGTGCTTTGGTCCCCCCCTGTTTGGCTCCTTCTCTCTCTCTCACCCCCTCCCTCCTCCCGTCTTCCTCCCTCCCTTCCTCCCGGAGCCACTGCACCATGTTGGATACAAAGAGCTGAGGGAAGCCGAGGACGGTAGTGTGTCACTAGCATGGGAGCTAAGGCAACGTTGCGCAGCAACGCAGCAACCTATTGAACAGTCCTCTGGGAAATACTGAAGCGATTGCGTGTCAAAGACAACAGACTGGGCTGTTTACAAACCGAATGGGCAAATTAAAATGCAAATGAAACGAAAGGAACCACGTGAATACGCTGCATGGCTGAGGAGCCCAGTGCAACGCTAATCATCACTTATCTGGAGCTGCTAAGCTGTCTGTTAGTTGTGGACAAACACCAAAATACAGACACAGAGGACGGTGTGTATGACTCTTATTCTATGTGCTCACATCCATGTCTCCCCTTTCAGCAAGGAGACAGGGCATGTTACTGGATGTCTGTGGTGTGTTATTGTAACACAAGTCAGGTGTATCGACACGGAACAGTGTGCAGGAACTGTTTGATGATATTTTTTGTGTAAAGGTGTTGGGTGTGGGACTGAGCATTGCGTTATTAACATGCGGACGGTCTTACCTGTTCATCTCATGACTAGGCAGGTCTGGTTTGTTTTTATTGATGAGCAGGATTTTAACTGACTCTTGTTGTGTGGTTGCTGCAGCTTCATGAGTGTGACGGGTATGACAGACACACCCACACAAAGGCAGACAGTCCATATGTTGCTGCTGACCATACTTTCACTTGGGATTCACAGCACCTTATCCGGCTCTAGGTCAAAACTAAATATGTGTGTTTGTGTGTGCATCCATCTTTGTGTGCATTTTCTTTGTCCTCTGTCTGTAGTAAAGATGATTGAGTAAAGTTCTCTTAAAAACAGCCTTAATGTGATGTATCCAATTCTACAATAATAGTGATTACAAAATAACCATACTTTGCATGTCCGTGTTTTGCTCTAACCTTTCTTATTCTCTCTCTTTCCCCAGGTTACAGACGTTATTCGCTCGTTTTGATGAAGCGTTGAATTCAGGCAACATGGCTCTCAGCCCGAGTCACGGTCAGTGCTATTTTTTCATTAGTTTTTTTCTTATTTGGGTTTGAAAGCAACCACGTTTTGTCATGATGTCAAGATGATCTTACTGTTGTCAGGTAGAAAAACAAGTGTGTGTGCGTGTCTGGGTTGCATGTGCTCTTGTGGCTCTGTCAGTCTGTTGCCATGTGCGCCTGTAAGAGGACCTAACAGGATTAATTGTTTAATCTGAGTGTGTGTGATGCTTTGGGTTTTTTTTTTCTCAAATGGGTCTTAAACCAGACTTGGCCTGAAGGCTGCTGCTCCTGTTGAGTGTTTTGCAGTCCAGTAGTAAATTGGGCAGTGGATCTCTGGGAGCCACAGGCTCAGCCACTGTGTAAAGCGACAGTGATATTGATGATCACCCTAACAGCAAATTTTCACTTTGTTGTTGTTAGTTTTCAGAATATGAAAGTTGGTGCAGTCGATTTACCTACCATCGAAGTAGAGAAATAGTTCACGTTAATATGTTTTGGAATTCGAGTTTTCAGACTTGATGATTGTTAAGTGTTTGTGTGTGAAAAGTGTTCACATAGTATTGGTCAAAAAAGTGGTATCATTTGTAGAATAGAAGATGTTTGCTTATATTGTTTGCCATATTTTTATATGGGGGTAAAAATCTTATCAACAACAACACTGGTTTTAGCAAGAGGATTGGGGAGCGGCTATTATGTGATGGATTTAAATAATTTCAGTGTGTTAAAATTAGGGCTGTCAAACGATTAAAAATTTTAATCAGATTAATCACAGGATTCTGTGGATTAATCACGATTAATTTTACCATTCGAAATATGCCCGAAAAATTCGAATTTTCTCTGTATATTGTTGTATGAACAGATAAGATAAATGACAGAAGGTGGATATGTACATTTAAAATGAGTATGTTTATTAATTGAAAATCCAAATGATGGTTTTAATACTGAAAGTAAATTTAAATCAAACTAAAATATATAGGCCTACCTACCAAACCATAATTCAATTGGTCTGTCTCTTTACTAGGTCTTTGGACAAATATAGGATAGGCTATAGAACGGCATTTATTTGGTGAATCTATAGGTTGTGCATTCTTGAATACAACTTGATTACAGTGTGTGTGTGCGTGCGTGCTCGCGTGTGTGGGTGCGTTTGTACGCTCGACCGCTTCCTAGGGGACTGTTCATGTGTGCCAGGAAGCCGACGTTATGTTGATGTCTGATCACACACACCTCTGAAAACTGCAGACGTTTGTGTCCTCGCGGGCTCTGAACAGAGCGGACAATGTTTCTCCTCCTGTTGCTCCCGACATCAACTGTCACCCGCGGCAGTTGATTTTATATATTACCTATGCCCCCGACACAGACGTGACCGTTAGCAGTTTAAAACCTTAAAACACGGCATGGGCTAACGTGCTGCTATGTTTGGCTGCGCGCAGCTACTGATCCTGGGTCAGCCACAACGATAGAGTGACTGTAGGACAGAGCCAGTGGGATGTACGGGGCGGATCATTCTGCACATGCGTTAAATGCGTTAAAAAAATTACGTCGATAATTCCAGAAATTAATCACCCTGCGTTAACGCGATAATTTTGACAGCCCTAGTTAAAATGTTAAAGTTTCCATTATCAGTAACATTCAACCACGGCTGATTGCCGACCCCTGGCCAATGTTACCATAATAGAAATTAGTCCAATGTTGAGTTTTTATGACAGATTTAGGTTAAAAAAAGAATGTGACCTTACGTAGATGGTGTCTGCGAAGTGCGAACATCACAAAGCAGAATAATTTCAATATCATAAAACTTTAAAAAGCACAAATATGTGCCTGCTTTCACAAATGTATTCAAGCCTTTGGTCAAATTTTAATCTTGACTGCTTGGCTTTCAGCTGAGTTTGTGCTCTCTCTGAGGTCAATTAGCTGCATTGTTGGTGTCTAGCAGAGCTTCCATTTGACTGTTGGTACCTCTAGGCTGCCCTGTCACTGTATCTGTCTGTCTATGAGCAACAGTGGCGGTGCCTGTTCCTCTGTTGCAGTCTGTTGACTGGGAAAGAGGGACGTGGAGATGAGCTCAGGGCGTGTAGTGGGTGTAGTTGCCATGATGCTGTCTCTGGTGTCAGCAGAGGGAGTTTGACTTAGAACTCCCACCCTCCAGGGCTTAGAGCACAGCTGTGTTTTTGGCTTCATGACAGTGTACTTATGATCAGATGATGATCTTTATTTGTATTTCTTACTGCTTGTTATTATCCAGATGGAACATTTTTGGGATTTAGGATCATCACCTCGTATTACAATAGTTGGAAAACGATAATGGGAGCAAACATTGTAACAGACCAGTGAAAAGGTTTGATAAGAAATTCTGGTGTAGATATTCAACAACATAAGTGTTGTCATGGTTGTGTTTATCGTAACTATTATTATCTATTATCCCTGCATTAATCTTGCCATACACAGCTTAGAAAGTGATTAAGTTACTTTGTTTATTAAATTTACTTTTAGATGTATTTAACTTGTCAACCACTGCTTCTTTTGGCAGATCCTTTAGTAGCTCTAAAACAATCTGACTATTAGTTGACCATATATCCTAATTCCATGTGTAAAGGGAAGTGAAAGTGACTACAGATGCCCAGGAGGTTGAACGTTGGCTGTGTGCCTAGCCGTTTGGCCTCGAGTGCCACCAGAAGTGTACTTAAGCTTCTTTCTTTTGTATTTCTCAGCTACTGCAGCTTGTCATGCCATGCCAAAGTTGGATACTCAGAGTAACACATTAATACATGTTGGTGCCTTCCCATCCTTTTGTAGAAGGGCTGCAGCTAATGTTTTCATCTCCCTATCCATCAATCTATTTCTTTGATTAATAATTGGACAAAATTAGTAAGGCTGGCCCGAATGCCATTTTTCAGGCTTCGAATATTTGTTGGTTTTTCCGAGCGAATATTCGGATATTTGTTCCAGAAAAAAACACCATCAAACCAACATTAATAATGTACTAACTGAAACCGAGTGTGTGAGCCGAGACAGCAAGCTGTGTATTTCGTTGATGCTTTAATAACTTTCGAACGGTAGTAAAGTGGGAGTTCCTTACTTCTTCCCCGTGGAGGCAAACAGCTTTTGTTCCGTTGAATGTAAACAAACAGCTTAGCTAAGCTAACGTTAGCATTAGGCTACGCTAAGCATTACCTTTCCTTCCGAAATCGTGCTAATGTTGTGGTAGCCTATAGAGTTATTAGGAACACTATCTATTCTTCCTCCATCTCTCTCTCCCTCCTGCGCTTGGTGCCGCTTTTAGTTTGCCTCACTCTGGTAACATCACGTAGCCTACTACAGCTGATATCACCGGTTGCGCTTTGAAAGGGCAGCGGCCAACTAGGTCAAAGTTCAAATAATTCGATACTATATTTTAAATTAACGTCTAATTTGTATTTTACAATTGTTTTATAACTTGTGTATCCAAATATGATTTGCTGACAAAATATACTGCAGTTTGAGCTACCTTTGCAATGTAAAAATATTCAGAATACTGAATTGAGCTCCGAATACTAATTTAACAAACAAATACTCGGATATTCGAATAATTCGGGCCAGCCCTAAAAATTTGTGATTTGAAGATATCGTCTTCAGAAGGATAAAAGATTCACTGAAAATATTAGTTTTTTCTACTGTTTTCAGCAAATAAAAAAAAATGTTGGGATGTGTAAGTTACCCCAAGTTGTTTGCTCCTTCCAAATTCATGTTTGGCATTCAACAAATAACACTTGTTAGCTCGAGGATCACAGTTAAGGGCCCGTGTCCACCTAACGCCTTTTTCCAGCGTTAAACGCTGGCTGTGCGCTCGGGAGTGTGTCTACTGAGCGTTTTTTACAACCGGTTTTTTCGACCGCTTTTTTCAAGCGTTTTATGAGCTGGGAGAGAGAGTGCTGTGATCGGGGGAGAGAAAATGCTGATCGTCACCTGTCAGTCAGACCTATCAACACTGGTTTAACTGTTTAGGTTTGCTGTTTTCTATTTAAATCGTTACATTTTAATATGAGTAGTCTTATGAAACAGAGAATACTTTCCACCATCCTCTGTTTGGATGAGGAGTTATCACGGCTCCTGCAAACACACACGGAGCAAGTTGTAGGCTGATGTGTGCGCATGAAACGATCCGTAGGAGATAAAAAATACAGAGAATCAAGTGTTCGCCTAATCTGCTCCCACAAACAGGCTCTCCTCCCTCTGTTCTGGTCATTTTAAGTCACTATTTTCGTACAGTTTCGGGTAAACAGAGACGGAAAAAGCAGTTTCTCTTCCGTCTTCTTTGTTGCCAAGGCGACGAGTCCCGACGATCTACTATCTGATTGGCCCTTTGAAAAAAGCGGCGGTGACGTCCCCACCGCCTTTCTGAAAAGTTAAACTTTTTTCAACTTGCAAATCTCGAAGCGGCCGCACAAAAAGACAAAAAGCGCTCGAAAAAAAACGCTGGGCGCTGCGCCTTTTCTCAGAGCGGCCGCCTTTTCCCGAGGCGGCCGCTTCTCATTGGGAATCAATTGAAAAAAGGCGCTTGCGGTGGGAAAAAGGCGTTAGGTGGACACGGGCCCTAACTCCATTATTGGCACAGCAATCTACCAAATGGGTCAGAAACTGACTTTGATGAGCTTGAACTTGGGTGTTTCTCTAAACACTCACCAACATTTCAACCTCTCAGTACAGGGCACAAACTCACAACACCTGCTCAAACACACATAGAATTTAGTTCTTAGTCGCCCTTGCCCCACATCTCTTTTAGACTGGCTCTTGGCGTTTGCTCCAAAGGGTTTAAGGCAGCTGTTGCCGAGAAAGAGAGGGAGGGAGGATAGAGGGAGTGAGGGAGGATAGAGGGAGGAAGCTGACAGAGATCTCTCGTAGTAGGTCGAGTCACAGCGCTGTGCCTATCACTGCCTCTCCCTGATTCATCATGACGGAGACAGAGAGAGATTGAACAAACGAGGGCAAAGGAGAGAGAAGAGAAAACAAAGGAGTGAACACAAGGAGAGGAGAGAATACAGACAAAGACAACAGGAGGTTTCTATCCGTAACACACTGTTACCATGGCAGTTGGGGATGAGGGCAATGGTAAGTGTGTGTGTGTGTTTAATCTCATCTGACTTTGGATGCTGGCACTCAGACAAAAGGCTTGTCAACATATGATTGTAAATTGAAATCAGCTTAAACTCAAAGCACTTTCACCCCAAGTATTCAGGCTCAGGCTTAAACATCATCAGCGTATGTGTGTGGTAAAACTGGGGCGTGTCATCCTAAAATGTCTCTAATATGTTGCACTGTATGTGTTTTTGTATCTAGGTAATATACTATTATTTTTATTTTTTTGTTGCTTTCAAAAATTTAATATGAATGAAAGCCGTGACATATCTGGCCAAGGTTGTTGTTGTGATACAGCCTGCGGCCTGACTTGATCCCATCAGTCACAGTTACATGGCACAGTCTGTACCTCAGCTACACAAACCAACTGAATGCTCTCACAGTGAATACTATTTTGCGATTCGCTGACAATTTTTTCATTTAATGGAAGGTTTAGAAACTGAATAAAAGATTTGCTTTGGACTGTTGCTCATAAGTACAGTGACAAAAACATTTTTTAAGTAAGTTCCACTGCACTCTTGCTGACTTCAGTCTTCAAGAGGGGGTTTCATACCACATTAAACCAGAATACCTTATGTTATTTAGTATGGCAGTAGAGCATGTGCAGACGAAATTATACAACCTGTGCTTGTGCCGTCTTACAATAACCTCTTACACAGTAACTTTGTATTTCAGTTTCATACAAAACATTAAAACAGGTAACATACAGAAATGTTGAAGAGAAAATACTAGAAAGTAATTCAATTTAAAAAAACTATGCATCAAACAGAAGAGAAGTTTGTAATATCCATGGCTTTCTCCAAGCACAACTGGGAACTTGGCAACCCTTTAGGCAAAGTCTTGGAGCCTTATCCAAGTTTGATAAAATCAATTCTTCAAGGTATAATCTTTTATCCAAGCAAAATTGCATGCTTCCCACTAGAAAAAAAGATAACTATTTTTGCTCATAGAACAAATCCTTTCTTTCAAACTGACATACCGTCCAGGTTCAGTATGTATTGAAATACCAGGTTTGTAGAGGACACATAAAGACATACTCTCCTTGGATAAATAAATGAAAGACATTCTATCACTCCTTCAAAATCCAAACCTTAACTCCCTGACAATCCAAAATACCTGACACAGACTCAACTTACTAAAACTGAACCAAAACTGATCAACATCATATCAATCAGTTGCATTATTTAATTAGACAGCTAATAGATTTTTAATTATCTCTGTAATTCTTTAGTTCCTGTGTGTGGGTGTGTAAATGAGCAAAGTGTTCATGCGTTAAAAAAAAAAAAAAAAGATAAAGTAAAGCATGTCAGTGCCGCTGGCGCCTTGCTCAGCTCTTACTTAATGTTATTTTGTCCTGTCTGGAAATGTGCTTGTGTGAATACAACAACACAAATACACATGCATACCATACACGCATACCGTAGAAGCCCAGAGATATTGGGTGCTTTGCAAACTGACCATCAGTAGCAGCTTTCATTGCTTGCATAGTACTTCAGTGTTGACACAGGGACTGACACACATACACACACACACTCACTCGCTCTTGCTCTCTCTCTCTCGCAGACATGCTCATTCTGCTTCAGTGCATCTCTGGCTCAGCAAAGGACATCCATGACCCCGTTTCCTAGGCTAGGCTGGTTGCCATGGCAAAGCTTTCCCTCTGAATATTATGGTTTATCCCTCCCCCCTAACTTGGAAATTGGTCCTGAAATTATACCTATGGGTGTGTGTAGTTTTCTTTTAAGAAGTTCATTTTCACTGAGAGAGGGTGGAAATGGAGCAGTCAGTCTGACTCCTATTAGAGAATCTAGGCCTTGAACCTCAGGTCTGTCTCTCACTCTCCCTTCCGTCCTTCTTCCACTGGCATTCTCCATCCCAGAAACAACTGTGTGGATGAAAGTGAAAGATGGGATCGTCGGCCATTTAAATGTTTTCATATCAATGGCGCCAAATGAACTGTATAATCATGTTAATAAGAACACTTGAAGTGTCATCTTTGGAAGTATAAAACACACATTTCTCTTTCTGAGTTTGTCGATTTGGTCTTAGCTTTTGTTTACTCCTAAACTATATTGTTTTATATGTATCAGTAAATTTCAGACACAATTTATCTCAAGCATCGCAATATTTAAAGAGTTATCAATATATCCTTTTTATTCTACTAGCCTGTAAACTGTAGTTGGATAAAACAAGTTTCTGCAGAAGCAGCTGTGGGTAATCAAGTTTCCTAGTATTGACACACATACCTTCTCTAGTTTTCTTTGGAGCTGGTGCAGTCATGAGCATTTTAACAGCTTTGGGCCCAGTTCTTGAATTGCTACTCGTGTTCTTATTATTCTAATATCGGGGGGGGAGGGGGTGCAGTGTCATAAAATGTTCTGTGTGTCATGTCTAACATGGGATTCTGCGCACTGTCACACGGTCCTGAGTGGGGATATGTGACGTGGCCCATTTCCCCACGGCTTACACAGGCTCTCTGTGTAGTTAGTCTTAACTCCTCAGAAGATATCTGGTTATGCTCTGAGACGCATGTTTGAGATTTTCAGCAGTAATGCGCATGTTGATGTCCCAATGCTTTGAAACCGCTTAACCCAACTCGACCTTTCTACACTTTGTGTTACTGACTTTAAGCAGGGATTGCATAGAATAATGTGACCATACTTGAGGACAACTAGTGGGTCTAGTGCACATTTTTGGCTTTTGGCTAAAACGTGCACTAGACTTGGTTGCTCAAATACATTTTTGCGCACCACCACCTGAACTTCTGTGATTGGCTCTACATATCATAGAGTGTGAATCTTCTTCCTGTGGTTCAAGACATCTTACATCCTTATCCTTACTGTTCATACTTTGGTCAGAAATACCTATATTTTTCACTGGTTTCTGTCAGTTTGGTCTTTCTATTAATGCAGGGAAGCAAGCAAAAGGACAGTTTAAATGTGCCCCATATTCAATTTCACCTTGTGTTGGTATACATTATGGCTGATTTTAGCGGGTTGGTACTTTTTGGCTTTACTTTGACTTCAGTGTGGTAAATCAGCTTTTAGGAATTTTTATATTGACTATTAATTACAAAATATGTTTATTCAATGCATCACACGTCATGGTTGAATTGTTTCTGTTGAATTGGGGAAGTTTAATTTTAATGTGATTATTTTATTCTGTATTATTAAATACACACACACACACACACACACACTCTCACTCTTGTGATGGATATAATATATATATAATAATTTCCTTTACACTCTCTTTTCCTTTAATGCAGTGGGATGCCATGTCCTTCCTTATTTAGTTTTTTTGTTTGTTAATTTATACAAGTACAACCATACAAATGATTGTGAGAACAGAGCCAGTGCTGCCACCATGTGGTCACAGTTTTTTTTAAGGTGTGTTTGTTTGTGTTCACAGATCTGTGATTTACCACCAAATTACTTTTTCCCAAGACTAATCAGCTCAGATCGGCATGTTTCAGTTGGTCTTCGGCTCACCTTTCCTTCTGTCCCTTTCTGTTTGGATAGGGACGGACAAACATAGCAACAGTGCATGTGCGTTACTTCACCTTCTCCATCTCTCCCTACATGTAGATTATATAAAAAGTATTTGATCGTTCCCCCATTGTCCCACTGATTATTTACTGACAACTATCAGATATGTATACAGTATTTAAGCCAGTTGCCTTCTCTCTTTCTGCCTCTTCTGAAAATGGAGAGGGGAGGGAAGTCTCTGCCTAGAGTTTCCATGGCAATGCTGCCTGGTACATAGTGGAGCTAATGTGTCTCTACAAGTGTGTCTATTTTTCTTTCTGTACGTGTGATTAGACGTGTTATTTGCATGCTGTGCCATATTATTTGGTAATGTGTTGTATCCTTGGATAAACCGATTCTGAAAGTATTTATTCCCCATTAAACCACAATCCATCATAATTTAATAAACCGTCATGAAGTCAGGGGATCAACCATAAATCTTACTGTTAATTAGACTAAATTGGATATGTTTATGTATGCAAGTGGGCTTACTGAAATTTACTCTGTTTTGTTGGGATAATTTTTCTATTTGCGGCTCTATTCATTGGAGAAGCTGGTCTGCACATGTCGCCATGGCAACAGCATGGTGATTCTCTCTCTCTCTCTCTCTCTCTCTCTCTCTCTCTCTCTCTCTCTCTCTCTCTCTCTCTCTCTCTCTCTCTCTCTCTCTCTCTCTCTCTCTCTCTCTCTCTCTCTCTCTCTCTCTCTCTCTCTCTCTCTCTCTCTCTCTCTCTCTCTCTCTCTCTCTCTCTCTCTCTCTCTCTCTCTCTCTCTCTCTCTCTCTCTCTCTCTCTCTCTCTCTCTCTCTCTCTGGTGTCTTTGCTCTGCCCTTCACCCAGAGACCCTTTTTTCTCCCGTGGGGCCTGACTAGATGCAAATCATGCTAACAACAGTGACGCTAATCAATGTTAAAGCCCTTGATGCATGAATGAGTATTGCTAATGGACCCATGGCTTTGGTTGGATAGCAATTACATTTACCAAACTGGTGTGTAATACTGTTTATTTTTAGATTTTTTTTTTTTTTTTTTTTTTTTAACCTTTATTTATACAGGTATATCCCATTGAGGCCTAAGACTCTTTTGCAAGGGAGACCTGTTTTCCTTTCCCACGTTACCATTCACACACACATTCATACACCGATAGCAGGCTAACTATCGACATTTCCTTTGGCATTTATTAAATCCTTTGGAAACCTTCATTATTTATGTTGTTTATTCTGCAAAGAAAGGTCTTGAAGTCCTCCTGGCCCTGACCTTTGATCCCTGATGTGACATATTACATTATTTATTTCCCTTTGAAAACAAATAACTCGTTATCTGATTTAAAGACCAATACCCATTTAAAATCTAATTTCACTTTACATCGAGCGATCCAGGCAGTTTTGTGTGCTAGTATGTAGAATGATGTGTAATATAGTACATTTACTTTTTTTCTGTATTCCATAACATTACATTTTATACAGTATTTGGGAGGTTCAAGGAAATTGTTGCTCTTTTTTAAAAACTAAGACTTTCTTTGGGGTCATATTAAATTTTTCTCCACTGCTCATCTGAAGTGGATGCAAACAAGCTCAAATTTGCTAAAAATAAGTTGAAAGTTGGAAATTGAACATCTCACTTCTTGTTTCATTTTAAACCAAGTGTCCTGGACTACAGAGTCAAAACAAACCACAACATGTCCCTCAACTGTGAAAGCGGGAGGGTCATGGCCTCAGATGGAGGGGAGTGGTCTCCGCCCCCCCCCCCTTCACCCTCTCCATTCCCTCTCCTTTGATCCTTGCTCCATCATCCTTTGTGTTTGTGTGTGTGTGTGTATGTGCGCGCGTGTGCGGAGAGGGAAATGGAATAAATATGCTTCTTGTCTCACAGGTAAATGCAGCAGCATAAAAAGTGTGTTAAAAGGTTGTTGACAATTGTGTGCATGATGGAGCTAGAGAAATGGAGAGAGGATGGAGAGTGTGTTGTCAATGGTAATGAGTTTAGGTTAGATGGTCGGGCAGGGACACAGAGAAACCCTGTTAATATTCCTGGGGTGTTTGTGTGTCTCTCTCCCATCACACACACACACACACACACACACACACACACACACACACACACACACACACACACACACACACACACACACACACACACACACACACACACACACACACACACAGTCCTGCCTCCGCACTGGTTGCAACACTATGATGTAACCTCTCATCTGATTGGCTATGAGGCTGCAGTGGGATGGAGGAGAGATGCTGGGAGAGAGGGAGGGATAGGAAAGGGAGCGAGTGAAAGAAAATGCCGGCACTTGTATGGGTGGAGGGATTCTCTGATAGCAATGTAAGGTGTGTTTGTGTGTGCGGCTGTAGCCCCACTATGAAGTGTGTGTGAAGTGTGTGTGCATGTGTCTTGGGTTACGTCTTGGAGAAGAGGGGGGACCCTAATACCACGCCCTCCCAGAAGCATGAGGCGCCTGATCTGCCAGCGGATCTGTGACTGTGAGTGCAGGGATGGACCTGGGTGTGTTGGAGTGTGTGTGTGTATGTGTCGATGACTGTGTGTGCAGGTCTTCCTATGGTAAACATTGTTACACGGTAAAAGGATGTATATGCGTCTTTGCACGTCTTCCACTTAACATTTCCAGAGCTTGACACAATAGGCTCTGCAGCCAGTGAACATGTGGTTGTCTAATCATGCCTGTCAATTGATGTTGCATGTAGACTGTGTGTAGGTAAGGTAATGTGTGAGTCAAGGTATAGGGTGGTGGCTGTGGCGCATTTCTCCGCGGCTTGTTCGTCAGAGCGACCGGAGCGCAACTGCATTCCTATGCCAACAGTTTCATCTCCACTGTCATATGTGTGTCTGTGTGTCTGTGTGTGCGCCCTTGCACATTTTCATCCACAAGTGTTTTTGCTGAACATTCATAAATCCTGCACTATTGTTGCAAGTTTATCTCAAGTTTCAACGCTAGCTTTACGAGCTAGCTTAATGTCTGCTAGCATGCAGATTGAGTGTTTGTGCTTCAGATAGATCCGTCAGTCACTGGTTGCATGGGTGGACATCTTGATGTTTTTCGGACACCTAGAAGTGATTTTATAAATGTGTGTGAGTTTGCCTTTTTCTACCAACCAATGCTGTTTGTAATTAGTATTGATTTAGTGATTCTTGCCCACGCTCTGTTCTTTGCTTCTTGTCTTTACTTTTCTGCATAGCATTCATTGTCTATAAATGGCCTCAAGCTTTTTGAGCTCAGCATAAAAGGGGCAGATAAAATCTAACGTGATGTGTAATGCTTTTTAAAGGACCTGGTTTGAATAAATTATGTTTTAATTTAACATTCTAGAAAACCTGAATTCAAACTAGAAATCGTCTTTGTCTTCAAGTGAATACTCTAATTATCTGATATCTTCAGCTGTGATTCTGTATTTGCTTCTGGTTCATAATGATTATCCTGCAGGATGTTGATCATCATTCCACTGTGACTATTTGTGCTCTTTTTTTTTGATGATCACGATTTGCAATATTGTGTATTTGCTTTGAGACTTTGAAAAGAGTTTGAACAGTGCCCCCTCCCCCCTCTCTCCTGCCATTAGTGGATGCTTACACTCTCCTCTCTGTTCTCTCTTCTCAGATCGTAGTTTTGATGATGACGACAGTGTGGATGGGAATCGGGCTTCCTCGGCCGCCTTCAAGGTCCCAAAAGTTCCCAAGAAGCCAGAGTCCTCCTCTGCGCGCAGGCCCAGCGCTACCGGTAGCAAGCTGGGTACTTATCTTCCTTTACATTTACACTCACAGTTCATATGTTTTCTCTGAATTTGGAGAAAACGCATTTCTATATTAAAAAAAAAGTAGGGTCAATTTAATTTATTCATTACTAGTATTTTTGTGGTGCCTGTAGGCCAGTCGAAAATGAATACAATCAGTATCTCTACAATTGGCATACCTCTACCATGTGGAAATCACCCAAACCAATTTTAATATGTGCTCTATGTTCAGTGGTGTCACAATTTGTCTACTAAATGCAGAAACTCTTGACAATCCACTTCCTGACAGAAAAAAAGGCCCATAGAGTCCAAGGTTGTAAGGCATCATTAAGGATTGATCTCTATGCTCCTTTTGGGAAGAAACTATGACTGAAGAAACTAGCACAAATGACTGGTGGTGTCTCAATACAAAGCTAAAGCTAACTGTAACAGGAATTCATGTTGGTTATTTGTATAGCTATTAGCTACACACCTGAACAACAGTCTAACCATCTACTGGGGGATTTTGTGTCTGACAGTTAAATTAATTCTGGCAGGACATTTTAGTGAAAGAATAACTCCTTAACATTTTACAGTTATTAGATGTTTTTATCTAACTAGTCTTTCAAAAAGATGTTTGTTTATTGTGTTTATAATATACAAGTGTAAAGTGAACTGACCCCTAAACCCAGGGTTCCGTAGCCTTTTTGTTTCTTCTTTTTGGCCTAAATGCATGTGAAACTATTTAAGTGAAATCATTTAACAGTAAAGAAAACCCCCCAAAAAATGCCTTCTAACCCTTAACGTCCCTATTCTGTGGCCACCAGTAATGGCTGTTTGAAGAAGCAAAAGGGATTGAATAAGAAAAAGATTGCAGTGCACACACTCGGTCTGCGTCTCCTCAGAAATCTGATACACTCTCATGTATCATCCTTCTCTGACTATGTCGCTGCACATGATCTGCCTTTGAAACATTTTATATCGTCCTTCCCGTAAAGAGAACCTCCTCTTCTCTGCCAGTCTCCCTCCTGCTGTAGATGTCTGGAGTTTTATGTTTGCTTCCTCTTTGCATGTATTGATCTCCCTCTCCGTCTCTTTCTCTGCGTTCCCACGACCATGCGTCGATTTCCTGCTGCCCGCTAATGTGTCGTGTCAGCAATTTGGCATTCACTTGCATATGCACACGTACACATGTAGGTGGAAGTGTTTTATTATCAAGCATTCTGTCTGCGTCCTGTTACATTGCTCCATTGAAATACAAAACTGAACTCTTGTCATTTGGATCATTACAGTGTTATTGATCGTTGAGCCGCTGTGAATGGCTGATGTCAAGGGCATACTGGGTATCTTACACACACAGAAGACCCACAGCTGTAAAAACCTTTACCTTTGCCACGGATTTAGGATAATCCCTCTCTAGTTACCAAGGGTTAGCTGCTATAAATATGTTCTCTTGTTTGTTTTTTCATGTTTTAGGAATAAGTTTGTCAGGGTTTTATTTTGCTATACGAGACCAGCGTTCATAATGGCATCGATGGGAGGGCTCCTTTGTCTCCATTTGCATTTAGATGACAGAGCACGCCCACACACTCTGGCAACCCTCAGACGGAAGACAGATATTTCAAATTTGCAATTAACTGACAAAAGAAAAAGCTAGAACATTTCTTAAGTTGCATCTGGGAGAACCAGGGAATGATTTCAACATACCCTTACATTACATAAAGCTAAGTAATACAAATAGTTATAAAATTGTGATGGTACACAGTTAGGTCTGTTTTATCCTTCATCTTTTTTTCTTTGTTGGACCAGCTGGCTACATCCATGTTCCCCAGCTTAAGGGCCATGTACAGTTTTTACATGACATGTCTTTTTGGCACAGCCAGATATTACATACATTTATACTGCCTCTCTCTGTTTATAACCAAATCCATGCTTACACCCTCCCCTTAGCCTCCTTTTCTCGCTAACCTAAATGTTTCTAATATTTTTTTTCTATTTTGCATATTTTATTTGACATGGACATGACCATTTCAACGGACGAACCAGATGCATTGTTTTAAGTGTATTAGCATAAATGCTAGTTTTCAACACCTGTATAAATATTCTCATTTTAGTGGATTGCTCTCAGCTCCTCCTTTCTGGCTTTTTTTCTCCTTCTTTGTCTCGTCTTTCCCTCATATCATATCACTGCTTCCCCATTAAGGAGAAGTAGGAGGTGTGGTCCACAGAGCCTCCAGCACCCAGAGCAATATGATTGACGTGCCCATTACTGCCAGGAAGTCCATTAGAAACACAGGCTGCTCCCTTCGACTAGACTATATGTGTTGGTTGGGGAATTGTTAAACAAGAATAACTGAACAAACCCTTGCTTAAAAAAATAAAATCCTTAAATACTAGAGGCAAACTTGCCATTGTATAGATTAGAGCCTGTGTAGCAGCTTGGATTTTGATGAACGGTAGCAGCACACTCTCAGATTTTGATCCAACAACTTCACACTATGCACTGCACCCTTCAAGTGGCTGTGAAACTCGAAGGACAGACACACAGAGATGTATTCCCTCTATAGTATGATTCACACATGTGTACATAAATTGACTCTTGCTCTGATTTTCTAGTGTCAAAGGACAGTGCCGGGGGAATTGATGAAGATGACTTCGTTAAAGCCTTCACAGATGTCCCTTCTGTCCAGGTTCGTTACAAACCTGAGCATAAATGCAGACAATCGCACACATTCATCAAATTATTATCAATCATACAAGTTTTCAAGGCCAGACTGTCTGAGGCTTTTTTTTCTGTCCTTGATATATTTGCTCTGTTCCCTCTCTTCTCTCCTGTCTTCCTTCACCGTGTCTTCATTCAGATCTACTCAGCGAGGGACCTCGAGGACAACCTGAATAAGATCCGTGAGATCTGCTCTGATGACAAACACGACTGGGACCAGAGAGCCGCTGCTGTCAGTAGAGCGACCTAAACTCTCTTTTTTTTTTATCAATGAAATGACCTTGTTTGACTGTTCTTTTGTTTTATTTGCAGATGAAGAAGGTCCGCTCATTGTTAGTGGCGGGCGCAACCAGCTATGACTGTTTCTACCAGCACCTACGGCTCCTGGATGGAGCCTTCAAACTGTCAGCTAAAGACCTGCGCTCACAGGTTGTCCGAGAGGCCTGCATCACTGTGGCGTAAGTATTTATTACAGATGCAGATTCAGGTTTATGAAACAGTCAGATTTTTCTTTTGAGGATCATAAAACTGTAACAGCAAAGACAATACTATTTTATTATACTTCTATTAATGCCTTTGCTCGGGAACAGTCTTATAGGAACTTGATGAAACGGTTTATGGCAGGCAGACCAGAACATCCTGTGTTTATGAACTGTACTAACTCAAAGTTTACTTTGCTTCACCATCGTCATATTACCATTATTAATCTCACATATAAATGCATAACCTCATCGCGATGCATCCTGTGGTCTGTCTTTCACTAGCTTCCTAAATAAATGAAAGCGCCAACGGCACGCGCTTGGGTGCTGGTTTCATAAAAACACTACTTTGTCCAAAGGTGCCGCTAGAATCAACACAAGCTGAAAGTATCTCGTAGCTACTTTTACAATCAAGATTAAGTGAAAGGAGTCACTTTAAAATATATATTTTTAGAGAATTAACTGCAGACGCCAATTGTTCAAACTGGTCTCGATAGCCCTAATAATTCGATGTCTGTGTGTTCTTGTAGCCACCTTTCCACAGTGCTGGGCAATAAATTTGACCATGGAGCGGAAGCCATCGTTCCTGTTCTGTTCAACCTCATCCCCAACTGTGCCAAAGTCATGGCCTCCTCTGGTGTGTCCGCTATCCGCATCATTATACGAGTGAGTTTTGCAAACAACATATAAATAGGCTTTTTTAGATTCTTTGTTGTCAGTGTTAGTGCTACGTCTGCCGTCTGATTATTGAATTTTTTTTTTTCCATTCTCCCCTTTCACATCTTTCACTCTGTCCTCTCTGCAGCACACCCACGTCCCCAGGCTCATCCCCCTGATAGCCAGTAACTGCACATGCAAGTCTGTGTCTGTTCGAAGGTGAGATTAACAAAAGCGCTTATGTTGACACCACAGTGATTTGATAAGTGTCGCGAAGAGCAGATCGCTAATAGTCAAAACTAATATGTACTACAAATGGATAGTAAACAGCTTCAGGATCATGAAATGCTTAGGACCATGCTGCTGACGTTTTTGTTTGATTCTGAGAATGTTGAAATTGTGTCATCTCCAGGCGCTGTTTTGATTTCTTGGACCTTCTACTACAGGAATGGCAAACTCACTCTCTTGAGAGGTGAGGATCGATTCTGACGTGCTCAGAAATGCATTAACACACCGTATCATCTTCTTTAGTCTTGTTTACAAAGGAAGACATTTTGTTTTAAACTTGTTTGTTCACACTTCATTCACCTTTGGTTTCCCTTTCTCTTTGCCTGACAGGCACACATCAGTTCTGGTTGAGAGCATCAAGAAGGGACTTCGAGATGCAGACTCGGAGGCTAGAGTGGAGGCCCGCAAGTAAGACCCTCACGCAGAAGCAACTCTGAAAAAGGAATTTATTTGAAAGACGAGCACTGTTAAATATCACACCGCCCTGATTTTCCCTGTCACAATCTCTTTAGTTTTCTCTTTTGCCTCCTCTATCCCTCCTGACTCTTCTTTTTTTTTGTCTCTTCTAGGGCCTACTGGGGTCTGAGGAACCACTTTCCCGGGGAATGCGACGCTCTCTTCAACTCGCTGGAGCCGTCGTACCAGAAGACCCTTTCGTCCTACCTGAAGAGCTCTGGCAGCGTGGCATCACTTCCCCAGAGTGACCGCTCCTCGTCCTCATCTCAGGAGAGCCTTAAGTAATCAACGCTCTTCACTGCTCCTCCATAGTTCGCTTTAGACATCTGGGTCTACTTGAAGTCGTAATGACAGGAATAATTTTAAGATTTTAATTTTTTTTGTAAGACCCCATCTGTGGACCATCAAATTCCTATTGGACAACCTTAGGGATTTGGTACCATTCATATTTCATACGATACCAGTACCGGTACCCAACCATACATTTTTCTAGACTTAACTGTCTTTGAAATAACAACATTGTCATATCAGTTTTTAGAAAATAAGTCCAAATCTGTGTGATATGTGTATTTACCACATCACTCTCTCCACTTGAGCTGTTCATATTTGGTCATTGAAAAAAGATTCATGATTATGATTTTTTTTTTGATTTTTTTTTTCATTGTCCAGCATTCAATTACCATTGTGATTTGTTTTTGTTTATAGTTTTTGTGTTGTGAGCTGACCTACTTTTATCCCTCTTATTGCAGTCGGCCTCTCACTACTAAATGGTCTGCAGCTCCAGGGCGAGGTGAGTCAAACACACAAAGACAGACAATCACACACACACACACACACATGCGCGTGCCCTCTCGAACACATAATCTCATGCTCCCTCCTGTGAAAAAACACATACACTTCGACAAACCGCTCCTACAGAACCATTTCCCATCATTCTCATTTACATCTGCCTGTGTCCAGCCCTGTATTACAGCCACTTCCTGTTATGTTTTTATGTGACAACACACATTGTGCGCACACATATGCGTAGATGTGTCTAGCTGTTTGTGTATTTCTCCATGATTTCAGTATTGTGTTTGTGTAGTGTGGTGCCTGCATGGGTTTGTGATGTGTGTATGTATATATATATATATATCCCTTCATCTCCTCCCATCCCTTCTCCAACGCACCTCCTCCTCCTGTCCTGTCAGTCCCTGCGGGTTCAAAGGGTGGGTTGTCGTCGGCCTCCCTGCAGCGTTCCCGTAGTGACGTGGATGTAAACGCAGCAGCCGTCGCTAAGCATCGGAACGTCGGACAGACCAGGGCAGCTGGGCGTCTGAACCCTGGCTCCTACTCCTCACTGGGTAAGGCCGCTGTCAATCAAGCTAGACGACTAATCAGACACCGGTCAGTGTGCAGTCGGCAAGATGTCAGGCAGAGATGTTGGGAGACTCCACATCACATCAGCTTAGACAGTTTGAAGAAAAAGTAATCGTTTAGAAAGGCTTACCACTTCTACACAATCGTGTAAAAGGAAGGACCCACACAATCACACACAGCAGTGCTTGGACTGGCCTTTCTCCTGTCTCTCTCTCCTCATTGCCTGTTAATGTTTCCTGTGTACGTCTCCATCTGGTTATTCTCTGTCTGTGTGCATGCTCAGTAGATGAATATCGTCCTTTGTACCAGTTTGTGTCTCTCTGTTTCAACGTCGACCACTGCATCTGCATGGTTCCGTGTTAAACAGATGTTCTGACTAATGCCCACTGTGCTCCTCTCCTCTTTTCTCCTATCTTGTCTCTTCTCTTCTTTCTCTTTTCTATCTTACATTCTTTATTCCTTTTTTATTATTTTGTGTCTCCTTGTAACTGACACTTTCTATCAACATTCATTTTCCCCTTCCTGGATTCCTTTTCCTTTTGTATCTCCTATTTTTAATATTCATTTGTATCACTCCTATGCCTTTTGTTTCCTCCCTTTTATGTCTTCCACTCCCTCCTTTCTCTCTCTCTCCGTCTCTCTCTCTCTCTCTCTCCCTCTTTGCCACTAAAGATGATGCCTCTGATAAAACGGATGGTAAGATCATCTCACTCTACCTCACCAGCGACAGCCGACTCATACTTTTCTATTATTCTTTCTCTTCTTTTCACTTTCCTCAAGTCATTCCAGTCCATGTCAACTTCTTTTGTTGCAGTGTGCGGGCAAAGCGCCCCCTGCTGTCAGCATTACATTCAACCCCTCATTTGTATCACCATGCTAAAAGCACCATGAATCGAATTATTTACACACTTAAAATCATCTTCTGCTGTACTACAGTTTAATTATGTTATTAATATGGAACACCTTTATTCAACTGTGTCAATTGAGGTTTTGTTATCACTTAGGATGAGCTATTACACACACATCAGGTTAAACTATGTCGTTTACAACCTGCTCCTTTTTTTATTTGTCTGTAGGGACCAGGTCAGACAATGGTAAGATTGCGCTTAGGTGGACGTGTGTGTGGGCACTTGGCATAGTTTCAGGGATGTTCTAGTCAGGAATGTTAACTAAATTGACACCTAGAATTCAAGTGTTTTGTCTTGTGCCAAAGAACCACCAGGAATACCTTCATTTAAATTCCTCTAATGTGGTGACTGCTACTTCAATTTAAAATGCCCCAAAAAAATAAAAAGTTTTCCAAATCTTGAAATTTGCCATCCTAGATCCCTTATCAATTTGAGCATTACTACTTTAATTGAAGAATGACTCAACATTAAAACAAAATTGCACTTCTAAAGGGATAAGTAGTTGATGCAGTGCTGGAATTAAAGTGAATGATAAGAAGGAATTGGGTTTGCAATGATATCTCACAATGACTCACAAAATGTTGGCTGATTATTTTCAGCCACTCAATCAAATAGATTACTAGTTGAGTCATGACCAGCTTCCGATTATAAAGTATGTGTTTCCTAATCCACTAAAGCATCCCTGGTGTATTTATCTGTAGGCCTATGTGCACCTGTTTGAGTGTTTAGTTAAGGATCTGCAGCTTCCAGCCTTAGTAGCTTTCCGTCAGCTGTAGTGCTTCTTAGGCTTTGAGCTTCATTCAGTTGCAAACAGTTTGTCAGTAGATGTGTTAGCAGAAGAAGTGCAGCAGTTTTAATTTTAATTGAATTCAAATAGATTTTTTAACATATTTTCCCCTTTGCATACATCCAGGCCGAGTACGCACCAAGCAGCCCTTGTCCACTGCCAGCAGCATCTCCAGCCAGGTGGACTCACGAGGACGCAGCCGCACCAAGATGGTCTCCCAGTCACAACGTATGTACCCCCCCCTTTCACCTGACACAAATCAAGTCACCTTACGACATCACATGAACACGTACACACCGTAACAGAAATGGTGTGTGAGAGGTTCTTGGCGTGTGTGTTCATAGTTTCTCAGGCTCTTTTTGTAGAGTTTCATTATTCGTTGCCGTCGCGGTGACAATAAGCTCCATGTAAATGTTCTTGTGCCTTCAGGTTCCGAAGAATCCGATTGCACACCAGGTATTATGTTTGTGTGTCAGAGTCACAGAGTGTGTGTCTACCTGTGTACCACAGTGGGAATAATGGCACACCTGCTTTCATTCTGTTCAAGGTGTTTCATCTTACAACAACAGAGTGTGTTTTTAGTGTGTGTTTTTTCTCTATGCATGCTGTGTCGCATCACTGATGGATGGTGTAGTGGACAGTTTATTTGCGCTGCTCTAGGCCGGCTCTGGCTTTGATTTAGGTTATTTTAGAAACACCTCACAAAGGAACACACCCCACTGAGTTAGCTACTGTTGCAACACATGAAGCAGGTGTGTGTGTACCTGCTTTCCAATAATATGTGCTGATCTGGACATTTAGATAAAATACTACATATATATAATTTTTTTAGGAAGAATTATTAAAAAATAAGGTCTTCTGGTCAGGAGCTCAAAGCCTTAATCTTAAAATAACAAACAGAAACTGAGGAAATGGCAGCTGAATTGAGGCTTAGAAAGATTTCTACATATGTTTGTGTGAGAGTGTGTGGATATTTTTGAGCATATTTACTTTGAGGCATTTTCTTTCCTCATTGTGAACGAGCCTTGCTTCATACATAATCCAGATGTCCCAACATGCACTGCTTTTGAAGGCTCCATTATCTGCAGCTGGTTCAATGTGTCTGTTTGTTTGAGCAATGTATATTTCTAGTTGTCAGTTATCCTCAATAAATGTATTTAACTACTTGAGCTTCGCCATCATTTTGGATATGGAACACTAGGATGCGCTCCCATCGTACTCTGTGTCCTGACTCCCATGCCACTCTTTTTTTTTTTGGCGCTAACACCCATAATTCATCTGGTTTAATCTGCTATTCCTCCCCCCCCCCCCCCCCCCCACCCTCCGCCTCTGCTTTCCCCCTCCTCCCAACCAATGGGCTTAATGGTTCAGGATCTCAGTCTGCTACCCCTGTCGGTGGTAAGATTACAACAATACTTCTTCTTTTTACCCGCTCTCTTTATCTTTACTGCTTTCCTTCTGTTGCCCCCTGACCTTTTCCCCTCCTTTCACATTCACCCAGAAAAAGGTCACTTATCGCCCACTCTGGCTGAGGCATGCTGGGATTTGTAGTCACAGACGGTTGACCATGGCTGTTATATGATCACGCTAAACACACTGCTTTGGGATCCTTCTTTTTTCTGCACTCTTCGGGTCGTATCGGCACGGATCGGGTGTAGTCAAAACGTTAATAAAACATTTTTATTTTAAAATGATACATTTTTGGGGGCGCCCTTAGTTCAGTTGGTAGGGCGTTGTCGTCCCCCCGGGCCAGGCCCAGCAGCAGACCCGGGTTCGATTCCTGCCCTCTCTGCCCCATTTCACCTCTGTCTCTCTGCACTGTCAATAAAGCATACAAATGCCCAAAAAATATATAAAAATAAAAATAAAAAATTATAAATTTTTATGGAGGGACTAGCAAATTAAAGATTATACACATTTAAATCACAGTTGTGTTCCACTTTTAACCCTTTACTTGACATTTCATTAAATTCTTATTTTTCAATAAGGCAATTTATTTATCTCTGTATAAGAAAAAACACCTTCCCTATTGTAGTTACATTAAAAAAAATTGGGGTGCTGTAATAACAGCTTTTGGATAACTATAAAAAAAATTAAAAAGTTATGTTTTTTGTAATACTGTCAGGCATTTATCGCAGCCACATTAGCTGTATATATTTGTAGATATAAGAAGGTTATACATATAAGAAGATGAAGAAATAAATGAAGAGAGAGTTGACCGAAAATGATGGGCAAACATTGGGGTTAAATATTTTAAAGTCTTCTTTACATGGTAAAAAGTGTAAACATTTATAAATTATCAGCTTCTCTATGTCTGTAAAGTCACAAGTGATTATCAAGGCCTCAAATATCAAAATAATCTCTTTAGCTTTTTTCCTTCCATTTAAATGTGTTTGTTTGGCTCTGTGTCACTACGTGCTAGCACATAGAATAGACTGTTCATGTGGTGTGTAATGTATGTGTGATTTTAGCTGAGATTGTGTGTATCAATGAGAGAGGCAGAGGAGTCTGGTCTGCGTGCTTATTTCCACTCACGTTTGAAATCAGTTGAGGTCCAGCTTCATGTGTTGAGCCGTGGAGCTTTCCCCAGAAAGTTCAGCAGCTTCTCCTCAATATTATTTCTGTAGATAAAAAAAAGATCTGTCTGGACATTATTTATATTTGTCACTTTATATTTACCTTTTTTATTAAATGTATTTTAAATATAATGATAATTTCTTTATATGAAAGATGTGCAAATAGGGGTCATCAAAGTAATAATCAAATTAACTGAAAATCATTGAACGTTATAAAATGCACACACCTCTTTTACTGTGTTTTTAACTCTCTGATCCCTAAGAATCCTCTTTCCAATGACAAAAAACACTATAAAGCTGTCTGCTGTTAGTAAGCATACTGTTTGTGTACAACATTTAGCATAAAGTGCCTGGAAACTAGTGCCACTAAATGAAGGGCAGATGCGGATGTATGGTTGTCTGTTGTATTTGTACAACATATTGTTTTTTAAAGTAAGATACTACAGTTATCCCCACTATAGAGGGGGATATCACTGTTAAATGCCACTTGTTTTCTGAGAGAAGTGCTGACTTTCCTTTCTTTGTGTTTGGTCCCCTGAAGCGGGCAGTCGTAGTGGCTCCCCGGGTCGCGTGCTGACCACTACAGCCCTGAGCACCATGAGCACAGGGGCCCACCGTGTGCTGGCCGGGGCCAGCGGGGACGGACACAGACGCAGCCGCATCCCCCGCAGCCAGGGCTGCTCCAGAGACTCTTCCCCCACTCGCCTGTCAGTGGGTGAGAAAAACAACAACTGTTTAACAAACCTTTCACTGTCCTCCCCTTTGGAATTGGGGTTGATTATATTCATTATAACTGAAGTACATTTTTTATTTACAATAAAATGTGTCTTTCTGCCTCAGTTTTATTACAACTGCTCAAAGGTTCAATGTTTTGTTGTTTTTGTTGCCTTAGACACAAGCAGCACACACCACTACACCCAATCGTCCATTTACTCTTTGATTCCAAACTTTCTGCCCCCTCTCCTCCTTTTCTACCCGCCCCTGCGGCTTCTGTTATCTAGCTCCTTCCAGCATTAGTTCCATCTACAACGGCGCGAGCAGAGGAGGTAAGGCTCCGACCTCGACCTGACCATCATTGCTATCAACCTCATCCTATTCTCTCCGTCCTCCGAAAATCATCCCTCCGTCCATCATTCTCTTATCTCCATCTAACACTACACATTTCACAACCTATCCTGCATTCCCAATCCCTCCATAAAGCTGCAGCATCACTGCCTGAGCATCATAGAGCCCACATCTCTAACTTGTCTTTGACTTGATGGCTGTGTGTACTGTGATGGGTTGCACATAATCAGCCGATGTCCCACACATTGTGAACACACCACCTTCCTCTCTCTACTAACCTGTTGTTGGCTGCTTCCGTTGATCGAATCTCGCAGCAGGTTCAGTGAAGCTTCATCGGGGCTTTGCAACCCTTTGGTAGGCTGTGATTAACCCTGATTGGCTGTTTAGACGCTGAATCTGATCAACGGCCAAGTTTGATTGTGATTGCTATTGGATGAAAATGCAGATCCTGTCCCTACCCTCCCCCGAATGCTAAAATCAACTCAAATCACTTCCTTGCAAAAACCACTGCAATAAATAGCCAATTAATCTGGAACAATTCCGATATTAATTGTTTAAAGTCAATTTTAATGCAAATTATGCCCTTAATACTGTATGCTTCTGAAATTAAATTTTTTCATGATAAACAATAATATTAAACTCTGTTTGTCTTCAGTATATAGACGCTGATTGGTTCATAGACACAGAATTAATCTGTAACTATTTTGATAATAAATTACTTAACTTCATAAGCAAAAAATTACAGACATTTTCAAATTCCAGATTCAATAATGGTAGAAATTTCTATTTTATCTCATTGTAAACTTAGTATCCTTTTTGTTTTGATTTGTGGTGGCCCAAAACAAGACATTTGAAGTTGTTATTTTGGATTTGGAAATTGTGATGGACAATCTTTTTGTTTTATGGAATTGTTTTATGATAATCGATAAAGAGAACGATCTCTGGTTGCAGCACCAATCAGGACAATAATTGTCAGAACAATTATTGTTGATTGTTCACTCGGTCCTTTTATTTGACTGAAATCTGTTGAGGTGCTCCCTCAGAGCCAGCAGTGCTGTGCTCATATTCTTTCTTGTTTCTGTCACTTTTGTCTGTTCGGCCTTATATTTGTCTATATCAATGTTATTTCACCCCTCTCTTCTTTGTCACTGCTCACGTTTGTCTTTTCTTCTTCATGTCTCCTCCCCTTGTCCCTTGTGTTCTTACTACCACCTTTCTTCCCTCTGCTGCTCTTCCTCCCCTCCAATCCCCCTCCATTGTTGTAAACCGTTAGCTCGGGGCAGTCGTATCCCTCGGCCCAGTATGAGTCAGGGCTGCAGCAGAGAGGCCAGCAGGGAGAGCAGCCGGGACACCAGCCCCATACGCTCCTTCACACCCCTTGGTGAGTAGCAGTAGTGGACATATACCCGCGAGGGGTGACTAGTCAAAACAGGGGTTAAATAACGAGGAAACCTTTCCTGTCCACATAAAGTAATCCCAAACCAATGAATATTAGACCGATAAGAATCAGTTTATAAGCTTGAGGGTGATTATTATTGTTAAAAAAGAAAAGGCAATTACTTGCATGTCTTTCAGCCTTTATTTTTTCTTTTCTCACACTTTGTTCGATCAGTGTTAGGGTTGTGTGTGTTTGTTACTCGCGTTTGTGTGTGTGTGCGTGTGCAAGAGTTAAACTCTGTATGTGTGTTTTAATCTTGGTTGCAGCACCGCGGAGCTACTCTCGCTCTACCGGAGCTCTCCACGCTCCTGACACTTTTGGGGCTGCAGGTGAAGGCTGAGTACTAGTATTTCACCGTACCTCACCCACCCACTTTGCCTTAAATTTTCTTTTATTCGTTCCCTTTTTTTGGTGACGAGCATCTTCTTCCGTCAGCCAGTTTCTTTCTTTTGTCCATCAGCCTCATTGTTTTTCATTCTGCTCAAGGATGTCGAAACCCTTCGTTGGAATCGCATGTTTCCGCTCGTTCAGTTTCCAGTCCACAACCATTCTGCCAATTGTACCCATTTGTTTTTCTTTATTTAGCTCTGTCCCTTCTCTGCAGGGACACCAACGCCTTTTCCTGTGTTTTTATTTTTTTCCATAATACTTTCTCCCCCAGTGGCATCTAACAAGTCATCACATCAACTTACAGGGTTGAACGAGCGTGTGGATTGAATAAATGTAAAGAGAATGGATGATGAGGAGGATGGTGGTTCATCAGTGGACAAATGAGAAAAGGCGAGTTATGTCTAAAGTTTTCTCTCCCCCTCTCCCTCTGTCTATCCTTCCACTCTTTCCTCTCAGGATCAGGTTTGGGCATCAGTCCGTCCAGCCGTCTCTCGTCTTCAGTCAGTGCCATGCGAGTCCTGAACACAGGCTCCGATGTAGAAGAAGCTCTCGCAGACGCACTGGTATGAAAACATGTACCATAACTCTTTTCAACACATAAACCTGCACCACTTGGAGCTTGCACCTCCCCGGAGTGTGCGTATGTATGTGTGTGTTGTTCACTAACCCCTGGTTCTGCCTCTGTTTAATGCTGTCAGCTGTTGGGAGACATGCGGTCCAAGGTCAGCTTCTCCTCCTGCCACTTGCCTGTGTGTTGTGTTGTGTGTCTAGCTGTCTTTTTTTGTTTGTAGCTAGGTGTGCTTAGTGCCCGTTTTCCTGCCTGTGACTAGTCTTATTACTCTTAATCATAATCATAATAATAGATGAAACTTATATAGCGCTTTTCAAGAACTCAAAGTTGCTCTTGTCCTCATTTTCATTTTAATTTCATGTCCGATCCATTCCTCCACAGAAGAAACCAGCGCGGCGGCGTTACGAAAATTACAACATGTACTCTGACGACGACGCCAACAGCGACGCGTCTAGCGCCTGTTCGGAGCGCTCTTACAGCTCCAGGAACGGAGGTGCCATCCCCACCTACATGAGACAGACAGAAGACGTAGCTGAGGTAAGCCGCAACAGCATTACACATTTAGCCAAGTAACAAGTATCAAAAGGCAAACGTATAACATATTGTACATATAAGTCCTAGCCTGGTCCTACCAGACCATCGTACTTCATTTCATTTGTACAGAAGGTCTGGAATCGCTCAATTGACAAACGTTAATTTACTTGAAGGCGGGTGTCTGTTGAAGTTTAAAACTATTGGATCTGCCCAGTGCCACTGTGGATCTGCCAACCAATCGCATAACGTTTGGTCGTGACGTATGTCATGCGCCGGCTTCTGAGCCACTCCTTCTGTTCACTGATTGGACCGGCAGAAATCTGGCTGGAGAAAACCCACTAATATACCGCACACCCAGACTGACTACTGAAGGGAAATGAAAATTGAGACCTTGTATGTACTGTATGTAGGAATCTCAACGGGCCTTCTTGTTTTTCGTCTGTGTTTGTGGTTCATGTCAGGTGCTGAATCGTTGTGCCAGTGCAAACTGGTCTGAAAGGAAGGAGGGGCTGCTGGGCCTTCAGGCGCTGCTCAAGAACCAGCGTACCCTCAGGTCAGCCCCAGAAAAGGCAAATGTGTTTTTCACAGAAAGAATTGATGATTGTTGATTTTCGTCTAAACTGTGTTTTTGTTTGTGTGTGTTTTTTGAATGTGCAGTCGGGTAGAGCTGAAGAGGCTGTGTGAAATCTTCACTAGGATGTTTGCAGACCCCCACAGTAAGGTATGGATGCATGCAGCGCACAAGTGCTTGCGCAAATACCAACAGCAGCCACTCGTGTACAATATCATTTCAAATAGATTCATTATTCACCCACTTTATTTTGACTTTGGTTTCAAACACTTTGTTTATCCCACCATCCTTCACTGTACCGGATTCTGCCAGAACCAAGACAAGGATCTTTCACACACAGACACAATTGAACAGTTGTAGCGTAGAGATAAAGAAGGGATAAGCAGGCCACAATGTTTCCTCAGATATAACCAGACACAGACACTCAAACCCAAACACAGGCATGCCGAGTGTGCGACGGACTGTTCTCTAACGGCATGCCACGCCTGAGTTTCTGCGTGTTTCCTCACACTTTCCGCCGTCGTGTTGGATTGCTCTGTCACTGTTCAGTAGCCAATCCGCTGGCTGCGCTCACAGCACTCAATGCCACTCCCTCCCTCCCCTGCTATCTGAAGCAATGACACTGACCGCACACACGCTCAGACGCACTTAAATATACACACAAAAATATTTGGGCTGCCAGCTCTTCTCTCTGACTAACCAGCTGCGTTTCGACCCCCTCTAACACTGCCAGTCCTTTAGGCGTTTCTTTTTTTTTACGTTGACGACTCACACATGTCGTAAGGTGTGTGAGCCCCTCCCCTCGTTTTGACGTTTGACGATTTAATGAATTTCAGCGAGACTCCGGCAGGGTGTACGGCACTGCAGAATCCGGTATAAGCTCAGCCTCCTTCAAGGTACTGCATCTCGCCATGGATTCTGCCTTCATCTCTCTGTCCCACACCATTTCCACTTATTTTTTCTCATATCACATGTTTTTCAACGTCAAGTCTCATTTCTAAAGTTTGTTTGTGCACATCACGTGTTTAAAGATCTTGTTACTCTTGACTCTGTTTGACTCTTTTTGCATTTTGCAAATGTCGGATTTAAAGTCAAGATTGTGAGCGCCAGCACTCAGGGACTATTACTTTCAGGTATTGTGTGTCCGGATGCTAACAGATGTGTCTCTCTCTCCCCCCATGCCTCTCCACTCTGGAACTCTCTGTAGAGAGTAAGTTTGGTCACTGTATTTAGACATTGTGTTTGGATGAAAATGTGCTTCATTAATCTGAATTGGATTAACCAGTTATCAGAGCATCAATATAACAATTACTCACTCACCTGCCTGTAATAACACTATCCTGCTGAAATCAACCACTGGCATGTAGAGATGGTTACCATGCAGTCCGATTGCTGTTGAACTGTCTTGTTGTTGTCGTCTTCTAATATTAAAGGTGGAGTCTGGAGAACGTTTGTTGTCAAAATCACTTTTTGTCAAAATCAGAGAATATCTCCTAATGAATAAAAGAAAAAAACAAGTTTTAATACACAACCTAGGCTCTGTAAATGCCTGGGTATTTAAACATAGGGGCTCACCATAGCTAGCAACATGTGAGTTTTCTAGGCTTTGTATAAACACTTTTTTTTTGAGCACACACAGTATGGAAAGATACTGAATCCAATGGAGATATTCACTGATTTTGACAAAGTGATTTTGACAACAAGCATTCTCCAGAATCACTATCTCCACCTTGTGTTAATATAATTAATTTGGGTGATTAAAGTTTATGTGGTGATCTGGAATGAAGGTGGGCTGCTGCAATAACAAGTTAAAAGCTTCTAACTTCAGAATGGGAACTAATACTACTCTCATTTGATACTCCTTCAGCATAACCGCATCCTGTAAACACTCTGTAAATGCAGGACTATTTGTATGGATGCATGTGTGCATGAAACGTGCTGGGCGACCAAGTCCCTGCTTGACCCCGAACTGTGTGTGTTTTAGGTGTTCAGTATGTTCCTGGAAACACTGGTGGACTTCATCTTGGTCCACAAGGAGGACCTGCAGGACTGGCTGTTTGTCCTGCTCACGCAGCTGCTGAAGAAGATGGGAGCTGACCTGCTGGGCTCTGTGCAGGCCAAAGTCCAGAGAGCCCTGGATATCACACGGTGGGTAACATAAGATTAAGTATGTAGTAAAAATATGTTGGCCTGCAAGTTCACTCTTCAGTCTTTGGAAATATAATTTATAAAACCATATTTTAAGCTAAAAGGTCCACTTACTAGGAGATTAGGTGTTGTGTTTGTAAAGTTCAGAAATGCTAGTTTGCCTAGTTACATTTTCCTTCTCTCTTGCTTCCTCACATTCACAAATAATAGTTTTTCAATGGAGAGGTTGAGAACACCAATCACTGTTTTAATACAGTGTTAATACAGTTATTTATTTTGCTGACTGGGGGTTTAATGTTTTTTGTTTTGTTTGTTTTTTTCTGACAGAGAGTCGTTCCCTAATGACCTGCAGTTTACTATTCTCATGAGGTTCACTGTGGACCAGACTCAGACGCCCAACCTCAAGGTAGTGTGTGTGTGTGTGTGTGTGTGTGTGTGTGTGTGTGTGTGTGTGTGTGTGTGTGTGTGTGTGTGTGTGTGTGTGTGTGTGTGTGTGTGTGTGTGTGTGTGTGTGTGTGTGTGTGTGTGTGTGTGTGTGTGTGTGTGTGTGCGCGTGCAGAGCTAGGTGTGTGAAAGTCTGAGTAAGGGAAGGAAAAGATGGACACGCAAGGTTGGAGAGAAACTGAGACTGTGTAACCATGGTAACTGCTGTTCTGATATGACCTCATGCCTGCCCATGCTGGTGCTGCCTCCCAAAACACATGAATCCTGGGTAGCGATTGAGGCCCTGTTCTCACGGTGAAAACGTGACAGTTTTCCCGTTTTTTTTTTTTTTTTTTTTTTAAACCCCGTTCAGACACAATTTATCTGACATCTTCACCCGTACACATGTTTTCAGAGGAAACGGGACGAAATCGATGTAGTAAGCATGCCAGGCCAGCAGTTGGCGGTATAAGGTAGTAGTAAATAGCATTTCCGGTGCATCCGGTGTCGGCTGTAAGAATTGAATAAATAGCTTTATTATACTATCTATGATAAAAAAGCGCGCCTGCGCAAGAACGATAATTTTTCTCAGCTCTGTGAAAAACAACAACAAACATGGCGTGTCCGCTGTTCACAGCATTGGTGCAGCAATTCCATATTTTGTTGTAGGAGCGATTGTCGGCACGATAACAAACTCATCAGCAACAGCACAGCGAATACAGCTCGGTGATCCGCCATTGTTGTTGTTGTTTTCCAACTAGCGCACATGGACCTACAAAGACGGCGCATGCCCATTTATCTCCAAACGCAATGCGCATGTGTGAGGGTGGAGCCGTGGCGTCAGCGTTACCAGGGGAAATGGTTTCGGTGTTTACAAGAAACCAAAACCGTTGTGTTTTCCAAAAAATCCTCCCTGGGAGGTGATCTCAAAAACTTGCGGTTTCATGCCTGCGTTTGCTGTTTTCATGTACATGATATAGTGCAACCGCGGGAATTTTTCCACGTTTGCACCGTTTCGTGTTGCCGTGAGAACAGGGCCTCAATGTAGCCACTCCACCGGCTCTTTTTCCCCTTCTGCTTCAGTGTGGATACTCCCTTCAATCGTTCGTCCCCTTAACTCCTTATCCATCAGACTCTTCCTTCTCCCTCTCTCTCACGAAACCCTTCTGTTAAAGCAACGTCTTGCCTCACCAGTATCACCGCGCCCACCCATCCTAACCTCCCTCTCAATTTCTGCAACCTCATTCCTCACTACTCGCTCTCCTTACGCCTTTAAATCTCCTCCACTCCCACATCCTTTCTTGCTGTTTCACCCAATTATCTCGACTACTTCCCTCCATCTCAGTCAGCCTCTTCCATCCAGTGTGTTATCACCACAATGTCACGCTCTTGCCCCAAATATATATATAACTTTTCATTTGACAAAATTTGCTGAAATGTCATGCTTCAATTCCCATCTAGTTATTTTATCTTTTTAAAGAGTTTCTCAGTTGAATTTCCAGAAAACTATTACTATTCATATCCCGCAATAAAAACATGTCTAACTGCCTAAAGATACTGCCTGTGTATGCAGAGGAGACTGGCACGATCAACTCATTCACTTTCCTTGCAACTATCATAAAAGTGTAGACGCCATAAAGATGTTAATACTATGTTTCCCAGTCATTATCCAGCTCATAAACCACAGATTAATGTTTGTTAGCAGGACAGCGTAGCTCTTTGCTGCCATCATGTGGCCCAAACCGTTACATCGTGCATTGCCAGATATTCAGAATAACATCATAAAACTTTAATACGGCCCAAGCTTAATTCAAAATATATTTTTTTCCTCTTAAACTCTGCATTCTCCCTCACTCCCTCCCTCCTTCCCTTCCTTCCTCCTCCTTGCTCTTCCTTTTTCTCTCTTGTCTCTCCCTGCCCTCCCCTGTCTTAGTCTCCCCTTCCTCTCTCCGTTGATTTGATGCGGTGCTTCTCCTCTCTCTCTCTGAAGCCTGTGCGGAGCTCGTGTTGCGGGCGAGGGCGAGGCAGGGGAGGGTCCGCGGTTATATTGTTCCCCCCCAGAGCGCGGCGCCACGCCTGCTCTCTAGACGAGCAGGCCGCAGCCTGGAGCCAGTCCTCCCAGGTCAGTGCGCTCCGGGGGGAGCAATTATATAGCGCGCACCACGCTGCTAAGTGATTTGGAGGAAGGTCTGGTCCTTGAGGTGCAGATGTAGAGAGACGGGGAAGGAAAGAGCGATGCAGGGAAATTTAGAGCTGGAGTCAGTTGTTGTGGTGTTTCGGAGTCTGCGATGAATGGATGATTAGTTCCTTTGTTTGGTCATTTTCTGTTTTTATTTTATTTATTTGCTTTAGACGTTACAACGCATGATGACGAATGCACTGTGATATTCTCTCTCATATTCATTAGATAATTTTATTTTCAGAACTGCAGAAAATGCACAATCTGCTGTGGTTGTACATGCTGACTGGGAAGTGTTGTTGGTTACGTTTTCGTGTGTGTGTGTGTTTTTGTAGTGTTGTTATTACTGTATTTTTGTTTTTGCAGGTGAATAATGGCCATGCAGCTTCTGTGTTATCTTTGAACATACTAATCCATAATTGTTTTACTCTTGCAGGTGAAGGTGGCCATTCTGAAGTATATCGAGACGCTGACGTTACAGATGGAGGCCCCAGACTTTGTTAACCTCAGTGAGACTCGGCTGGCCGTCTCCCGCATCATCACCTGGACGACTGAACCCAAGAGCTCTGATGTCAGAAAGGTCCTGACTCAATCTCTGACATAGTTTTGAGATTAGTGCACTGCATTAGTCAATAAATACACATAAAAAGATCATTATTGGAAACAATTGCCGCCCTCGCCCTTTGACTCGGTATTACACATATTCACACAGTCTTTCTAACTAAGTGATAATCTGTGTGTTACAGGCAGCCCAGTCGGTGCTGATCTCTCTGTTCCAGCTCAACACTCCAGAGTTCACCATGCTGCTGGCAGCTCTGCCCAAGACCTTTCAGGACGGAGCCACCAGGCTGCTTCAAAACCATCTGAAGAACACTGGAAACATTGCACAGGTAAAACACACACTCACACACTCATGGTGCAATATGGTTGTCAATCATTATTCCATGAGATTTAACTCTTTCTAACTTAACTGAACCTGTGTGTTTTTTGACTCTTCCTCAGGCACCAATGGGCAGCCCTCTAACCCGCCACACCCCTCGCTCTCCAGCCAACTGGTCCAGCCCAGTCACTTCCCCCACCAACACCTCCCAGAACACCCCCTCACCAAGGTATCACACACAAGCGCGCACAAAATCCATCTTACAATCATTGACATATTAGCATGAACATTAGGACAGGGTATAGACAGACAGTAGAAAAGAGTAAAGCCTACAGACTTTCATATGAATTAAACTCCATTAGTTAGCCAAAGTATTATTTGGTGTGTTTCCTCTCCTCCTTTTATGTCTCTAGTTAACCATGCAAAAATATATAGTCTCAGCATGCACATCAATGGTGGTTTTGCAGATTTTTTTGTGGTTATCAAATGATTGTAGTCTCATTAAATGTGTCTCATACGGATTTAATTGTAAATGTGTTGTAAAAAAAAAGATTGCGTTCCTCAAAAGCAACATGTAATATATAAAATATGGGGTATTATTATATATGTATCCAGATATTTTGAGGACTCCCTCCAGCTTGCCTCAGTGTTGTTTGTTTTCTCTGTTTGTTTGCAGTGCTTTTGACTACGACACGGAGAACATGAACTCAGAAGATATCTACAGCTCACTGAAAGGTGTCACTGAGGCCATCCAGAACTTCAGCATCCGCAGCCAAGAAGACTTGAATGAACCAGTCCAACGGCGCGACGGAGACGAGGTCAGTTGAGCACATGGTCAGATGTTGTATGTGTAGATTCAAGTGTATGTCAGTGAGTGTCAAGGCTGATATGTAGAAAATATTTAAAATGTTCTTATTAGGCAAAGACACACCGGGCCGAATGCCAATCGTTGCCAGGAGATGTAGTAGGACAAGTCAGTCAGCTCCAGTCTCCTCGACACGCTCAAAAAAGTGCGAAGAAGTTAAGAACACACAGAGCCGAATACCGACTTGCCATACTTTCTGTGCTGTCATTAAAACGGAGAGAGTGCATGCTGCAGACACACACTGACACACACACCTGTGGCCGCTCCTAGCCCAAACTACCTGGACTATTTCTGAAAACATGTGAAAACGTTGTGCACGTACCATCTAATGCTGTGTGCTGATTGTGTCTAGCCTACATGAAAATCCGAACATTCTCCAATTTTATCGATAGCTTCCTAAATCATGTTTGACAAAAGTGAAACTAATATCTGCTCCGCGGCAGAGCTGAGACGGGGTAGCCCTCCACCAATAAGATTGATTAGACTGAAAGACTGGACGACGCAATTACACATGTTGAATCGGGTGAAAAGAACGCCGACGACGGACAAAGTCACACACCAAACAGACTCATGTCTCCGCCCCCTCCAGACTCTCCGACGATGTCCGACGCCCGATTTTTGGCCCAGTGTGAAAAGAGTTTTCTTTTTCTATAATTGTAAACATGTTTGGTTTTAAGTAATTGAGTGAGAGTTTCTTACTGAGGCATGGTGACATGACTTTAACAGTGAACACAAGTGAAATATTGATAGACCTTTTTGTAAAGGGTCGCAGCCTCGATTCTCAAGTATTGTGTTGTTGAAGAAAAGGTTTAAAAATTACCAAGCTGATCACTTCTGGGGAAAACACTTCATTAAACATCATACAACTGGTTTCACACTTCCACCCGCGGTAACTCTCTTGTTGTGGTTACACATTGATATGAGTAAAGGTGTTTTAGCTAGAATGCATTTTAATGTTAAATCCTCAGAAATCCTTTAATATTAACTTTGAGTTCCTGTTGTGGGCAATGTTTCCTTTTCAGTGTTGTACAACAGGGGGGAGATGTTCAACACTTACTGAGACTATGAACTGTTCACACTGAACACATTGAGGGAATGTTCTGGGAATGTTTTGAAATTTTCATTTGATTCTGCTTTTAGTAAAACACAAATTATTATTCTATTTCTTTAATTGAAGAAAATGTCATGTCTAAAAAAAACGGAACGTCACAAGTTTTAAAATCGTTTTTTTTTTATTACAGGATAAGTAAGCAAGTGTATTATACCTGGTATTTAAAAAGTAATGGGTTTTGATACTGAAGCAGAGTTTTTTTCCGTGGAGCATGTTTACCAAGACTTGGTCTAAACACACACACAAACACACACACACAGCTACCCACATGTACTGTATGTGACCCTGTTATCTGATCCTGCCCATCGCTTCTCCTGCTGCGTGGGAACTGAGAGGCATCATTGAGTGTTAATGAGACTGATGTCTGTGAACATAATCTTCTTCAGCCACTGATAACCGTGTGTTTATTGTTAGTTATGAAAATCATTCTGAGAGGATTCTCAACCAGATCCACCCCAAACTATTTTCACAAGTGCTTATCTCCACACTCTGCCTCTTCAGTCCAAATTTACGACTTCGGACCTCATGTCAGCTCTTATTGCAGTCCCTCCCAAAATTCCCAGCCCCCTTTTTATGTTTAAAGACATGGTGTCCTCTAGTACAGAGGTGTGACCCCCTGGCATTTTCCACATTTGGTGCATCTGAAATCCAACCAGCCCACATGTCGTCAGTCCACCACCCGGTTGTTTTTACAACATGCTGACAACAAAGAAGATGTCACCCAAATGATCCTTGTCAAGTTATCCAGATAATAAAATAGGAGTATGTTTGCTTCCTTCCTGTGTTTAGCCTATCTAGTCTTAGTTTTATTTCTAACGCATTTGGTCAGGTTGCAGTGTCGACTAATTGAGTTCATGATCAATTATTTCAACAATGAGCTCTTTATAACTTCTTTATGACCGTCAGTCAAATGGAATAAAAAAAATTTGGTCCGCATGGGTTCAATGCTTCAGGCAAAAAAACATTTCTCTGTTAAAAGCTGTTTGTTTTGCTGTAAAAACCGTCTGTGTGAACAGAAAAAACAGAAAAAATGAAACACCACAGGGAATATGATAAAGTGTGAATCTCAACAGTTTTTTATTACATCTCTGCAGGGGGACAGCGGGACAGACGGCAGAACGTCAGACTCGATAGACGGAGGCCGCATGGCTCTGGACAATAAGACTTCGCTCCTCAACACCTCCCTCCTCTCCTCCAGCCCCCGGGGAGCCCGTGATCACTTCTCAGACTCTGTCTTCAAACACAGTCGCAAAGACACCAGCATGGACGACTCCGAACTCCTCACCGATGGTACACAAACACATTCTGACAAAAAGAAAAGTTGAAGCGCACAAATTAAATCATATCATAATAGAACCATTCTTGTTTTTCTTTGTCTCCTAACAACAGACAGCAGCCTGGACCAATCAGAGCTGGTAGCCGAGCTGCTGAAAGAGTTGTCCAATCACAACGAGCGCGTTGAGGAGAGGAAGGCGGCACTGTGCGAACTGATGAAGCTGATTCGCGAAAACACACTGCAGGTGTGGGATGAACATTTCAAGACCATCCTGCTGCTCCTGCTGGAAACCATGGGTGACAGAGAGGTACGCACGCCTGTCTTATTTAGGTGATAGATCTGTGCAAATAGGCAGAGTTAAATTCCTCTTTCCTCTTTTTCAGCATGTGATCCGAACGCTGGCTCTGCGGGTGCTGAGGGAGATTCTACAAAAGCAGCCCTGGAGGTTCAAAAACTACGCAGAGCTCACCATCATGAAGGCCCTGGAGTCTCACAAAGACCCCCATAAGGAAGTATGTGTATTCAAGCACAAAAATGAGTTAAATGGAAAAAAATATATTTTTCAAGAATGAACACGGAGGAGTCCAATTTATTGTTTGTCCAGCCGCAATACCACTAATGTTTTTGTGGGTTCTCGGCAGGTGGTACGAGCGGCAGAGGAGACAGCTGCCATGTTGGCATTGTCCATCAGTCCGGACCAGTGCATCAAGGTGTTGTGTCCGATCATCCAGTCAGCTGATTATCCCATCAACCTAGCCGCCATCAAGATGCAGACCAAAGTAGTAGAGAGGATTCCCCGCGAGGGCCTGATGAGCCTGCTGCCGGAGATAGTGCCAGGACTTGTACAGGTAACACACACACACACGCACATATACACACTGGGGTGACTGTGGCTCAGTTGGTAGAGCGGGTTGGCCAATGATCAGCGGGTTTGAGGTTCAATTCCCGCCCTGCCGCTTGTGTCATGGTCGTTGTGTCCTTGGGCAAAACACTTCACCCACCTTGCCTTGTGTGAATGTGTATGACTGCTGTATGTTTGTGGTGGTCGGAGGGCCCGTAGGCGCAAAATGGCAGCCACGCTTCCGCCACCGGTATGACTGTGTGAATGAATGGAACCTGGAACCCTGTAAAGCGCTTTCAGTGCCTAGAAAAACGCTATATAAATCCAATCCATTATTATTATTATTATTATTATTATTATTATTATTATTATTATTACACACACACACACACACACAATGGGTGTGTATTATTTATTACAGGTAAGACTAATAGTTATTTGGATCTATAATCGAAGGCATCTCCTGTCCTCACATCATCCACACATTCATACATGAATACTTAGACTCCTTTGTTTCAAACAGAGTCTCACACAGGTTTGTAATCTATTTTTAAACTGGTTGAACAGGGTTACGACAACTCTGAGAGCAGTGTGAGGAAAGCCTGTGTGTTCTGCTTGGTGGCCATTTACGCGGTGATAGGAGAGGACCTCAAGCCGCATCTCAACCAACTCTCCAGCAGCAAGGTAACATATACACAGAGAAAATGTCTAGTTTCTCATCCGTGTTAACACATAAAGAGGGTTACGATGTCATCACAGATTGACATCTGGCATCTTAAGATCATTTTCAACGTGGTTTCCCCTTTCTTGTGATATTGTTTTTTTCTCTCTCTCCCTTTTCAGGAGTCCTTAGTTTTCCTTCCATCTAATCTTACCAATGCATAATTCTTTATTTTCACATTCAAACTTCTCTAATACATTAGACAAATAAGTGAATATGCATAAAAAGGAAACGCAGTGGAAACTAAAAATAACTAAAATAGTTTTAGTAGATCAGTACATTCTCATTGTTTGATGTTGATCTATATACCATAACAAGCAGTGGTGAACTTGGCATGGACCGTCCACCGCTAAGCTCATAGTCATGTGAAAGGCAGCCTGAGTAGATGCAACAGCCATACAATATATACCATATACAATATGAGACGGAGGTAATAGGATCAGCACCAGTTAATACTGGTAAATTTCAACATATAACCATGCTTGCAATGGTAAATTTTGATCTCCTACAATGCAATAACTGGAAAAACTATATTTTAACCAAGAGGGTTCTGACTCCAGTTTAAACAGTGACGCTACATTTAACATGTCTGTCCTTTGTCTGTTTTTTACATCTGCAGCTGAAGCTGTTGAATCTGTACATCAAGCGCGCCCAGTCCGGCTCCAGCGGCAGTGAACCCCCGACTGACAGCCTATAGGAGCCGCGGTGCCCTCCGTCAGGGCAAACACAGAACTGCAACATAAACATGTGTTCATGAGCTCACACCCACACAGGCCAAAAACAAAACACACATCCTAACAATTTTTCACCGGAGAAAACTTGCTTACATCTACATCTACATTTGCATTTGCAAACACACACGCACTGTTATCATACATTTCCTGTCCCACTACAAGATTGGAGTTGTGATGCAGAAGAGAGGAGCATTGTAGGTCTCATGACCATCGCTGAACCCTTGAATTTGGATTAAGCATAAACACACAACACACATTCAGTCTCGTTGTCCACCCAGGTTTTGCCACCCAAGGATGAAGATACGAAACGTCCGTCCACTCCATCTCCATTAAATCCTGAACACTCTCACCCCTCTGATTAACACTTTGATGTCAACGGGAAAGTGGTGCAACTGCATGGTTCTCATATTGTGGGGGGAAAGGTTCATAGAACTAGGCTGAGACCAACGAGTGGCAGCGCCTTGTGTCTTTCTTGAACAGCGTGTAACTGGGGGGCCAGGTAGACAGGAATGTACAATTTAATTGTGTCATAGTTTGGATTTGTTTTAAGCATTAAGGTTTTACTGCAGCGGTTTTTAATGTCCTTTTTTCTTTTTCTCACACACAAACACACACTTTCTCTTTTCAAAAAGGTGCTGACGAGCTTAAAAGGTACGACCGTCCAACCCCGCGCAGCACTAACACACAGGCAAAGTGGGTCGCGGCTGCTCATAGAAAATACAGTCCGTAGTAAGATTCCAAAGTATAGGAGGTGTTGTGTGCTTGGCTATGCATGAGACTACAATTTTAAAAGAACCTTTATCAGGGTTCCATTGGCAGTCAAGATGGTGTGAATGGGGTTTTAAATTAATGTGAACGATGTCCGCCCCTTTCATAAAAATCCAAATCTCCCCGCTCATCTTGGAACAGCCCACTTCTGGGCAACGAGGGGAGGACGATTGGTGCGTGATGCTTACTACATGAAGTATGACCGGACATGGCTTATTATCACATAGTGGATATGTATCTATATATGAAATTAAAATGGATTATCCAATAACTGTGTCATTTAGAAGAGTCCCCCCGGGAGGGTGCACGCATGCACCTGTGCCCATCCATGTCCCCCTCTCTCTCTCTCTTGCCTGTGCTGTAGTTTCTCCCTCTCTCACGCACTTATGTTTTCTCTGCTGAGAAATTTGTAGAAATGTATTATTTACAGTTCAGAATAAATGTCACGTCACCCCTTTCTCTTCCCCATTGTGTCTTTCTTTCCCTCTTGTAACATTCTAGTTCTCACTGTTGTTTCCTCCGTGCATTTACAAAGCTGTGCTTACAATTAAATAAAGAACTTGTACAGATCATGATAATCCCTGCCTCTTTTGATTCTTGAATTGGAGAAATGTCCCAGTCCAAATATAAAAGCAAAGTTAAATTTGTGTCGATGGACTAATTGATTAATCGACTTGTATTGTTTCTGCTCTTTGGTTGTGTTAGCAGATGGGATTGTTGATTAATTTGTAGAGCAGGAGAGCTGTGGCGAGAAAAACAGCTGGAAAATGTGGACAGCAAGAGTTCTTAAAGTGGACTAATCCAGACATGCATTGTGAAATATAACATTCATGTCTTGTCCGACTTGTCTATTTGAGAAACCGGTGTTGAATTTCATGCATGCAAACTGTTTTCTAGGCTTTAAATTTAGGTGCAGCTAAAGAGGGTCCCAGAAAGAGCAGCAGCCTGCCCTGTAACTCTCCTGACTGCCAAGCCACTGCAGTTCATATGCCTTTGAAAAGGTTCCCTCACTTAGCAGACACTTAAATTATATCACAAAGACACTGTATTTGAGTTTCTTAGTTTACATGTTTGGTTTATAAAGTATGATTCATTGTCAATAAGAACCCAAATGTATTTAAAGTACTTACGATTAACTCCAGCTGAAACTGAAAAATTCCCTTTAAACATTCAAGCATTCCAATAGTATGTATGAAATGGGACATTCTGCACATTTGGTACTTTTATTTTTGATACTTTATGTCATTAGCTGATAATACTTAAAGAATAAAAATAAATTTTATTTATAAGGGTGTATAAAAATTAAACGTTTGCAAAGTGCCAAATGTAATTGTGAAAGCTTACCTAGTTTAACATACATTTGGCAATTTGCAGTCTGAATATTATTTATTGACGTCCATAAACAAATATCCTCAGCAGTCAAGACAGGGTGACAGTAATTTAGTCACGAGGTGGGTCGTGGTCTTCCCCCCTGTTACACTCTCACGGTCCAAAATAGCGCGTGTATTCTGCGCTGAAAAATAAACTTGGCAGCGTGCACCGTCCAGGGTTCGACCGGTGGACAATAATTGACCAAACAACTTAAGCCTGTAACCAACTCCAGCGGAGCAAACACCTCTTCAACAACGACATGCAACAAACTTGAGTTTCCGTGTGGACCTACTGTGTACCGGGCGTGTGAGTCTTGTTTACTTGTTGCAGCAGGAGTGAGACGCAGTGCAGCGACGGTAGGACAGTGCAAGGGGGACACGATGTTGTTCTGGCAGCCCTACACAGAAAACTTCCGAAACTCTTCGCAGAGACACGGCGACAACACTTACACACGGTATACATTTCTCACACCTGAAAATGAAATGTTTGTTTATGGTCTCAAAGACGTCGACGGTGTTTAAAATTATCTATAAGACATGTCAATAAATAACTTTGGTGATTGCTTTCTTTCACTTTTGGACCAATAACCCTGTCGCTGTGTATTTTATGTGTGTGTACATGGAGTGTGTTTTTTTTACGTGTGAAAAGGAGGCGCCTAGTTACATATACCTGCAGTATTTCTGTAGTTGTTGACAGTAATGACATTGTAGGTGCATTATAGTTTCTGAGGCAGGAACTACAGTTGGGCACAATGACGGAAGCTCGGAGGCCTCTGATTGGACAATCCCTAAACGCTGGGCACAGAAGCAGGGCTCTGATAGGCTGCGCGTCGTTCCTGGCATCCTTCCTGAGGTTGGCGGTGGCAGCGCTGCGGGCTGCACAGAGCGAGCCACAGTCCGTCTGCCGAGGGAGCCATGTTGATGCCTGGTTTTGTGTCAACCGCTGCACTTTGGATGGTTACAGGACTGCGTCTTGAGGACCGGGAGCCTTAGCGGGGTTTCCAGCACCGCGATGAGAGCGGGTTGTGCTGGTACAGGGAGCCGCTCTTAGGTCACCGGACATCACACGGTGGATTCAAAGCAAGTGAAGTTGATGCTAGTTAGCCCGATAGCTAGGTAGCAACAGCTGTGCGGACGCTGCGTGGGATGCGGCGTGTGGACTAAAACCAAATCATACCCTCTGCTTGTTGCATTTTGTTAGGCTAACGTTAGCTAGACTGCTTGCCGGCTGGGTTAACAGTGGGGCTGCCGGATTCACGCTAGCTTTGCTTAAGTTGCCTTTGTGAAGCTAGCTAGCTGCTGGCTAACGTTAGCATGCTGACAATCAGCTTGCATCTTCAGTCACGACTAACATTTGCTAGCTGAGTGGATCCTAACTTATTGTTACTTTTAGACAGTCTGCCAGTTGTGGAGCTTCGTGTTGTTTGGCTAAAGACCTCCGAAAAGAACCTGAGTGGAGATATGGCGATACACCCAGTCTCTGTGAAAAGCTACCAATTCTCCTGCCCATCTCGCCAAGGAGCGGCTAGCGGGCTAGCAGCATAACTTTCCCCCTCCTTACGGTGTTTGCAAGCTGCGGAGCCCACTTCTTCGCTAGCAGACCTCTCGAACCTGCTGCAAGCTGGCGGCCCTCCAAGTAGAAGCCGAGGACAAGGAGCTCGGGCCCATGGCCTGGGTGCTGAAGATGGACGACGCCTCCATCGAGTCGGGGTTGGTGCACGACTTCGATGCCAGCCTGTCAGGCATCGGGCAGGAGCTGGGGGCTGGAGCCTACAGCATGAGGTTAGAGACAGGGTCAACCTGCCCAACACTGGTGGGGTCGTTAGATAGAAAAACACACAGTCCCTATGCCTGGAAGAGTTAACATTACCCCCCCCCCCCCCTTGCCTGCGTGTGTTATTCCCTTTCACACCGAGTGCGATGGCTTGTCTTTGTTTTGGGATTTGGAGCAGGACAGTCACTGCAGGGTGCCACGACGAGGGACAAAGATTAATTTCACTAAACTCACACAAGAGCAAAATAAAGGGCATATGGTAGATGCTGGGAGGGAGAAAAACATATTATATTACCTCTTCCTGTCCAAATCCTGGATGTGTTCCCAAATAGAGACCTTAACGTTGTGTACATTTCAAGATAACATGGTGGAGGTGTGCAAGGGAGTCCCTGTTCTGGCCCCTCTGACCAGCACAGTTGGGTTCCATTAGAACCAGTGGTGTGTGGAAACATGCCTGTACATCAGTGTGATGGGTCTGATTTGAGTGTTTTTGATAAGGAAAGTTCCTAGAAGGGTACTTGTATAGTAAATGTATACATGTCTTAAAGTTCAGAACGTATTTTCATTTCTAAGTCAGCCAAATAAACACTTGGCCATAATTTAATGAATAAAATTAGATATTTTGCTTAACCTTTTTTTTTTTACTACGGTGACGATGTCTGACATGAGTGTTTCTGACTAATGAGCCATTATTTTCAAAGTCCTGTCAGGTTGCTTTAAGCTCTATTGTCTTTGCCTAACTTCGCCTTTATTGGATAGTTTAAGCACAGAGTTGAAATGGGTAGAAACTAGAGTGGGGTGAGACACGTAGTTAGGACCCTGGCCAGAGATGAATCCAGGTCCACTACAACAAGGACCTAGTCTTTATGGTATGCACTCTTACTGGTGACCCTCCAAGGTGCCCCGGCTTTGCCTAACTTCTAACAAAATAGTATAATATACCAGTGTTACATGAGGATCTCTACATGAACATGGTCCATGATTAAGTTGCTGTTTATAGATCTCTTGATCAACTCATGCAATCTACCTCAGAGACAAACTCTCTATTTCTGTGACAGAATTTAAATGTTTTGAATTTCCATTTTTAAATCTTGTTCAAACTTGTTTATATTCCCCAAACTATTGCGTTGGTATCACCATCCAAACAAAGAGAAAGTGCCCCCCCACAAACAGTGAAGCTCGTTACATTTTATTTTAATCACCAATGGTACTTTCGATATATTGTCTTCATTGACCATGTTCTCTGAAACCAGTGCAACAAATGTTTAAATGGCAGATACCCTGAGGAAGGCAATATGTTGTAGCTTTGGTGATTAACAGGAAATGTATAGAGCTTTACTTGGCACATTGTGCAATACTTTTTCTATGTTTGGATCTTGCTGCCAGTATCAGCACCTCACATAAGACGGGTGTGCGTTTGCCCACCTTCTTTTTTTGTATCACTATCAACAGCACAGGTAATTAATTAGAACCGAAATATAAGTAGCTACCCCCATTGATTTTATGACTAAGGCGATTCCAACATCTGCTCCTAAATGTGCCATCTTATAAAACAGGGAACCACTGTTTAGTCAGTACCACTTGTTGATGATGTGTCCGCGGAGGATGGATTTGTCTCCTGTATCCGTAGTTCTTTCTGCGTTAGAATTACTGTGTTATTGTTGTAAAACCACCTGTTCAATTGGTTACTCTTGGTATGTGTGCTGTGCACTGCATTATGTAATAGGTTATGGGGGCTGATGATATACGTGTGTCAAATGCAAGCAGCTCCCCATTCTTTCTTATCAGTGTGCTCTTCTGCCATCTGCTTTTAGCGTGCGTTTATCTGAGTGTGACGCAGGTGAGTGCCCAGTCCTTTTTTTATTTGGGTGAGTAGAGTTTACCAAGACCCAGGTGATCATCCTGGTGTCAGCGGCTGCAGGAGGAGCTGGTCACTGGTGCTATCTGTGGTATTGGGGTGGGGACGGGGGACATGTTTGGAGTCAGCAGCTGGCAAGAACAGAATGTCTCAGTGTGTATCAGTGGAACCAGCTCCTCAGATTTCAGGATGTAGCCCATGTAGTTTTCCTCGGCAGTGGGGGGGGGCTTAACAGGGCTGTGGCACCCAGGCTGGCACGGTCTGGGGGCGCCCACTCTGCAGAGAAAAAAACAAGCCAGTGATCGCAAGAGTGAAGTGATTTGAGACTGAATAAATCTAGCGGGCTGATGTTTGGGAAAAGTTGTTTTGGAGGAAGGTGGTGAAGGAATGTCTTGAAATGTTCAGGTTATTTTTTTTTCTCTTTAGTTTGGCTCAAGTTTAGAGCTGAGTCATGGCTTGCCAAAAAAGTGTTGCAGGTTAATGAGATGCATTTTCTTGCACGGATAAGTCTCCCATTACTGCACAGGCACTGAGGTCTACACATACACACACTAACACTCCTGTTGACAGTGCACCCGCTGACACTCCCCGCAGCATTTTGTAAGGGTGAGCTGAGGACGTGTTGGTCGTCTAGAGTGGCTGCCAAGTGTGAGAGATAGTGTGTGTGTGTCAGCAGCAGCACAGGCTATCTCTGAGGGTTTTAGTTCATTTATCCTGCTGCGGTCTCTCGCATACATAATAAAAGAGCCATTTTGATCGATGAAGAGCCCTTGTCACTAGTTCAAAAAAAAAGGCCAATCCATTTATTAATAATTCCACACTATGAGGAGGTGAAGTATTGTGTTACCAAAGGTGAAACGTGGAACAGTTTAAAGGGCACACATTAGTTGTGTTTTCTGTGGAAATAATTGCTAAGTCGTTAAACAAGAACATCCAGACTGAAGGCAGGGTGTCACTTTGCTTTTACAGAGGTCACAGTGATTGTTGCCAATAGTATCCATCCCACATGGTATTGGGGATTTGATAAAAGTTTAGACTTTGAATAAATAAGCAATTTTGAAACCATTGAGAGGTCACACACAAGAAAAATACACCTATAAAACTTTTTATGGAAAATGTTAAAGCTGCCTACACTGTCCTTTTTTTATGACGGTTCTTCATTCTCGCGTCTTTTCTGCATCACATTTGTGCTGACTTTCTGTTTTTGTGTTCCTCTTTCTTCCGTCTCTCTCAGCGATGTGCTAGCTCTGCCCATCTTTAAACAGGAGGACTCCAGCCTTCCTCCAGAAAGCGAGACCAAAAATACCCCATTCCAGTATGTGCTGTGTACCCCCACCTCGCCTGCTATCAAGCTGCATGATGAGACGCTCACATACCTAAACCAAGGTGACCACATGCACTGTAGAGAAAGGTTTGGTTTTGCTAGCACCTCGATTTTGCCATTTTTATAAATTAATATTTGTTTTACTTAGTCTAAAGAAACTGCACACAAATACTAATATCTTCAATGTGGTTTGTACACACACTCGACTTATAGTCAATTTATAAATTATTATTACCGCATACATATTTTGCACCTTTTGAGTATAATTACTTTAAAATGAAACCAATGCTGATGTGAATGGCAGCCTCCTCTGGCCTCCACTCAACACTATAGTTACACTCCACCAGTTTGGCATCGACTCCAATCCGAGATTTACTTTAATTTATGGCATATATAGAGATTAAATTAAAAGGAGGATCAAGCAACATCCTCATTTTGATAAACAGCAACAAACATCTCTAATATGTCAATTATTGAGTTATATTGAATCACAGGATCTAACAGAATTTATACATAAAAGAGCAATTACTTGTGTAAAATCCTATTGAATTTACGATGCAAAATATTTAACAAACTTCTTTGCGGGCCATGGTCCACACCAGACTGAATAACTTCAGTTTTAGACATATTAGGTGCTGCGATGAATATAAATTATGGAGGGAAAAGATTACACAGATACAAGCAAGAAAATGACATCAACATGCAACATTCATCCACACATATATATATATATATATATATATATATATATATATATACACACACACACACACACACACACACACACACACACACACACACACACACACACACAACTTGATTACTATATATATATATATTAGGGCTGTCAAAATTATCGCGTTAACGCAGAGTGATTAATTTTTTTATCGCAATTAACGCATGTGCAGAAGGATCCGCCCCGTGCATCCCACCGGCTCTGTACTACAGTCACTCTAAGTTGTGGCTGACCCAGGATCAGTAGCTGCGCGCAGCCAAACATAACAGCACGCTAGCCCATGCCGTGTTTTAAACTGCTAACGGTCACGTCTGTGTCGGGGGCATAGATAGTATATAAAATCAACTGCCGCGGGTGACGGTTGATGTCGGGAGCAACAGGAGGAGAAACATTGTCCGCTCTGTTCAGAGCCCGCGAGGACACAAACGTCTGCAGTTTTCAGAGGTGTGTGAGTAGACATCAACATAACGTCGGCTTCCTGGTACAAATGAACAGTCCCCTACGACGTGGTCGCGCTCACACACACACACACGCACACACACACACACACACACACACACACACACACACACCGCGGACTGTAATCAAGTTGTATTCAAGAATGCACAACCTATAGATTCACAAAATAAATGCCATTATATAGCCTATATTTGCCCAAAGACATAGTAAAGAGACAGACCAATTGAATTATGGTGTGGTAGGTATATATTTTAGTTTGATTTAAATTTATTTTCAGTATTAAAACCATCATTTGGATTTTTAATTAATAACAATACTAATTTTAAATGTACATATCCACCTTCTGTCCTTTATCTTTCCGTTCATACAACAATATATAGAGAAAATTTGAATTTTTTGGGCATATTTCGAATGGTAAAATTAATCGTGATTAATCCACAGAATCCTGTGATTAATCTGATTAAAAATGTTAATCGTTTGACAGCCCATATATATATATATATATAGTAAAAAAAAAAGGACAATGACAAATAACTGTCGTCATAGTTCTGCACATCTATGAATTAAAAAAACTGAAAAGAGGAGAATATTATCATGGCGAGTGATATCAGCTGTTGGTGGACTGAGAGAACCAAGTTCAGACTGAGTGACAACCACTGATTTCTATGGTCTGTTACCACCAAAATATGTCAGCAGAAACTTCATACAAAAAAGGACAGACTTTAAAAGCTATAACAAGCAATAAAACATAAAATTGACATGTTTCTTTCTCTCTTTTGATCTAGTCTTTTCTCTACCCTCTCTTTTAGGCCAGTCTTACGAGGTGCGTATGTTGGACAACAGGAAGCCGGGGGAGTTGTCAGAGCTCAACAATAAGATGGTGAAGGTGAGAAGATGCTCACAGCTGCAGGGGGAAACATGTACTCTTTACATCACCTACACTTCCTAACATGTGTTCTCTGTTGGTAGAGCATAGTGCGAGTGGTGTTCCATGACCGCCGGCTGCAGTACACAGAGCACCAGCAGCTGGAGGGCTGGAAGTGGAATCGTCCTGGCGATCGTCTCCTTGACATCGGTAATGAATGATACATGGTGACAAATGTTTGCCTAAAGCGTGCCATATTTGTGATTTGGAGTTCAAATGTCTGTCTGTGTGTGTGTGTCTGTTTGACAGATATCCCCATGTCAGTGGGCATTGTGGAGCCGAAGACTCACCTCTCCCAGCTTAACGCTGCAGAGTTCCTGTGGGACTTGAGCAAAAGAGCCTCTGTTTTTGTGCAGGTAACAACACAGACTAGCCCTTTGTGCCATCTGTTCCAGTTTCCACATCAAACACATATTTTGATCACACCCTTTGCTGTCAACAGGTGCACTGCATTAGCACAGAGTTCACTCCCAGGAAGCACGGTGGAGAGAAGGGCGTCCCCTTCAGGATCCAGTTCGACACGTTTGCCCAGGGAGAAGGTGGAGAGTACACAGAGCATCTCCACTCTGCCTCCTGCCAAATCAAAGTCTTTAAGGTACACAATCATGCAACCACACAAGGGGTGGGAGGGTTTTTCACCTCATTTGTCAGCACTCACAGCAGTGACATCTGTCTGTCTTCTTCCTGTTTAGCCAAAGGGGGCGGACCGTAAGCAAAAGACAGACAGGGAGAAGATGGAAAAACGCACAGCTCAAGAGAAGGAAAAGTACCAGCCTTCTTATGATACCACTATCCTGTCAGAGGTCAGTATGTAGCTGGTGCAACTGTGTGGCTTTAGCATCAGCTAGGCTAAATCATTTTATCAGAGCTCAACGTGACGTCTTAAAATTGTTTGCTTTTCTGAATGACGTCATGATGTCAGAAACTCTAAATTGAAATTATTCCTTTTTAAAATTAATTTTTCCAAATGTATTTTTTTATATATCTCCAATTAAAGTGCCGTGTGGCAACAGACTCACAGGAACATCAAGAAACAACCACAGAAAAGGTTTTTACAATAATCTGCTCTTCAACTGCACCAAAATATGGCGATAGATAGACTTTCTTGAGCAAGTTTGACGTCACTAATACCGCATTTTAAATCTGCAGTCACATTGAACTGGAACCAGCATGATGTCTGGTATGCTTTAGTTGCCAGTGATGTTAAGATACACAATAGGGTTGCCCAAAGTACTGTACATTGTTTGGGTGAGGTGGTAAGTCACCAAGGCAGACTAAACAATAGAAGCAGTCACTAAATATAAAGTTTTTGTTGTGTAATGGAATTTCTGGGGGTTTTTTCCGCCAGAAATGTCTTATGTCTAGAAGGTGAAGTGGCCTACATCCACTACTGTAGAAAAAAAACTGAGGAAATCTGCATAGTTTGTAAAATATGGTCTAAAATGGACAGGACACACTCGTCCTTGGATTGGACGTTTTTTTTAATTTTTTTTAATCATTAAGTTATTGGTTGTGTTTGTGTGTCGGTTACTGGCTGGCTAACCTCTGCTGTGTGTCTGTATGTAGACGAGGCTTGAACCCATCATAGAAGATGCGGGTGACCACGAGCTGAAAAAGTCCAGCAAGCGTACACTTCCCGCTGACTGTGGCGACTCCTTGGCCAAGAGAGGCAGTGTAAGCACCCTGCTCTTCTCCACTCCTCCTCCTCCTCCTCCTCCCCCCATCACTCAGCCCACAGTAGACACCAGAGCCTCAGCTGCTAGGAAGGAGAGATGTTTTACTGCCATATATTTGACATTGGGTGGGGTGTAAACCGTGCACAAGCTAAATTCCCAATATTCTCAATCCACCCTTGACTTCTTCAACCTTTTTTTTTACCTTTTGTTTACTAGACAGTTGGAGTTGGCCCACAGTACAGTGCAAATTAACCCAGCATGTCAGATGTAATTGTGTAATTATATGCATGTCTCTCCACCTCAGTGCTCTCCATGGCCAGACGCCTACGTCAGCACCAACCAGGCAGCTACTCCCTCCTTCACCTCCACCCCGCTGTCCACCTACGCAACCTCCTCAGTACCGGACAGGTAACTGTCTGTGTGTCCTTGGACTTTTTAACGTGTGTGTGTGGGTTCTCACTTCTTAACCGTTGTCTCTTGTGTTGTAGTGAATCGTCCTCACCCAATCACCAGGCAGAACCTGGCAGCCATGGCAACTTAGAGGTTAGTCTGCACTTTTATCACTTATGTGAATTTCTGAAAAGTTAAAAGAACTAAATGTTTGTCACTGCAGACCATTTTAAGACACATTCAGAGAAGTTATAGGACAGGTGTAAATAACTCAATTTATGCTTGTTGTCAAAATCACTACCTGTGTGTGCGATGAAAAAAAGCTGGTGTTTATACACAGCCTAGGCTGTGTTAACTGGCATGTTGCTTGTTAAGGTGGGCCCCATTCTGTTTACAAACCTGTTTACAGACCATAGACTGTATATTAACAAAAAAAAATGCAGCACACTTGCATAGGGTACAGGTAACAGGTGAGGAGATATTCACAGATTTTGACAAAAAAGTGATTTTTGACTGCAAACGTTCTCCAGAATCGCTGACTCTAATAAATGGTGTATTCCATTTAGCTGCTTCAGGTTCAGGGTCCTCGGGGAAAAAAAAGCAACTTCACATAGTAACTTGAGGTTCTCGTAGTCTAAGGTGGTGAAACATATCTTATTATATGCTTAACAAATAATTGATGGATCAGTGGTAGAAGAAAATTATCACAAGTGGCAGCCTTGGTTACATCAAGCAATTGTATGACTGCTAAACCTAATTGTTGGGGGCAGTGACACTTGAGATCCAGGTGTAGAAGTGAGCTAACATTGTGTGTGTCTCTGTCTTCCACTGCAGCAGTTGAGCCCCACAGCCTCCATACAGGACGCACAGAAGTGGCTGCTGAAAAATCGCTTCAACTCCTACACACGGCTCTTCACTCACTTCTCAGGTACACACACAAGCGCACACACATTGTCAAACACCTCACTAAGAATGTTATGTTGTAACAACAGCTGCAGTACAAGTGAGTGGTCGTCTTGACTTGTCGCGTAGGTTCAGATTTGTTGAAGCTAACCCGGGACGACCTGGTCCAGATTTGTGGGCCAGCAGATGGGATCAGACTCTTCAATGCACTTAAATCCAGGTTTGTACAAAGTGTCTGTTTTTGTGGTTGTGATCGTATGTGTGAGCATTATCAAGGGGCCAGATATTGTCATTGCATTAATTATTTTCTGTGTGTGTGTGTGTGTGTGTGTGTGTGTGTGTGTGTGTGTGTGTGTGTGTGTGTGTGTGTGTGTGTGTGTGTGTGTGTGTGTGTGTGTGTGTGTGTGTGTGTGTGTGTGTGTGTGTGTGTGTGTGTGTGTGTGTGTGTGTGTGTGTGTGTGTGTGTGTGTGTGTGTGTGTGTAGGTCAGTGCGTCCCAGGTTGACAGTATACGTCTGTCAGGAGTCGCCTCGAGAGAGCCCCCTGCTGGAGACACACGGCACAGACGAAAACGGAGAACACTGCATTTCACCTAGTTTACATGGTAAACAAGCTCCATGTTTAACAGCTACGCCAAAACCAACATTATTCCATGAAATAATGCATTGTGTGTGTGAAAGTTGAGCATGAATTTTAAACCTCTCCTCTGGTCTGTTTCTGCGTAGTGTATCATGCTCTGTACCTAGAGGAGCTCACAGCTGCAGAGCTTGTCCGCAAGATGGCGTGTGTGTGCTGCCTTCCACTGGGGACGATCAACCAGGTGTACAGACAGGGTCCTACAGGCATACACATTCTGCTCAGTGACCAGGTACACACACACACACACACACACACACACACACACACACACACACACACACACACACACACACACACACAATAACGTCTATTCAGTCTATATATAATCATAATTTTTCAACTCTTAAATATTCATCTGCTTCAAATGTTAAACTATGCGTCATTTGAACAACAACCCTACTGTCTGTGGCGTCACTAATTTGCATGTAATTTACATAGTCACACAGATACTGAGCTATATTGTTCCTCCTCTCCTAACTCAGAACAGTCTGTAAAACGATTTACTTCTACAGGTTTTGATGAACAGACACATTTCACCATGTGTGTGTGTTTTGTCTTTTTCCAGATGGTTTACAACTTGCCTGACGAGAGCTGTTTTTTGATCAGCACTGTCAAAGGTGAGCTCATAATTTGTCCCCGGTTTTGTAATTTAAGCTCAGTGGATCCTTATTTAACAAGGATTTAATGTTGTACTTCTTTCATCAACTTCCTCTTCATCTTCTCAGATGAACTGGGCGAGGGACTCCATCTAATCCTGAAGTAGTGATGAGGACAGATGGCATCCCAAATACTCCACCCTCTGTTTTGGAGCAGAAGCCTCCCGCTGTTACCCTCTCTGCCTGCCTCCACTCTTTCCTCGTACTTCTTCCCGTTCTCTCCAAACACTCGCTTGATGATGGAAAGCAGAGACTGCGCTTAAAAAAAGCCATGTAAATGTTAGAATCTGACATGGGTGTGTCCACTGTTTCATATTGAAAACACTATTAACGGAGGAGATTAGTTAAAAGAGGAGAGACTGGGGGAGCGGGTGGGGGATATGGGATTAGAGGAAACATAATGATGTATGTATTCAGGTTTTATTGTTTTATTTTGTTGTCTTTTATATGGTTTCTGCAGGAGAAGGGAGGGCTCTAGTAGAAAGGGGGGGGGGGTTAGAGTTGGCAGGAGAAAGAAAGAAAGAAAGCAGACTTTCCTTATTGCTCATTGCCCTTCTCACACAACGTGCACAACCAGCACTTGGCCAGTATTTGATAACCTGTACTGCTGAACAGCATGCGATCTAAACATACTAACTTGCTTGAAGGAGAATCCCAGACTTACTTCTGCTTGTTTAAAACTCCTGACGGGGGTGGTCTTAATGAACCATTTAATGATCAGCTATGCTTGATAACCCTTGAAATATCCAAACTTGTGGAAGTGGCCTCATTTGTGGATGTTGACACAAACATTTAGGGTTTTGGGATTTTTTATTTTTGGACTTTGACAGATGGACTGATTTCATTATCTTTTGTCAGGGAGTCACTCTATGTGATGTTAGACTTCCAGCCATAACTCTAGTCTGTCTAAACAACGTCACAACTCGGCTCAACTCCCCTAACGTACGTCCTGTTTGGCCTGCGCTTTTTACTGTTTTTAGTTGATGCTTTATTTATGGGTCCGCTGTTTCTCATGCCCTTATTGCATTAACTTGTTTCTGGTGCCATATTGGCTTTTTAACTTGCTCTTTTACTCACATTCACACACACACGGTTCACATGCTTCTTTGACTCCTCTACTTTCTGTGCTGACTTAAACACTGGTCTAGAGGAGTGTGGTTTACGCCTTCTGGGATATTGGCCATAAATGTGCAACAACAAACTAAAAAATGGGGACGAAACCTCTATAGAAGACGTTCAGAGCAGTAACGTCTATTCACAAACCTACTATAATGTGGACCAAACAGGTTTCAGATTGATAGGCATTTTTTTGAAGCCTCGTATCTTCTCTGTATGTCGTGTTCATTAGAAGCATTTACAGAATTAACCACATGGAAAATGATACATTCATATAATGGAGTTGCATGTACATAGTCAGCAACCCTCTATTCCAGGATCTGCCCTTTGTGGAACAACCCAACACACAGCAGGCTGGTTATAATGTTTCACTGCTGTAGCCTGGTTTCAATGGCTACACTCCCGTCATCAAAATCCTCTGTTTTTAATGTAGCTGAACACCGGAAATGCAGGACATCTGTTTTCAAGCACCCTTACCTTTGGAAAAGAGAGAGTAGATCTCAAACTGGTCCTTAGAATTGCTGTTGGTTTAGCTGACCCCCCTTTTTGATTCTGGTGCACAATGTCTGACAGTGTAAAGAGCACAGTTTGCACACCTAAGTGTCAGACGGTGTATGTATGTCTGGGTGCATGTGCATTCTTTTTCGTTGCGCAAAGAAAACTTAATTATGTCGGTAGTCGTCATTAAAAAGTTTCCCGTCGGTATGATGAAACTGTGTTTAGCTTGCTGTTTAGTAAAGAGCATGGGGGAGATGGGGAAACGAGGGAGGGAGAGATAATTTGGTTCTTGGTGAGGGTTACCTCGCCTTCTTTTTCCAGATGTAAGAGACCAAGTCTGCACTGAAAAATCACAAAACTCAAGCTCGATGTTTAGTTGGTAGTCCTACAGCCACACCCTCTTCTTGTCCGCCTATAAGAAGAACAAAAAAAAAGAGACTCGAGACCGTGCGCCAGAGCCAGGACTGTAGCTCTTGTGGTGTTTACAAAGACACAAGTACCACAGCAGAGTAAACTGTTCAATCGACTCAAAATAATTAGTAACGGAGCGGATGTGATACCAAGTCAGGCAAACTCTTGTGACAGTAACGATCCTCTGAAGGCCTGACCAGTCATCCGTCTGTCCGTATGACTGTGTGTGTGTGTGTGTGTGTCTGTGTGAGTGAGCAGGAGAGGTGACCACTGTTCATGTACAGCCTAAAGTCAATGATTATGCTTCTCATGTGCACAGTATCGTATGCTGGAGATGTACACAACCACATGTGCTGGGAATAAATGATTTCATAACTTTATCCAGTGTCCTGCTTCATTATAGATGGAGACTATTAATTTTCTTATTTTTTTTTATAACAGCCAGTAGTGTGTTTTTGGTTATACCCTGTGTGTCCTTTAGTATATTAACCTGCATATCTCCATCCATATTGTAGTATTTGTTATATAATCTCCAAGACAATCCTGATCATTTCATCTGAATTACTCTCTCAGACTTGGAGAGCTCCTCCTAACTGCCTAAAGCACCTTATAATCAAAGTTGATGTCCAAAACCATGGCCTTTTGTTTCAGGGCAATAAGATGAATCTTCAGTGATTCATGAGAATTAAAGGGAGCATGCAACACCTGCCAAAGTGCTCTCAAAACTGATATTCAACCACACCAGAATGTACTAACTGGGGAGCAGCTGAATAAGGGTGATTTGATCACAATCTTTAAAATAAATGTATGGATACTTAAAATGTTCACATTCAAATAAATAAATGTATTTTTAAGTTAAAGTACAGACAATATTAAATGCATGGCTGTTGCTTTAGTCTGAACCAGCAAACAACATACAGTTCCAATAAAAATAATTCATCCCCTTTAAAATTTGCTTTTTTAAAGGGGATGAATGTCAAATCAAATGTGGCTTTTTTACAGTGATCAACAGAAAGAGACCCATTACAGTCAAAGAAAAAAAAATATTATTGTAAATTATTATTTGAATGGGAGTAGGCCTATTGTGAATAAGCCCATATTGTTAAATTATTTGTGTTAATGCAGATTGCTATAATAGGCCAACCAGTGGCCATGTTATCTGCTGGCATATGAATACACACTAAACAAAGTTGAGGAGCATGCCGTTTACAGGAGCCTATTAGCTATATGTTTGCCCTTTGGGCACCTAAGTAGGTTAATTCGGCCGTGATGTAAATAATACCCTGTGGCAGTGAGAAGAATGGCATATTTTCTCTTCAGTCTTGTAACTTCTCATTAAATCGATACTGAGTTTGCGCGGTGCGCGTCTCCGCTACCCATGACGTAATTCGACGTGCCCTGTCAGAATCCAGGAAGTGGTCGCTAGCTGTTGTTTGTGTTCGTTGGTCGCTAGCAGTCGACTCCTGTTTTTCTGATTCAATAAATCGCATTTTTTACGGGCCGAAATGGCTACGTTTATTTCAGTCCCGTTAAAGAAGTCTTCAGAGGTGGACCTGGTGAAACCGCTGTCGAAGTTTGTGACTGTCACGTATCCGGCGGGCGAGGAGCAGGGAGAGTATCTCCGCTCTGTGGAGGAGCTCAGCAAGCTCCGCAAGAACGCGCTGGGGAGGCCGCTGGACAAGCACGAGAGCTCCCTGGAGATCCTGCTCAGGTACAATTACAAACTGTCTCTTTATAACACACCTGAACTACGTACCGCACTACTAACACTTAGAGAAGCCATCTTACCTGTGACGGTGAGTGAGCCCAGTCATTGCCGCCGCACCCAAATGTTAGCTTTTCGCTGCTAGCTTTGCTTGGAGCTAAACCTAGTCAAGCTAAAATGCTAGCTGGCATTTCTGATTATAACTGACTCATGTGTTGTCCATGCCAAGTTTCCCCTCGGAGGCTAACGCAGACTTGACTCGTCACCTTGTACAACTGCACTGTCAGATAGCCTACGTATACAATTTAATTATCCATGTAAACACGAGCTAGTTATTATCTTTAGCTGTGGCTTGTTTACCTAAATTACTTAACGAAACTCTTTAGCATGGTTTGCCTCAAAGTTCAGCTGAATATTTGTTGTCCCCACACAGAAAGCAGAAACATATCAGACGCATGCTTAATCCCACGACAAGAACAAAATATTATGTCGACAGGATCAAAGCTACCAATGAGTTATGAAAATGAGCAGCCTGCCTTACAGATCTGTACATACATATTTAATCTCGAAACTCACTAACGCTATAGCTACAGCCAGCTCTCCTGTCAAATGTCATTCACGAACAAGCAGAAGCCCTCAGTTTACTGGTGGACACATGATCAGACATGTGGCTGGGAAAGAGAACTGCGGCTTTATCAGCAAACAGATCTAAACGATGAAAGCACAACATAAGCAAGAAAACATGTGGCTACAGCAAAGTTGTATATATAAATAGGCTTAGGCATATATTCATATATAATATATATGCCTGCAGAGTTCATTTTTGGATAGCTTTTCTGGCTGTCTAAAACATTGGACCTACATACACATATCCTTCTGATAATAAAAAAAAAATGTGTCACTGTGCTGACCACTTTGAATAGAGGAAGTGTGATGGAAATGGATTTATGTTTGTTATGTCTGTGGCCCATCTTCCCCTTCACCACGCCTGGATGTTGATTGCCGCCGCTGCTGTCTTGATCTTGTGAATTTTTTAAACCACTGAGCCCTAATGGAGATGGCCACTGAGGTGTTGCCTGAGGCCCAGGTCATTATCCTTGACATTATGAATACAAACCTCAATTTTATTGCGCGGCTTAATAATAAGCAACGTACTGAATCCCTAGGTGACATAGATGCAAACTTTGCCCTTTGTCATTTCCGTCTTTGTTCTCTATGACTCATGAGTTATTTAATGCCCATTGTTTGCCCAGATTACCTGAGTAGCCAGGTATGCAGTGCACTGTATGCTATGGACTTGCAGGGTGTGGGCTGCCTTCCTTTTTCTGCACTTTGAGCTACTTTCTAGTCACATAGCTAACTGGAATTGTCTGGGGAGTTCCAAGATTCGTGAAGCTTATAAAATATATGTAAATTTAAGCAGCTCTAGAGGTGCCGATGAGTTTTAGTAGGCAACATGTGGAGTAATACAGAACATATAGTTATCTTGAACACATTAGGTTCCTTTTACTCATGTGACTTTGTAATGCTTTTTTGAGACGCGCTCATCATTACGCCAATAATTAGTGATCATCAATCATCAATGGTCATGTCTGTTGACCAGTTTGAGTCAGTTTATGATCCAATTAGGCCAGCTTCTGTAAGCCAGGTAGCCAGGGCGACGGGTCCTATCCTTTACAAAGCTGCACAGACACACAGCTAGTGTGTCGCCATGGTAACCATTGTTTTGCCTAGGACGTTGTCGTCTTCTCTTTCTTTGGTCAACAGGGAGGCACACCTCATCTCATCTTTCCTCCGTGAACACGTGTTTCCTTGTGTGTCTGAATGGGAAATATTAGGATTAACAAACTTACTGTGGGTGGTTCTTCATATAAAACCATTCCTTGTTTATGCATAGTACCATTTGAAGTTCAGTCTTACCGGACACTCAAAAATCAGTGTGGATGAACTGGTAACAGGATTCCTAAACCGGTCTCTCTGCATGTTGTCATTTCTTATAATAAACAGTTGACATCATTGACACACAGATGGTGATAAGTCGGAAGAGTTGAAGAGCCGCTCGTCGTCACTGACTCTGTTGACACTTTGACTACAGTGCAGTTTGCCTGCCCTGATCATTTTTTCCTGACTCATTGTTAAGTGTCTCTGAAATGACAGTGCTTGCTCTGACCTACATATCTGTAGTTATGTAATAATAATCACTACCCCTTAGCATGATTTCTCAATTTGGTTTTATTGTACAGTCTTATCTCTATTCCCCTTTTTTGTTATTCTCTTCTTATTAAGTTTGACAATCAGAATAAAGGCAGTTCAGTCATTACAATAAAAAGGTGACATGTGATCCGTGGAAAACAATAGGTTTAATACAGGTCCTTCTCATATAATTAGCATATTGTGATAAAGTTGATTATTTTCCATAATGTAATGATAATAATTGAACTTTCATATATTTTAGATTCATTGCACACCAACTGAAATATTTCAGGTCTTTTGTTGTTTTAATACTGATGATTTTGGCATACAGCTCATGAAAACCCCAAATTCCTATCTCAAAAAATTAGCATATCATGAAAAGGTACTCTAAACGAGCTCTTAACCTAATCATCTGAATCAGCTAATTAACTCTAAACACCTGCAAAAGATTCCTGAGGCTTTTAAAAACTCCCAGCCTGGTTCATTACTCAAAACCGCAATCATGGGTAAGACTGCCGACCTGACTGCTGTCCAGAAGGCCATCATTGACACCCTCAAGCAAGAGGGTAAGACACAGAAAGAAATTTCTGAGCGAATAGGCTGTTCCCAGAGTGCTGTATCAAGGCACCTCAGTGGGAAGTCTGTGGGAAGGAAAAAGTGTGGCAGAAAACGCTGCACAACCAGAAGAGGTGACCGGACCCTGAGGAGGATTGTGGAGAAGGGCCGATTCCAGACCTTGGGGGACCTGCGGAAGCAGTGGACTGAGTCTGGAGTAGAAACATCCAGAGCCACCGTGCACAGGCGTGTGCAGGAAATGGGCTACAGGTGCCGCACTCCCCAGGTCAAGCCACTTTTGAACCAGAAACAGCGGCAGAAGCGCCTGACCTGGGCTACAGAGAAGCAGCACTGGACTGTTGCTCAGTGGTCCAAAATACTTTTTTCGAATGAAAGCAAATTTTGCATGTCATTCGGAAATCAAGGTGCCAGAGTCTGGAGGAAGACTGGGGAGAAGGAAATGCCTGAAGTCCAGTGTCAAGTACCCACAGTCAGTGATGGTCTGGGGTGCCATGTCAGCTGCTGGTGTTGGTCCACTGTGTTTTATCAAAGGCAGGGTCAATGCAGCTAGCTATCAGGAGATTTTGGAGCACTTCATGCTTCCATCTGCTGAAAAGCTTTATGGAGATGAAGATTTCATTTTTCAACAAGACCTGGCACCTGCTCACAGTGCCAAAACCACTGGTAAATGGTTTACTGACCATGGTATTACTGTGCTCAATTGGCCTGCCAACTCTCCTGACTTGAACCCCATAGAGAATCTGTGGGATATTGTGAAGAGGAAGTTGAGAGACACCAGACCCAACACTGTGGATGAGCTTAAGGCCGCTATCGAAGCATCCTGGGCCTCCATAACACCTCAGCAGTGCCACAGGCTGATTGCCTCCATGCCACGCCGCATTGAAGCAGTCATTTCTGCGAAAGGATTCCCGACCAAGTATTGAGTGCATAACTGAACATAATTATTTGAAGGTTGACTTTTTTGTATTAAAAACACTTTTCTTTTATTGGTCGGATGAAATATGCTAATTTTTTGAGATAGGAATTTGGGGTTTTCATGAGCTGTATGCCAAAATCATCAGTATTAAAACAACAAAAGACCTGAAATATTTCAGTTGGTGTGCAATGAATCTACAATATATGAAAGTTCAATTATTATCATTACATTATGGAAAATAATCAACTTTATCACAATATGCTAATTATATGAGAAGGACCTGTATAAGTTGTAATCATGCCTTGTGGCGTTTGTATTTATTGTATGTTTTTTTATTTCTTTACTATTTATTCTGAAGCACTTTGGGAATTTTATATATGTGAAAGGTGGTTTACTAAATGAACTTTTCATTTTTATTTATTTCTCTCTGCAGATACTATGATCAACTGTGTGCTGTTGAGCCCAAGTTTCCCTTCTCTGAAAACCAGGTAACTGATTAGACTGCACGCATGTTTGTGGGTTAGACTTACTTCCTTGACAGAAGAACTTGAACACAATGCTTCTCTCTGTTTCCACAGCTCTGCTTAACATTCACATGGAAGGATGCCTTTGATAAGGGATCGCTGTTCGGTGGCTCGGTGAAGCTAGGTAAGTGCAGCCTCTTATCAAGTGCATTGTTGTCGGTTGACGGGACTACATGTAACTGAGTGTGTTTACAGGTAGCTGCAGAAGGGGAAATGATTATAAGAAAAGTTCAAGCCAATATCTCTCTCATACTATCTCCTAATCCATCTTTCTCGCATGTGTGAGCGACACACACACAGTGAGAAACAAAGTTAGCCTAAGACTAAATAGGTCCCCAACTCCCCGTTTTAAATTGTGTCCATCCAGAAAGAGGTGTGACAGTAGGCTTTATAAGAATATAAAGACTTTAAAAGTAAAGAATCCAAAGACTTTCTCTTTGTGGGGTTCAGTCTTCACATTCATTCCGTTCACGCTTGAATTCTTTTGTCCTGTGTGGTGTATTGTGGGAGCTCATGAACTCTTTTCAGTTTACTCATGCGAGGAAAAAATGTGGAACGAAGCAGCAGAAAGTGTTTGTTGGAGGGGGAAAAAATTGTTTAAACAAACAAGCGAGCAGCCAATGTCCGACCTACATGGTATAAAAGATGGATGTCAGAGTGTCATCACTTTCTAGCTGTGGGAAAGAAATTCAAATCTCTCTCATTGTTACAGATTCAATGGCATCTTCTCAGTGAGCTATGGAAGTATGTTATTCTGTGGTCAAGACAGAGTATTTCCGGTATTTTATTCTCACTTTGTTGTGTTTGTGTATTGCAGCTTTGGCCAGTTTGGGCTACGAGAAGACATGTGTGTTGTTCAATGCGGCAGCGCTGGCCAGTCAGATCGCCTCAGAGCAGAACCTGGACAACGACGAGGGACTGAAGGCTGCAGCCAAATACTATCAGGTGTGCTTCCAACCACACGCTGATACAGTAACACGTACAGCTTGATTTCAGAAAAACCTGGTGAAAATTACTGTACGACACAGATGTCCACTGGAAGCAGTTTATTCCCACTCGTAGTATTGTTTAGAGATGTTTAGTCTACACATCTTGTGTTTTGAATACAAATTTGATGCCCATTAGTGTGAATGCTGGAGCGTCCAGCATCATTGTTATCCTAATTTATGATTGTTATGGTTAATTGAGACTACAGTGCTTTATGTGTTTCTCAATGCAGTATGCAGCACACCATGTAATTATAATCTTTATGTCTGTGTTTTCGGAATATTTATCAGAACGATAACTGTAATACTCATTCCTTTGCTGCTCAGACTTGAGGCAGGGCCGTGACATATACAAAAGTCAAATGTATTTGGTAGATATATATTGGCAACAATAAATATTCGCACAAAAGTTAAAGGTGAAGTAAGCGATTTATTTATGTTAATTTAAGTGTTAAATCGCTCTTCATTCATACAGTGATCCCTTACATATTGTGCGCGTTTCATAAAGCCGATCTCTCAGCCGCTCTGCATGTAATCGTCAAATACACTTTTCGGGGATCCCACTATTAATAACCAATCAGAAGAGAGAACGCTACAAACCGGCACCCGTCTCACTGCCGGTGCACATTCAGAGCGACAGATGGGTGAATGTTTATGCGCCTACAATAGCGGAGCAGGTAAAAATCCTTTACAACGTCTGTTTTGATGGTTTTTATCGCGTTTTTAACTTTTTATCACACTTACGGATCTGAGATGATGCTAGATAACTCACTGCTTGAAGACCGCAGTGCATTAATGTGATGACGAGGGAGGGGACTGCTAACTACAGTCACTGACAGGAAGTTAGCCAAACTGACCATTCCGCTTACAGCACCTTTAACTTCACACTTAAGAAATCTAAGTTCTGCTGAAAAGTAAAAAAATGTCATCATGTTGCAACATGATCATGAGATCATTTCATGTCATTGATTGTTCTTTTGAGACCTAGGAATGAGCGTGGGAGAGGCCTGCAGGATATGCATTTTTAGAGAGTTAGGACTTTTTCTAAGTACAAAAAACGAAATCAGGATATGTGCTTTCTTGACCTAAGTGTCTCATGCGTTTATCTCTTTATCTGTCTCTATCCAGCTGGCCAGTGGCGCGTTCGGCCACATCAAGGACACAGTGTTGTCAGCGCTGAACAGGGAGCCCACCATGGACATCTCCCCTGAGACCGTGGGCACACTGAGCCTCATCATGCTGGCCCAGGCCCAGGAGGTCTTCTTCTTGAAGGCCACTTCAGGTACTAAAGGACCGACACCTCATTGCTCCAAATACACATATCATCTTCAGTTTGACACTTAAACTTTCTCAGTGTTCTATCATTATGGTTTATCTCTGTTTATGAGATGATGATGATCCTCTGAAAAAATTGACCCATTTTTTAAAGTCCCACTTCGTAGTTTACAAAGTTCATCGTAGACATGGGCCACTACTTAGTCTTTTGTTCAGTATGTGAGCTAGCAAGTCAGTTATGTCACCCAGATACAAAGGAGTAGTTGCACTTGATATATGGCTTATTTAATTTTACACTCGCACACATTATTTCCCTTAAGATTCCTTTGAGATGGCAGTATGCAGATTTGATCCCAGTTGCACACGGCCTCTGTCCCAGTTCTGTCTACTGAGCTGCGTATATAGTTAGTTTTGAAGCACAACCGTTTTGAAGGGTACATTATAAATGAAGTCCTATATTTTCTGCTGAGAGGGTGGCTTTTGTCGTTAATTAGTTTTCATACTTATTAAATTTGTAAGTGTAATTTCATCAGGTTGATATACAGAGTTTGAAACTTGAAAACCTTTTAAGTGTTTTTAACGTAGGATTAAATGATGGCCAGATGAGGTTGTGATATGTGGTTATCAAGAACGTGACTTCTTCTGTGCACTTAAAAGTGGCTTGTTCACCCAACAGATAAGATGAAAGATGCTGTCATCGCAAAGCTGGCCAATCAGGCAGCGGATTTCTACGGCGACGCCTTCAAGCAGTGCCAGTACAAGGACAACCTCCCCAAGGTATGTGAAGGACGCACACAAGGTTGCTCTCCAGTGTGTTGAATATGCATATACAGTTTGTAGTCTGTGTGGTTTGGCGTGTGTACTGTCTGTCTGATTGTGTGTATTTCTGGAAAATTTAAAAAAAGTGACGCTCCATTCATTTTCATCCTGTTTTCACTCTGATCGGTTTGTTACTACTAAGCCGCAGTTTGACCTGTTCTAATTCTGATTGGTCTCTCAGCATCTAATCATGGGCATCTGAAGTATTTTACTGTGTGTCTAACACTTTGACTGAAATGCACGCACATACAGAAACACGCACTACCTCAGGTTCAAGCGACAGGTTATAATAAATAACATAGCGTTGAGTCAAGTGAAGATTTTGAAATAAGTAGCTCTGGTGAAACCAGCTGTTTGTAAGTTCAAAAACGAATCAGTAGTCGCAGCCCATTTAAACTAATCACAGTCAGAGTTGCATTAATAAAGGATTGTCAGGTAAGTTTAATATATTGATTGAAATTGTACAATACAAACTGTAAAATTTGGATGTTATGTTTCAGCTTGTGATTCTACACTGAGAACAACTGCTTGCCTTTAATTTAGCAGTGCTGTTGAAGTTTCCTAGCAACTGATACACACATTTCTGAGCTAAGAAATTCCTTGAGTTTAAAACTAGCTACAGGTTACTAAGGACTTCGGAGAGCTTTTACACACAAAACTAGAAATGGATTTATGGGTCGCTGATGCAACCCATATTGCTTAAACATTGTCAAATATACTCTGTTTTAAAGATTGTAGTTCTACTTGTAGTTCTACCCTTTTTTCAAGGCAGAGCTGTAGTTTTGTAATTGTTTAGAATTGAGTGAATTAATGCATGAAATATAAAATACACATGCATCGTTATTGACACACACACACACACACTCTCTCTCACACATAAGCACACACATGGCTATGGGACGTATGATGAAGGTGTAGCCGCTTTTGCTGGAAGGTTAAACATTCATGGCCTGTTCTGTTTTCTCTCTCGTTGTCTTCCTTTCTTTTCTGCATCCCTCGTGATGGTGGCGTTGGCATTGATTGTGATTGTGTGTGTGTGTGTGCGCTTGTGTCGTGTTTGCACACCTCTGACCGCTTGCGGCTGTTTGTGATTGGCTTATTCGTCATTTGTGATTCTACCTTGCTGGCCTGCATCTGCCATGTTGTGGTTTTGCCTTGCCATCGTGTGTGTGTGCTTGTGTGTACATACCCTTTTGCGTGCCTGCGTGTTGCTCTGTGGTTGCCTCTCCCTGGTTAGTATTTTTATTTTCAGGAAGTGCTGCCGGTGCTGGCGGCCAAGCACTGCATCATGCAGGCCAACGCCGAGCTGCACCAGAGCATGCTGTCCAAGCAGAAGAAGCGCTTTGGAGAAGAGATTGCTCGCCTACAGGTACGCAGCTTTCACATCACTTAAGGTTTTGTACAACTCAAATACAATTCCTATGTCAGAGCTTGAAATAACTACTCATTCGTTATCACTGGACAAATTCCTACCTTTCAATGTCTCATGTTATCCTCAAAAACTGAACAGCTTTGAACAGAGATTTGTGCCTTGAATTTCTTCGTTATTCACATTTGAATTTTTCTCTCCTCTGGCTTGTCCGTCCCTGTAGCACGCCGCAGAGCTGGTGAAGACGGTAGCGTCTCGCTACGACGAATATGTCAGTGTAAAGGACCTGACTGACAAGATCAACCGAGCGCTCACTGCAGCCAAGAAGGACAATGACTTTATCTACCACGACCGCGTGCCTGAGGTCAAGGATCTGGAGCACATCGGCAAGGCGGCGCTGGTCAAAGCCACCTCCATCACACCTCCACTCAGCCAGAAATTCACAGGTGAGACACATGGACACTCAACACAGTTTGTTATTATACTTGTAGATTGTTTTATGTCACACTATATCCGAATATAATAAACCATGAAAGTGTTTTGGCATTGTGTCAACGTCTGTGTCAGTTTTAAATCTGGTTTACTTTAGGAACTTAAAAGGTGTAATTTGACACTTTAGGAAATACTCTTATTGACTTACTTTAACATTTGTGCGTTGTTTCTTTCTCTTCAGACTTGTTTGAGAAGATGGTCCCCATGGCGGTGCAGCAGTCTATGAGCATTTACGGCCAGAGGAAGGCAGATACCGTCAACAGACTGGTGGGAACCATGAGGGAGGCCACCAATCTCTGCAATGGGTACGTCAGTGACATTGCAGCTGAAATGATCTTCCCAGGAATGAGGCCATGAGTGCTTGTGTGTCCATGGATGTATTTAATATTCATAACCTAATGGTTTTCCAGGAACTGTTACAATATCGATAAAGTACTTAGTTTAGTGTCCTTAATTGTAGTCAAATACTTGTATTCAACTGTTTGATGACAGTAATATTTTGCGGAATGAGAAAAGTACAGTGCACTTCAAATAAAATAAAAAAGCGATAGAATTTTTTTTTTTAATCGACAATGTGGAAATGTGATTTTGATGGTGAGATTAAAAAAAATCAATATTGGCTCAAGTTGATTACAATTCTAACTGACCACTGTATACTGTATCATCAGAGTGTTGGCGTCCCTAAACCTGCCAGCTGCTCTGGAGGATCTGTCAGGAGATTCCATCCCACAATCCATCGCTGAGAAGGCCCGAGCCGTCGTGCAGCTGGGAGGACTACAGAGCATCGAGCAGCTGATCAGAGACCTGCCAGAGCTTCTGACCCGCAACAGAGAGATCCTGGATGAGGTGGGACACACACAAACACACTTGTTTATACATGTGTTGCTGAACTTTGTAGATCCCATAATTAGAGATCTGAACACTGTCCCTTACTCTAGTTTTTACTTTGAACCATAACCACGCTTTATTTCAAAAGTAAAGATGGCACTATTAAATCTACAGCCTTCATAACAGCTTGTTTGTAATGTGGCTTTGTTTTAATGAAAAAGAAGCATATGAATGGATTACTGTCCAGCAGTTGACTTGGACTTCCTCAATGCTGGACTTCTACCAGCTCTACCCCAAGAGCATATAAATCCTTCAAATTCATTATCGTCCCTAATGGCGTAAATCCCAGATCACGATCATCACTGAGATCTAATCCACTGATCTATGGGCCAAGGACGGTCTGTCCTCCAGCTTCAGCCAGCCCTCATTTTTTTAGACATCTTGCTGACAAACAAAATAAACAGAAAACAGAAGGGAGTAAAAAAACAACATAAAATACAAACTGCTTCCAAATTTTGTTGGCAGATTTGAAAAGTCTCCACCAAAAATATCCTGATTTCCCTCCTAAAAGTTGTTTGTTGTGTTGTATAAAGACAAAGACAAAAAAAGAATTCAGCTGGCCAAAAACAGATATCGATATATTTTGTATAGGTGCAATGAGGTGGTTGAGTAATTATATAGTTCTGAAGTCAAATAATACTTGCACACAGCCTAAAGGATACATTAATATTAAAGATAATAATAATGTGTTCATCATCTGAGTATGTAATCTGTGTGTTGTCCTCAGGCTCTGAAGATGCTGAATGATGAAGAGACGACAGACAACGAGCTTAGAACAAAGTTCAACCAGCGCTGGAACAGAACCCCCTCTGGAGACCTGTACAAGCCCCTTCGTACAGGTACACACACACACACACACACACACACACACACACACACACACACACACACACACACACAATTTATGAAGTCTGTCTCCGTTCAACCGACGTTGACAAAGCTCCTACTCTCCTCGTCTTTACTATCCTCCTTCTCTCCTGTCACCTATAACCTCCCTCCCTCCCTTCCTTGTCTTCTTCAGAGGGAGCAAACTTCCGCAGCATCCTGGACAAGGCAGTACAGGCAGACCAGGTGGTGAAGGACCGCTACAACACCCACTGTGAGATGATCGCCCTGCTCTGTAAACCAGAGAACGAGCTCACCGCTGCCATCCCCTCTGCCAACCCTACCAAGACACTGCAGGGCAGCGAGGTCTGTCCGCCTCTGCTGATGCCTTTATGTGTTTCTCTGTATGACCACATTATGTCAAACTTTACTTTTCATTTAGGTTACGTGAGGGTGCGTCACGTCATCCCTAGGTATTTCTTGTGCCACATAAACTTAGACTACTGCTGTATGGAAACGGCCAGTGGACATAATATGCTTTATGGCCCTGTCCCTCCTCCCCACTGTGGCTCCATTTTTCATTTTATATGCAAACTCTGCATTGTATGTCACTGGGGAACTGAAAAAACTAAGCTAGCAGAACTAGGGAAGAGTGAAGAAGAAAAGATGTCTCTTCACAGTAACTCTGTATTAAAGTGGACAAAACAACCGCCTACTGCAGTCACTGTAAAGGCAAGAGGTCAGGGGAGAGGACTAGCTGGACTGCTCTATTCACTAACTGTTTCCGCATTCTCCATCCTCCTCACCCAGGTGGTGAACGTGCTGCGCTCCCAGCTCACCCAGCTGGATGAGATAAAGAAGGAGAGGGAGACCATGGAGGGAGAGATCAAGGCCGTGACCTTTGACATGTCCACTGCCTTCCTGACGGCGCTGGCCCAGGACGGAGCCATCAATGAGGAGGCCCTGTCGGTCACCCAACTGGACCAGCTGTATGGCGCCTACAACCAGAGGGTGGGGGCCAGCCTCAGCACGCAGGAACAGCTGCTGGGACAAGTTCAGGTACACAAAACATCTGAGGAGAGTCTGAGGGGATAATGGTCATTTAAAAAAAAGAGAGATGTTGTACTTGTTAAAGAAGTTAAACACACTTTCTTAATAGGGTCCACAAGCTAAAAGAGTGTTATTTTGTAGCTTATAATGATGTTTGAGCTCTCCTTACTGGAATCAATGAAGTGTTGCCTACAGTATATCAAACAAAAAAACACAACAAGCAGATCCCACAGTATTTGCAGTCAAAAGTCAAAAGGGCAAGTAAAAACCGTGCCTCCTTCTGTTTAGTGGCTTCTGTGTGAAGAAATAATGTATAGTTAAATGTACTTCTATGTGTTCTAAAGAGGTGTCGGTGATAAAACCTCCTTAACCTGTGATCTACTTTCAGACGTCCCACCAGGAGTTCAGCAGTCTGAAGCAGTCCAACACGGAGGGCAACCAGAGGGAGGAGGTCCTGAAAAAGCTAGCTTCAGCCCATGACAGCTACGTTGAGATCAGCAGCAACCTGCGCGAAGGCACCAAGGTACTTGCTCAGCAAAACCCAAGCCGCTCGCACTCGGCAAGGAGGAAATGTGCTGCAGTAGTGCATATCTTGTCGAAACTTTCCACTATTGTTTGTTTTGGGTTGTTTTCTGCATCAAGGTGTTTTGCAAGCCAGGTGATTTATTTTTGTCCCCTTATGTTTCTCCCTTTTCAGTTCTACAACGACTTGACAGAAATCCTGCTGAAGTTCCAGAACAAATGCAGCGACATTGTTTTCGCCCGCAAGACAGAACGGGATGAACTACTCAAGTATTTATTTTCCACGTATTTGTCTGTTCTGATTGTTTTGTGTGACAGGCATATGGGCTCGGGGGTCAGGGTCAGCCAATCAGATGGATTTTATGAACACTTTTTTTTCCCTCTAGGCCAATTCCAGCATTAGCTAGAGAATATGCTGCAGCACAGTCTAAGTTTGTGGTGAATTCTTGTTTCAGGGAGCTGCAGCAGAGCATCGCCCGAGAGCCCAGCGCTCCTAACTTCAACGTTCCGGCCTACCAGAGCACCCCGGCTGCACCCGGTGGCCCAACCCCGGCACCCAGGACTGTCTTTGTAAGCTGTCGCTCTCCCAAAGTCAAGAGTGGAAAACCACTGCAGTAGATTTGAGGCTGGTGATGGTTGTGTATTGATCTGTACGTCATCTCTATATCTACCTTCTCAAGCAGCCGCAACAACCCGAGCAGGCGAAGCCCGGGCCCCCAGCCAGGCCTCCTCCTCCGAGCTTCACCCCTGTCGCAGCCTCCCCCATGCCGCCCAACGCACCAGCCACTGGCCCCCCAATCGCCGGCAACCCACCACCTGTGGCCCCACCATCCCAGGCCCAGGGACCACCTTACCCCACCTACCAGGGCTACCCAGGGTGAGTTCCCCATTACAACATCCTGATTCCTGAGTACAAATTGATCCACATAACTAAGTATAGTGATGTCAGGATTATGTCATCCTCTTTCTTAGAAGTCCTCCATTTAGCATGTATTGATGGTTAAAGCAAGTCATTGAATCTATTTATTTATCACTTATGTTGATCTGAAAACACAGGTCTCTCTACTGGACCTTCTCGGATACTTGTAGTGGCCAGAAATGCCTTATTATAAATTTAAAGGAATAGAAATTGGTTTTCCTGCAAAAGATGGATGAGAAGTTGGATACTACTCTCGCTTTTGTACAGTCAATCTGACAAAGCTAGGGATGTGAACAATGTGTCGATTTTCGGCTCGATTTTCGACTCGTGCTCAAGACGACTCTAAAAATCGAAATCGGTAAATCGGGTGTTTTACTTTATTAGATGTTTTGGGGACATGGGAGACGTCCGTGATGCGAGTTCACGTGTGGTCGTGAGCGCGCTGCAGGCGCTTCATTTCTGCAATGTGCATTAAATGTCCTGTGTGGGTCAACAGTGCAGTGCAACATATGCAGCATAACGTTATAACATTCGTCTACGACCGTGATGTTAAATCACCTTCACACAAAGTCTCCGCCCGGGCAAAGCAGTGAGTAGCGCTGTGACGGTGACGATCACCGGGAGACCTCGCAAGTATGAGTGAGTGAGCTGCCGTGCAGAAAAACTCTGTGGTTTGATGGATAAAATGATAACCGCGGGTATCCTGCCCGTTAACGTTGTCTACAGGAACGGCTTCCGCGATCTGTTTGTATGTCTTGAGTCTATTAAATAACATAAACACACAGAGCCATGTCGGCAAACTGACAGCGCGACTAAAGGGACTGTACAGTGAGCTGCGTCCCTCCGTTGGTTTCTGTTTTCAGCCGAGTAAATTACATTCACCTCCGACGCATGGACAGCGTTTTTAAGATTAAAGCCTCTTATCATCAAAAAGGCTTAGATGCAGATGAAGTCTGAACACACACAGCGAGCGGCACCAGTGTTGTTTAAAGGAAAGCGCAGTTTATCAGCACCACAACTACGTGCTGCTGCCGCAAAAAAAATTAACACTGCCTTTTTTTATTTTGAATGGAACAGTGAATCGGTCGATTTGTCGATTCATGCCTCCGACACGTCGACACGCACATAATGAGTCGTTTAACATCCCTGCTGAAAGCATGAGGAAAAAGCTAGCATCACTTATAAACTATGCACATCTTTTTTGTTGAATCCACACAAAAACAGAAGTTTACAAAAAACTTCTTCTGGTTTTAATGCGCAATAACAATGGTATTTCCCAAAAAACAATTCCACAATTCCTTTGATGCTTTAAATTTGCTTAACACATTCTGTCCCTCTGTTGTGGTGTCCATGCAGGTACTTCCAGGTGCCTATGGGCTACAATCCCTATGGATACGGCCAGTACAACATGCCCAATATGCCCAACATGCCCAACAATATCCCCTACATGCCCTACCAGACGACTCCAGGACAGCAAGGCTACCCAGGAGCCCCTCCTGCCGGACAGCCGTCCTACCCTGGCTATCCCCAGCAACCCCCTCAGCAGCAGCCCTACTACCCTCAGCAATAACTCTAATCTCCATCCCCTCATTCCTCTTCTCACCTGTTAACACCAAATAAATAAAAAATACCCCCAGCAATAACACTTCATCTCCGTAAATTCCCTCCCCTCCCATCTTTTGTTTCCTCTCACTAACAGCAGCTAAATAAACCCAATTGAAGGGTGACCTGAGCTGTTTTTGCACTCTTTTCTGAATCATTTTATTAGTTGTCATGTCACCCTCACTAATCTCTATTCCAGATCATGTTTTCTGAATTCTGACAGCACTTTTTCTAAACTTTTTCTCACCTTTTCATCAATGCCCCCCATTACCCCCCCTCTCTTTTTCTTTCATGTAGGGTTATTTTTTATGTACTCATTTTCTAAAGGTTTTGCTAATGGTTTCATTTAAAGCCCTTACTGCTTTTCACTGATAACTGACTCTTAGTTAGGGCTGGAATGCTGTACAACACTCATGGAGGCGCAGGGTGGCTCCCCTAGGATGTGTTGGGTGGGCTTGTGGGTGGTCAGGCACGGCCACGTCCTCACTCCCCCATCCACTTAATCAACCCCCACTGCTTCTATAACAACTATATTCCTATTTTTTTAATGAATACTGTTGCCTCGCCAATGTATAAACCTATAAAAACTTATGGCCTGTAGGTTTTCTAATGCAGATGATGACTGTTGTTGAGAGTTCTGCTCTGTTTTTCTTTTCGCTCTTCTCTCTCTTTCACCCAGGGATTGTTGGTATATTTCTGTGTTACAATCAGAGGCTGTATAAGTGGGAGAAATAGTTCTATTATATAAATATATGTATAAATAAGACTGTATGTGGTTAACCAAGAGACACTCTGTGTGCTGCACTCTCATGCTCTTTGTGTTTATTTTTATTCCTCAGCTCTAATGTGATTAAAAACAACTGCCAGCCAGAATTTGTCTGTTTTTAAATGTTGGACTGTGTGTCTGTTTTCTCGTGTTTTTATTTTTTTAATCAATCTGTGTAGATTTGTATAGCAGCCAGAAGAGGGCAGTCCTGCAGCTCACACACTACACGGCACTTGTTCACTTGCTCCTTCCAGCCAATCGGGAGTGAGTTGTCCCATCCGACTAATCGGACTCCTTTTGACCTCCCGAGCATTGGGGGCAGATCCCATTTAGATGACATGCAAATTACGTTCCAGTGAGGTCCTGATCTCATCCAATCATATTTCCCCTCAGGTGATTTCTCCACAGACAGATTTCATCTCCAGATATTTATTCAGTGTCAGGAGACGCTAATGATTTCACATATCCTGTGTGTGTGTGTGTGTGTGTGTGTGTGTGTGTGTGTGTGTGTGTGTGTGTGTGTGTGTGTGTGTGTGTGTGTGTGTGTGTGTGTGTGTGTGGGGGGGGGGCAGATGGCAGCACAGTGTGATGTCTGGAAGGGTGCATGGAGATGTTGGCAGAGAGCTGCTGGTCCCCTGCCTGCATCCATCACTCCACCTCTTTCCATTTTTCCCGTCTTTTCTCCATCTAATTTGTCTTCTTGAGATCCTATCTGCTCTACACCACAAAAAAACACCATATTTCACTTCACTTTCCCACTAGTGCTATCCCATCCTTTGTTTTCATTTCTATCAGACCCTCTTAATCATATTTTCCTTTGCTCCTTAGCTTTTTATTTTATTTCTTTTGGTTATACCACCTGTCTTTTTATATCCTCAGCTGCTCTCTCCCATTTCTTTCCCGGGCTTGTCTGTTTTTGCTTACTGTACGTATGTCCTTGCCGTCCAAGCCATAAATCGTTGGCAGTGAGTTGTCTTCACTGGTCAGTATTTCTTGGCTTCTCAACGTCTCATAAACTTACCTTGTGTGTGTGTGTGTGTGTGTGTGTGTGTGAGAGAGAGAGAGAGAGAGAGAGCGTGAAACTCACAAGGTAGCATACACTCTCATAATCAGATCTAACAGCTCACATCTACTGGAAGTGACATAACACATACCCACAGCCATGTTTCTCTCTCCATATCCCTCTATCTATAAAGCATGCCGTTGCTGCCAAAGCCAATCGTAGCTCAGGATGTGTTTATCAAAGGTGTCTGTGCGTCTCAGGCGCTTAGTTTTAACAAGACGTTCTCCACTGGAGGAGTGTCATATTTTAATTGGCTTGAAACAGAATAAAGGCAGCGAACAGAGCACTGCAGTGACAGGTATTAATTACCTTCTGCCTAATGGCTCCAAAACTCAGCACTCAGCCATATTGGTGCTCACACTATTCTTACTCCCCCACTCTTTTCTCTCCTCCTCACCATGTGTTTGTAGGGCTGAATCAAGAGTTTTCTTTGGCTACTATGTTGATAATTACACAAATGCTTTCTTAATCCTTTAATTCTTAATTTTTTTTAGGGAAACGATTACAGAAATTCAATGTTCATCCCAACTAGGGGTACACTATAGGGGCTACTTCTTCACATTGGCCAAGGGAGAGGTGCAAAGATCTGGAATAGAGTAGCCTAATTAGAATTAGAATTTTTGATTTAAACATATAGATGTATCCAGCTGGACTATAGAGTCAGCTGTAAGACCTGAACAAGAGGGGTTGAGATATGGAGTCCTATCTGGAATCTCACCAATAGATCACACTAAATATTCCGATATTACACACTGCACCTTTTGAAGCAAAAATATGGACTAAACTATTCAGATATTTGAAAGTAAGATGTTGTATTGGTTGTAATAGTAAACTAATAGTAATGGATAAATGGTTGGAATATTAAGCTAAACATCCCTATGTTCCCACAGCCCGCTGGTCGCACAGCCCTATGTTCCTGAAATTGGTGATTAGGAAGGCATCACAGCTGGGTGGTTAGGGTAAGGGGACAGGTAGAGAGGTTAGAATAGGCGTGTGTGTGTGTGTGTGTGTGTGTGTGTGTGTGTGTGTGTGTGTGTGTGTGTGTGTGTGTGTGTGTGTGTGTGTGTGTGTGTGTGTGTGTGTGTGTGTGTACATATTGTGTACATATTGTGCATACACACTATTCTCCATTATAGCCTACAATTAGATTACTTAGGAATGTGGGAACGTAGACACGCTCCCGCAACGCTCCTGATAAATGGGTGGAATAATAATGGTAAGCTAAAAGTAATGGATAAATAGGACACATAGTTAGATAAAACAAAGAAAAGTATGAGTAAATTGTTTACAAACCAGGAATAAACGGTTCGGCTAATTAAAGAAATAATGGATGAAAGAGTAGCTAAATATAGCCTACGATTGGTAGGCTAATGCAAAATGGTTTAAATAGCTTAAAACAATGAATAAATGGCTGAAACGGTTAGCTAAAAGTTATTGAATAATGGATGAATTAGTTGCATAACGGTAATGAAAACCGTTAGCAAAAGTGTGGTTTTAATGATAGCCTAGCTTAAATTACGGATGATTATTGTCAACCATGCTAAAAAATATTAAATTACCTTAAAGCAATTTAAAGAGGTAAAATGGCTAACATGTACTGTATAAAAGAGCAATAACGTTAGCTAAAAGTGGTAATAAATAATTGGAAGAGTTATCTAAAATGAATAGTGAACAGTTAAAGGTGCTGTAAGCGGAATGGTTCTTTTAGCTAACTTCCTGTCAGTTAATGCAGTTAGCAGTCCCCTCGCTCGTCCCTACGTCACCACATTAATGCACTGCGGTCTTCAAGCAGCAAGTTATCTAGCATCATCTCAGATCCATAAGTGTGATAAAACATGTTAAAAGCCATCAAAACAGACATTGGGAAGGATTTTTACCTGCTCCGCCATTGTAGGTGCATAAACATTCACCCATCAGTCGCTCTGGTGTGCACCGGCAGTGAGACCATGAGTGAGACGGGTGTTGGTTTGTAGCGTTCTCTCTTGTGATTGGATATATATTTTGGGATCCTGCAATAGTTTATTTGCCGATTAGGCTACATGCAGAGCAGTTGACTGAGAGATAGGCTTTATGAGACGTGCACATTATGTAAGTGATCACGGTAAGAATAAAGAGCGATTTAACACTTATATTAACATAAATAAACCACTTACTTCCCCTTTAAATGGTTGATACAAGTCACTTTACTTACTTGGATAGGCAAATGGATTAAACTGATTTTTTACTATTATTTTTTTTATATTGGCTAAGGGTAATGAATGGCTAGTAATTGATAAACATTAATAGTTCATTCACTTCATAAAAGAATGTTAAAGGTTCAGTAAGCGGAATGGTTTAGCTAACTTCCTGTCAGTGACTGCAGTAAGCAGTCCCCTCCCTCGTCACCACATTAATGCACTGTGGTCTTCAAGCAGTGAGTTACCTAGCATCATCTCAGATCCATAAGTGTGACAAAACATGATAAAAACCATCAAAACAGACATTGAGAGACAGACATCTGTCGCTCTGCACGTGCACCGGCAGTGAGACGGATGCCGGTTTGTAGGATTCTCTTTTCTGATTGGTTATCAGTAGTGGGATCCCTGAAAAAATCTGCTGATTACATACAAAGCGAGTGACTGAGAGATTGGCTTTATAAAACGTGCATACTATATAAGTGATCACTGAATGAAAATAGAGCGATTTAACACGGATATAAACATAAATAAATAGCTTATTTCACCTTTAAAATACTTTGCACTACTTATAATTGATTGGGTTAGTTAGTATAATCCAGTTTAAAATCAATTTAAAACATGGCTGGTGGTGTTAACAAGGGAGACTTCATATGACAGAGCTGATCGAGGTATAGGCTAAGGCCAAAAGGTTGTGAAGCACTTACTGCTTTAATAGTGTAGGTGTAGTGAAAAGGAATTTTTTTTTTGTGATAATCCACCTTTGGTGCATAAAAGTGTGCAGATGCTCTGGCTGTTATTCTGCTTTTGTCTTCCTTTCAAAGAGAGCACCGTGAAGAACACATGAGAATCTTTAAAGAGTAAGAATGACATAGTGCTGAAATCTCATTTATGGTGTTAATTTGAACAGTATAACTGCTTACAAGTTGCCAGTATCAGTGCATGTGCGTTGGCTGATAATTTGCCTCAGTGAAACAGCTCTCTGGGCTTGCTATGCATGTTTTTTTTCTCTTTTTTCCCCATAGAAGCGAGATGCCTGAAATAGCTCTGATTGACAGGTATAGAGAATCAGTTACTATAACAACTACCTCCTGGCTCTCATGAGCCTTTCTCTCTCTCTCACTCTCTCTCTCTCTCTCACTCTTTCTCTCTCTCTCTTCCTCTCCGCCCCCCTTCACCTCCTCTCTTTTCATTTTCTTTTTACCAGCTCTCCCTTTTACCCCCGTCTCCCTCTCACCCCCTCACTATGTGCTTGTGTGGGTGTAGAGGAAAGAGATTATGAAAAATAACTCGACTGCAATATTCCTTCACATGGAGATGTTTGTGTTGCAAGATAGAGAGGCCTGGCACTAGCTATTGCATCTAACCTGTGTGGGTGAGGGTAGGCGAGAGTGGGAAGATGAAACATGCTTATACAACACGGGCAAATAAGCCTTTTATATTCTTTTTGTGTTTCCTTTTTGGTGCTTGTTCCTCTTGTCAGCTTGAGCTGCTCTGCTTGTATAATCAAGTCAGTCCACCGCGCAGTGCTCCTGCATGCATGTGTGCGTGCGTGGGTGTCTTTGCATGCGTGCACGCACTTTGTGTCAGCAAGCGGCACAGTGAGGCCACCCGATATGATGAGTGAATTTCAAGCACGATAGAATCTAGTGGGACTGACACCAGAGAGCACAGAACGGCAGAGAGAAAGTGTGTGTGTGTGTGTGTGTGTGTGTGTGTGTGTGTGTGTGTGTGTGTGTGTGTGTGTGTGTGTGTGTGTGTGTGTGTGTGTGTGTGTGTGTGTGTGTGTGTGTGTGTGTGTGTGTGTTTGTGGGAAGAAGACGGACGTCATTGCTGCCACCTGCTTTGGTGGGACAAAGGCCAAACACATACACACACACTTGCATATGCAGACAGCCACGCAGAGGTCAAAGCAATCTCTTTACATAGCATTAATGATATGATTTACTTAACCTTCTTATGTTCAAGCTATCTCAGGCCCTCCATCCCCTCCTGTCAGCGTCCACTGCACCTCTCCTCCCCCCCTGTCCCTGCCTCTCCTTTCATCTCCCCGTCTCTGAGTCATCACACAGGGTGAGAGGTCTGAGGAAAACAAGCTGCCAGAGTTGGACATGCCATAACAATGCAGCACCTGTCAGGGTGTGTGTGGCTTTGTGTGTGTACCTGTGTGAGAGTACATGTGCATGCAGCTGTCTCAGGGCGTCTGTCATCAGGAGGAAGGAGGGAACATTTCCAAGTCTTACTGTAAATACAGAGGCACACAGACCATCCACACGTGTGTGTGTGTGTGTGTGTGTGTGTGTGTGTGTGTGTGTGTGTGTGTATGTGTGTGTGTGCGTTTGCGTGTGTGTGTGTGTGTGTCTGCGTGTGTGTGTCTGCGTGTGTGTGTCTGTCTGTGTCTGTGTTCACTCTCAACGCTGTGGCTTTCTCTAGAAGTTGCTCTGCCGCTTTTATTGATTGGTTGTCTTGCTTTGTGGCAGGAAATTAGATGGTGGTTCTCGACACCTGTGTGACCCTAGCCATGGAGAGCTCCTCTAATGATCTGAGCTCTGCTGCCTGGGTCTTGAGCTGCAACCAGCTCCTTACTTGGCTCAGACCTGATCAATAGCACACCCATTCTTCGTGTGTGTGTGTGTGTGTGTGTGTGTGTGTGTGTGTGTGTGTGTGTGTGTGTGTGTGTGTGTGTGTGTGTGTGTCAGATCAAATAATGAGAGCACCTGTAGGCCTACTGGTCTCTAGTCCTTTCTGCTTGTTGCAGAAGTTGACCATTTATGAAACGGATCTGTGCATCAGGTTGCATGCCTAATTGTTTTAATATTAATCATCTATTTGATGCTGCAAATTGTGTTTTTTGATGTAAACTTGTGGCATCAGGCTTGGTGGTAATTTGAGGGCATTTCTGCACCGTTCACACAGCGAATGGCGATAATTCAGAATTAATTAGGCTACGATACACGAGGGAAGGCGCAGCCCATAATAAGACATTTAAAACAGGATGGGATCTGGTATCCAAGTGCAGGGTATCCATAGAGACCGTTGCTATGGCGGAGAGAAATCTCACCTCATTAGGAACAAATATAAATAGCCTTGCGACTCAGCTTATGGTCATGATGCCCACAGCTGAGAGAACAGGCTCAGAGGCTTCCAGGTCAAAGATACTGGATGAGAGTCAGGATGCGGAGAGAGAGGTGGTGATGAATGGAGCTAGACATTAAGAGAATTAGATGGAAAGATATGAAGAAAGGTTTGGAAGGAGCGAGGGGAGAAAAGATTGAGTTCCAGGGGACGGAGGAGGGTGTATGTGTGGGAAATGGAGAAGAAAAAGATGGATGAGGCTGGAAATGGAGCCAGAAACAAAGTTTATTACCGCTGTCTGACTTCTCAAATGTCAACCTGTTTGTTTTCGTACTTGGACTATTATTGTACAAGGGAGCAACATTGCCCACCCAAAAATATTTAAAACAAATGCAAGTTTTAGTGAAGGAAATGAACATTAAGTCAGCCGAAGTGTATTTATATGCAGTATGTTATACAGTGACAGAATCAGGCTGCATATGAGAAAGATGAAATCCCCAAATACAATTGAAAAGAGGAAAACATGGCTCAAATAGCATAATGAGATGGTGTGAATGACTTGAGTTTTTTTTTTTCTTTATCCCCAAGAACTGACTTTTGCAGAACCGACGTTTTCTTATTCCACAGCGACGTATAATGAGCGAAGACGGAGGACAGGAGAGGACGGCAGGAGATGTGGGAGGAAAGATTTTGGAGTGGGGGCTGTGAGAGACGGTTGACAGCCAAGTGGAGAGGAGACAGATGGGAGCAAAAAGAAAAAACAGGAGACATCCACCGCTGATTGCATCAACAGGTCTGAGCCCCTCCAGGTATGCTGCAGTGCACCGCAGTATTACTACAGTATTGACTCATCCCATTGTTGTCTGTCCGGAGGTCCTGTATAGACTTTTACTGGCTCGCTGCCTCTATGTTTCCTGTGTTTTACTTTCTCTTCGTTTCTAGAACCACTACCTCTCCTCAGTGTGTGTGTGTGTGTGTGTGTGTGTGTGTCTGTGTGTGTGTGTGTGTCTGTGTGTGTGCATCAGAGATCTTTTCAGTTTCAGCCTGTAGGCGAAATTATTGCACAGCACTGGAACACAACCGCATCTTCCTCATCTCCCCTTTCCTCAAAATAGCCCTTTAAATGTGAAATTTCATAAATCTCATATCTAAATTCTTCAGAGGTTCATTTGTATAGTGAATGCCCTCATGTCAGCTTTTTGCAAATTTCAGGCAAACCAGTGGGTCGATTAAGGCAGAAAAAGTAGGGAGACTCCCTCCTCTCGATGCAAATAAACCTTATAAGTGTTGTCGCCGTTTCTGTGCTTCAAAGCTAAATGGTTCCCTATATGCCTTTGTTGTGAACAGTGTGTTTCCAACTGGGAAACAAAGGTGGCTGCGACTGAGAGATGAAAAACTGCGACAACTGACGAAGATGGTATAGAGTTCAGGCGTATGTTTGTGTGGGCTGTCTAATTGAGGAGATTGTTTGATTCCTTTCCCTCTGCCTCTCTTTCTCTTTCTCTTTCTCTCTCTCTCTCTCTCTCTCTCTCTCTCTCTTTTTCAATTTTTCAAAGACCTGTCAAACTCGCAATCAGTGGAAAACAACACGCATAGAAGGATTGGAGGTGCATGAGGGAAAAAGAGTTAAGATGGAAAGACGGCATTTAGGAAGGGAAGGAGGGAGTTTGCGCCCACCGCCTAAAGAGATGAGAATACAGGCAGAGGATGGTGTGTGTGTGTATGTGTGCGTGTGTTTGTGTGTGCGTGTGCCTGTGCCTGTTAAACATCCGTTAGAGACCACAAACCCACACAGCCATCGAGCTGCTGAGGACTTTCACTGAACAGGTGCACTTCCTTCACCTTCACACACATTTTTTCAAACACTCTTAAACAGTATATACTATAGATGTGTGGCCACATTTACACATGTTGAACCTTGTCCACAGATTAACTACAACCATCTTGTCTGATTTCTGTGTGGCAGGGGGTAATCCAGGGTGAGTCACTCTCAGTGAACAGAAAATAAAAACCCGTCGGGTGGATTCTTCATACTAATACTTCCTTCACCCAACTCCTGAGCCCGTAACTGTTTTAGCTCAGCACTGGCACAATCTGAGTGCTCTCAGCACAACCCACGTTTAAACCCATATAAATCCTCCTGTGTTCATAGTTTTGTAATCCTGACTGCTGACACAGTGTATTTATTTATTTTTTACCACTGGATATCGATAGGTATAGTATAAACCTAAGTGTATGCATGAACATATCATTACAGAAGCCCCATCAAGTGCAGTTAATGTTCTTTCTGTTGTGGGTGGGAAATGAAGCAGCAAGTGATACCTCTAATTAGCATAGTCAATCCTCATGAAATCTGTGAAGTGCACCACTGACAAGATTCTCCAGGGGTCCCTCCTATATCCTGCACCCTAAATTGCGTTCTGTACACCAATATTGTCCTCCTTCTATTGTCCCTGCAGTGACTTCGTTAACGATTTCAACAGTTTTAGGTACATTTGCAGGCAAATTCTTGGTTTAAAATGCAAAACAGCAATGACATCTGCTTGTATCCTACCAATGAGAACTGTGAGATCTGTGTTGCTAATGTAAACCCTGTTGTGATGCAGAATTGTGACTCTGGGTAGACCACACTATTTTAGGATTTAACATTTACAGGGGATCTTTCAATAACAGTTTAACATACAAAAACGAAATGAACAAAGATCAAAAAATTTACTAGAATGTCTTGGTGTGATATAATTGTTATAACGTTCTAAAATCCAATCTAAAAATCCAGCTAATTTAAAAATGAGTATAATTTCCTTTAACTTTTTGAAGCCTTACAGAGTAATAGCTTGTCTGACTTGAGCATTACTGATGCTTCATCACAGGGAATCAAATTTTCTCGCATGCATAATATATAATCAAAGATATTTTACATCAAATACATTTGATTAGATTATATTATAATTGTAGTCATTACACAGTGAGTATCAGAACATTCCGTTAACAGTATTAAAAGTGCATGATATAAATATAAAGATAATATAGTAGGATATAGGGATAGTAAGGAAGGGATGTAGCTGGATATATTCAAAACAAAATAACACAGTAATTAAAATGACTGTAGCCATGATATGTCAGTAATGCAATTATAATCAGAGTTGAATATCACTGATTTCAAGAAAGTGCCAGCAAAATGTCGAAATACTATTTTTAAATTAAACTTTGTTGAAATGTACAGTATCTAGGACTCCATTCACTTGTCTGTATTAATATATAATCTTTATCATTTGGACGGTGTGCGGCATTTGGATTAGGAAGTCTCCACTCAGCAGGTTTACCTCATTTGAATAAAGAAGCTGGAAGTCTGTTGCAAAGCATCTGGAATACTAATAGTCTTATCCTGAGACATAGTTCACAAGAAAACAAAATCATAAAAATTATGTATTCTTAATTAGAATTAATGATGCCTAAAAGAAAGGCTGCACTGCTGTGTCTTGCTGAGGTTAAGAAGCAAAAGGAGGAGGTCTATTTGTCTGTTTCGTGTCTGCGGCTGTCTAGTCACCCGGCCACATGCTCCATCATGGTTTAAATATTCATAGCCTGCCCTCTGAATATTCATGAGGCCCCTATTCATATTTATGAGCTTCACTTGTTGAGGTGTCACTCGATCTCTTGTACACACATGCACACACAGACGTTTACACACACTGATGATCAAAGGAGATAGCTATGTCTACACGGGGGCAGATTCATAAGCGGTGGTGTGGGTTACTCTGTAGCTCTGATGTAATGGTAAATAAAAAACTCTGGCCTTCTGTTAGTAATCAAACAACAGCCATAAAACCAGTAACCATCTACTAGCAAGGTAACCGAATTGTTTTTCTGTTTGATTTATTGCTGAGAGTAACATGAGATCAATAACATCTCTTAAATGGTTATACAGGGGATATGAAGCCCGAGTTAGCAGCCCATTAGTTTAGCATAGAGGGGAAACCGTTGGAAACTGCTATCCTGGCTCCAGACATTTAAAAAAATCTAGATAGAAAGACCTCTAAAATCACTACACTTACACAATATAATGTTTAAAAATAACAATTATTTTTTATAAAAAGAGTTATGTGCCAGACAATGATTGATTAAGATTCAAGAAAGAAGTCAAACACATTATTGTGTATATTTTCTTTTTTTCTATATATAACTATATTTAGGGAATAAACAAATTACATATAGGCTAATGTGTTGATTAGTGAGTGAGAAACAGAATAACTGTTTCCTCTTCTTTCCGACTTCATGCTATTCTAAGCTAGCCAGCTGCTGGCTCAAGCTCCATATCTACAGTACAGACATTAAAGTAGCAGGCTATCAATCTTTTCATCTAACTCTTGACAAGACAGCAAATGAGCATATTTCCTTCCTACTTATATATAAATTGAGTACGACAAACCCAAATCCGTACATCCACGTAACACTGGTACAGTAGTTTTAAGGGTAATGTGTTTGTATATAAATACATTATGTCATATGGATTTTGATTATGATGGACTTACTGTGTCTACCAGAAGAGGTAGTAAGTTTACCTTTGCCCTGCCTCCTAAAAAGGAGGGCCACTCTAATCCCAGTTCCAGTAAGGTCTTTAAACAGACATCCTGCACCTCAGTGAGGCTCTGGAACTGATGTAACAGTATGACACTGCCACTTACAAACACACACAGTCAGCTGTGCACTTTCTAATGAGATGTGTTTATATAACAAGCCACAAATGTGGCGGCATTTCTGTGCACGCGCGACGGGAAACGAGCGCCATCGAGTCTCTCAGTCCTGCATGCACACATGCCAGTCATATTGCCAGAACCAGTAGGCAGCAGGTGTGTGTGACCGTGCGTGTGTATGTGCACATGAGGCCAATTTTCGGGACAGATTTTGGGATTACATGCTCGCCAGTTGTCTGGATGACTTGTTTAAGTGGATGAAAGAAAAAAATGGCCCCCAATTTGATTTGGCAGCTTTTGTGTTGGGCATGGTGTAAAATAGCTCCTTGTAAGTCAATGAAGTGTCATTAAAACATGACAAACCAGTGTGAATGTGAACATGAGAGGAGAGCGAGTGAGTAGTGATGCATATACACAAAGCGATGTCTGCTGGGTTTTGGATGACGCATTTCCTGAAGCCTAGTCACCTCTGTAGTGTGTGGTTATAGCATTGAGTCTGTTTGTTGTCTTTTTCCCTGATGGGTCACATATGTCCAATATGTAAAAAACTAATGCCTGTTGTTTATACATGCAGCATATATAATATAAAATATTATGATATAGCTACTGGTGCACCTATAGAATATTATTTCTCCATTTAGAGTGTTTATGATCAGTTTTATTTAAATGGAATGCACGCAGTACTTGAAATGAAGCTGACATTCACAGTCTTCTAATAAAAAATAACGAATACCTCACTTATTGATTCTCAGATTAACTTAAGGTGTCTAGGTAACAGACAATAGCCTGCCAGATCTCATAAACACCTTCAAAGTCTGTCCTTTAACAGCAAGCTTTCAAAGTACTGTATGGCTTAATTCACTGATGAATAATGTGAACTTGAGAACTTCATTTATTCTTGCTGTTACCTAAGAGGAATATTCTAAGCAGTGATTAAGCGTTGAGAGACGATTTGTTTTGTATTCTCACAATTGTTGAGATCAATTCTGAGATGACCTTGAAAAAAACAAAATGAAACAAAACAATAAAACAGAGTCTGGTTTAATATAGATAATAACATAATAATGTCTTGAAAAGCTGTTCTAAAAAAGCTAAGACCTGTAATATTTCCATCTCTGAACAAAGGGTTAAGTTGAGAAGTAGTTTTATTCCTCCAAGCTACATTTATCACTCATTGGAGAGATCACGGGTTATAGCTTATGTAATTGTGTCTTTGAATAATGTAGTCTGTGAATGACTTTGCGCTGAATGAAACTGAAATTAATGGAAGGCGAATGAATCTGCTCAGGACTTGAGGCTTCTATTCTCCTCACAGATCTGCATTTGCAGTTCATTTTCACATTAGGTTCCTTTTGCTTTTGATAGGAATTGTTATAAGCTTGTTTATTAAGCAATACTTGTCAAAAAAACAAGGATGAAGCACATTTCAAATCTGGGGTATGTCCAAAATTGTATTTTTAGGTAGGCTAGTCTACATTTCCCTAGCAACTAAGCAAAAGCAGCAGAAGTAACACACAGATGAAGGTCTCGGACGATACAAGTATAAAAGTCATCAACTGGTAGAACTCATTACAAATTGTTGTGATAGAAATTATTTTCACTCATAGGACCTCAGCTGCTCCCCATTAAAACAGCACAAGTTGTTCACTGGGAAACAATAATCTTTTTCTGTTAGAGCAGTAGTACAGAGCAAAATCTGGAAGAACCAAACCACAAATCCTTGTAATCAGAAATGACCCCAAAAAAGATAAATGTATGAACCCGGTATTTTATTTTATTTTTTATTTTTTTAAATGGACCTGGCTGCGATGCAGATATTAGAATCAGAAATACTCTGATCTCTAGGGATGAAACTGGGTTACACTACAGTTGCTCCCACTCTATTATAGAAATGCTATATATAGGCATAGAGAAATGATGAGAAAATAGAAATAAAAAGTATGTAAGATATGTGCAAATGAGGCTTGGCATCACTCAACAAACTGTACCCTATGTAAAAAGATCGTATTGCTTGTGTCTGATAGCGAAACCAAAGATAGATAGCACTTGATGACTCACATTCAGAGATAGGGTAACGGCAAACAGACATGAGGGTGAAAAATACCCATCTCCTGCTCAGGACTGAGAACACTAAGGTCTTTAACACCCAATAGATAAGTTATACTACAATACACTGAAATCAAACACCCTTTCTTACATACCTGCTGTTAACACAGGAAAAATAATATTTGGACCATAATGTAACCATAATTACTTTTTTTAGGTACATTAAAAAATGTAAAGTGTGGCTGGTTAAATGTTTCTTCAAGCTTGTGGGGTTCAGCTGGATGAATTTAGGCTCAGTAGTAAAAACTATGTGTCACCACCTAAACTAAGTTAGGTACATTTTCTCATGTACTGTGCTCAAGTAGCTTATAATTTTGACATAGGCTATACTTGTCTACTTTACTTGTGGATTTCCTTTATATGGTATACTTCTGCATACCCCATTACATTTGTAAGGGAACTTGTGCACTCTTTGCTTCAAGCATAGTCTATGTCAATAAGATATGATGCATTCCTCACAGTTAATGAAGCCGTTAAGTTTAGCTCCACTGACGCCAAATTGTCTTTAACAAGGAGACAATAGTCCAACTAATAATCCCACATTATGTCTCAATTCAGTATTTTACATATTAATCCAGTTTTTAATTATAACATCAGTGTTTCACTTAGGCCGGTTTGCACAATCCATATGCGTAAACATACAGTGGGCTAGCCAATGGATAAAGCTGCTGGATAACAAGCAGCATATATATTTTGAATATTGGTGCTTCAATCCATGCACTATTTATCAAAGCTATTGGGTGGGTGGTTCATAGGTTTTATTGAAACTCAAAATGAATCTGACGTGACATTCACATAGCCTAATTTTAAATAAGGAATACAAATAAAGTGAAATTCAAATTTAAATACAGTCCTTGATCCCCCAGGATTAATGTGAGGTATCTTGGCAACAGACAAGAGGCTGCACAATCTTATCAAACTCTGACTCAAAGTCTGTCTAATTTACTTTATTTACCATAAAAGGACAAAAAGAAGTTATTCCATTAAAGTGCTGTTTCACATTAACATTAATACCCTGTCTTTACCAATATGCTACTGGTAAAGTGGGACGGAGGAAAATCTCCCCATAACAAAAATAATTTACGAGACAATTAATAAATGTTTAGTTTTTTCTCGTACAGTTCACATCATTTTTCACACCATATCAAGCTATAACTTTTAACACCCTTAAAATGATTTAGGCCTACCTCTAAGTGTTATGCCATTTCCATTACCATTATTTTTCATGTAGCCTACCTGATTTTGAAGTTTGCTAAGCCACGCACAAATTAATGACATCACATATACAGATTTAGGCATTTAAACCCTGATATTCCAAAGACCAAGTGAACAATTCGATTTGATCAGTAAAGCCCAACTAGCCTACATGAAGATACTGAGGATTAAGCTTAACTTTCCCACTTTACCCATTGTCCCATTACCAATATTCACCCTAGGCCAGGCCTACTATGTGGTAGGCATGCATTTATTTTACAACATCATTATACAACTTAATATCCTACTGCAGGTGGTAGCCTATGGTTAATATAGCAGAGCATCAGGGTTTATGTGTGAAACCTTGTAAAGTAGGCTAGTCTTAACTACACAACTGTCAAATAAATGTAGCGGAGTAAAAACTTAAATTTAAAGTAATTCACACACATTTGCACCACGTAGGCCGCCTACTGTTGTGGAATGTAGTTAGCCTACACTCCAACACACACTGCATAAGAGGAACATTTCTAGCTGTGGCAAAGCTACAGGAGAACATTTCTTGTTGTGTCCCCTCAAGTGATGGAGTCAGTTCTGCCCTAGTGTAAGGGAGATTTTATGGAAAACAAAGGGAGACAGACAGGAGCGCGAGCGCGAGAGACATGGACAGAGATAGAGATGAGTGGGCTGTTGGAGGGGCTGGCTCTCGTGCATTCCTCGCGTGTGTGTGGGCGCGTGTCTCTGGGTTTAGAGCATAGATAGTATAAGTTCAGAGCTGTCGGCCCTCCTCCTCACTCCTCCCCACTCTTCTCCCTCCCTCCGCAAAAAGCGAAGGAGGAACAACGGACCTCACAGTCAACAGTCTCTGGGTGTACGGCAGTCGGTCGGTCGGTAGACTACACACCGGCAGAAGCCCGCGGAGGGAGCAAAGAAGACGTCACATCACGGTAAGATAACGGACTGTGTCCTCGCGGCGGTCGTTGCTGCTGCTAACATATCCTCGATTAGCTCGAGTAACGGTCGACATTGACGGCTCCGTGCTGTATTGGTGGTGTTTTCTTAGCACTTTTGCGAAATTATTCACACAGCTCTTGAGTTTGGTTGATAGAAGAACACACTAGGTTAAGAAAATATTTATATGTTAGCTTAAATTAAACAGTGAAAATGGCAACAATAAAAAAAGAAAATACGGGGGTCTAACTAGCTATCTGCGACCCGGAGCGCTGCTATCTGTCTCATTCCCCCCCGGGGTGTACTGCAACGCTAGCGAGTGACACAGCTGAATGAATGACAGCGGCAATTTACAGCCGGAAAAAAAACATTTTTATGTGTGTATTTGTACCCTACAGAGATTAGTTAGACCATTAGGATATGATTTTTGATTTTGTGAGCTGTTTATTTATTTATATGTCTGGCTATTTGAGTGTGTTAATGGTGCGGTTTGAATACAGTCTATGGTTTTACGGCGCATTTTATCGCCTACACCCCAGTGTTTCCTTTGAGAGAGAAAGTCCCTTTTCTGCCAGTAGTAGTTAAACCTGAGTTCATGTCAGTGCTCCCGCCGCGTATCCTCCGCTCTCCACATGCAGTTGACAGCACGGTGAAGTCCCGGAGCAGGAGGTCCACTCCCTGCCCCCGGTGTAAAAATAGCCCGCTCTGTCGGCTTAGCCTGGGTAACGGTAATGCGACACACACACTCTCTCTCTCTCAAACTCACACACACACACACACACACACACTCTCTCTCTCTCTCACTTTCTCACTCTCTCTCTCTTTCAGCCGTGTATTTGCATCCATGAAAAAGTCCCATCCCGAAAGTATAGACGCACCAGCACCACCGCTGCCTAACCGTTATTTGTCCGTCCCGTTATGTGGGTCAACAGGATGCCACGAAGTTGTGCTTGAAGATGACACCTGTTTGTTTGAGCCCTCTTACCGCATCTTTGGTTTAAACGTGTGAAACTAGTCGAGGTTTCATTAGTTTCAGACGAAGTCGTAAAAAAGAAGAATGTGACGTCACGTAGCCCTTCAACACCAGCAATTGCCACCCTGCTGCGTTGTGTGTATGGCAGGTACTTTCCCTCATCTCGGGTTTGAGCTCAGCTGCAGAACATCACAGCTGTCACACCCACAAGTGACTTTGGTTATAGAGCTGCTGCTGTGTGGCTGCCCAGGTGCCTGTGACTCGAAGGACAATGTAACCTAAATTCCACTTGTGCAGCCTACTTTTTGTTCTTTGCTTGCCTACTTAAAGTTGCATTAATATAGGTCCTTATTTTCCGTGTATGCTCTGGCAAGGTAAGGATAAAATAATAACCTGCCCGGGATAGATGTAATTTAGCTGCAAATGTAAAAAGGTGCAGGTGCACAAGACACAATTATATATATATATATATATATATTTATTTATTTATATATATATATATATATATATATATATATATATATATATATATATATATATATATTTATTTATTTATTTATTTATTTATTTATATAGAAAAACTGTATACACATATATATATAAATATATAAAAGTAAGTAAAAAAATCCAAATGCCTTACTGCTGAGCTGAAAGGAAAGCAGCCCAATTACAGACTCTGGGTGCAAAGCCTGTACAGATTATGGATAAACAAAGCGCTGAAGGCTCTGAGTTTGCCTCAAAATCCTCAGTTATTATTTTAAACCAGAGGAAACCTGCTCCCTCGTTCTGTAGACTCTCGCTGAATCATTTCCTAATGAGCTCGGAGCTGAGGGAGTAAACACAAAATCCCCTTTTAAATTCAGCTGCGGCAGCCTCAGAGACAAAACACAAACAGCTTTCTGTGACCAAAGGCAGCAGCGGCTTCTTTATTTTGCTGGGTTTTTGAAGAGATGGGAGGCTGCTGATTAAAAAAAAGACTAAAGCAGAGGAAAAAGTCCTTAGAAGATGACAAAATGTAGAGACAAGTACAGAGGGAAGAATGATAAACCCAAGCATACAAGGTGCAGCAGTAGACCTCATTGTTGAACGCAGAAGAGGCTGAGTATAGCCCTGTAAGGTAGATTATTCAGTGGTCTTAACTACAAAGAGGATTGTACACAGTTTAAGCACTTAATATAACTCGGTTTAGCTGACAATGGCGATCTAAAGTAGCTTTTGGATATTTTCCCATTGGCCTGCCTGTGTGTCCATGTAGACGAGCCAGGCATCTTTTGGCTAGAGAAGAAAGGTGTCCTGGTGAGTCGGTGGCTCCGAGGCTGGAGGCTTTGGTGGGGAGAGCAGCAGATGGATGATGATGTAGCGGGTACCAGCGCTCCCTGCCTCCCGCCGCCATCCGTCACGCACTAATGATCGTGTCACACCTTCTCCCCGGGCGGCCGGCCGCTTCTGCAGCGCTCAGCTCAAAAACTGGTAGCTCCACTCAAATCCCCTCTTTCACGGCCGTCGGCTGAAAAAGCCTGAAGATACAGACTGCGAGTGAGCCTCTCTCTATCACTAATTCTGCACTTCCCTGTTCTTTCTCCACTGCCTTTCTTCACCCCTCTTCACCTTTAAAGTCCCTGCAGACTGTTTCCTCATCTCTCTTCATCCCCTTGCTTCCCTCGCCTCCCAATTCATCTTGTTCCTCGGTAGCGCATCTGCTCCACATCATTCTTCTCCCTCTTGGCCCACTTATGTCATGTTCCCATTTCTGGTGTTGCTCTAAATTCACACCTCTAAATGCAGTTCAATATCAGGGTGCTTTACCTTACTTTATTTGTGTTTTTGTTTATTTAAATGCAATGAATAAAGGGATTTTTTTTTCTTTTTCTTGCCCCCCCACCCTCTGTCATTTGACAGGTCTGAGGTCAGGGTTACTTACTGGGGAGTGGGTTGGTTTCACTGAAGGACACCTCAGCAAGCGCAACAGGAAGATTCCCAAGGTTTTTCTCTGTCTGTTTTGTTTAGGTACCTTCTGACCATTTTCTATATGGTGCCGATTATTTTCTAGACTGATCAACTATTCATCTTGTCTGTAGAATGACATTAAATATTTAATAATTCGCCCAAGGGGACGTCTTCAATGTTTGTCCGACTAACAGTCCAAAATGCAAAAATATTCTGTTACTATTATTTAAGACAAAGCAACTTTTCATGAATCGAAAGTTGGAAAAGGGAAATAATAAAAGCACATAAAGGTACTTATACTTTCTATAACTCAAGTTTCTACGGGAAATTGTATTTTTTATCATTACATTTCAAATGTAATTTTTTTTTTCTAAATCTATTTTAATTATAACACTTGGAAAGTATCACATATCACATTTATTTTAACAAGGAAATTCCCACTATGACATTTTACTCCAACACATGCTGAGACTTCAGACGGCCGTACTAATAATATTTTTCTCAATGCTGTCGTGTATTGTGTTTCATTGAGGTGGCATGGGACGTAAACAACGCTTTGGCTGACAGAAGTCTCTCTTTTTTTTTGACTGCCAGTCAGGTGTTAAATAACCATGTTATGGGACTCTATGTCCTCTGAGCTTGTTATTCTGTCCCAGGTGTTACCAATATAAGTGTCCCCTTGAGCTGTGTGTTATAGCTGAATGTGTCCCCACTCGATGCCGTTGGCCCTTTGGAAAAGACGGTGGAATGCCACTTCCTCTTGTGTGTGTGTGTGTGTGTCTATCTCTTTGGTCTCGGCTATGTTCTCACCACTGGGATCAGAGGCTTGCTCAGCCTGGCATTCTGGGAATATCAGTGCTGGAGGATCGGATGATTGGCTCTCCACAGCTGCTGTTTCTAAGAAAAGCTTGAGGACACACACACACACACACACACACACACACACACACACACACAAAACATGCGTTCACATGAGCTACAGTACTCACATGAAAATACACAAGCAAATGCCACATCCAAGCACTGTATGTAACCATCAACCATGCAGCAACTAGTTGGCAAGCCACGAGAGAATTTGGGAAGCTAACCAGAGGTTAACACATACACAGACGCACAAGCTTAGCTACTTGATTTCAAGCAGCTATGCTTTTATGCAAAGTCAACCGTTTGATATGAATGTGTGTTTGTGTTAAGCAGTGTAGCTGTGTTTCTGTTCTACAGCAACAACTAACAGTTTTTTTTGTCTCCTGTGTTTTTCGATCTCTTCAGGCTATTGTCCATTGACGAGTAAAGAGCCGGCAGAGAGAGGAACAGTAGAGAAGGCGAGCACGGGCGGTGAGGATAATTGCGTTTCTGGCTGCCCTGTGGGAACATGGGATATATGACCTCATCATTCACCTGTGAGGCTCTCCAGTAAACAACCCCAGAAAGGTAGGAACAACACACACACACACACACACACACACACACACACACACACACACACACACACACACACACACACACAATTACTCAGATTGAGACTAATGCCGGCACAGAAAATACACAATCACAAACATTATTTATTACGCTTTTCCACAGCATCATATTCCATGTTTTCTGTTGTTTATAAGGATGACAGAAGTAGCTGTGGAAAGTGTAGATGTCCTCCTAACACCCTGTGATATGATGTCATGCGACGTCATTACCTGCCCCACCCCTCCGCCATGTTTTTCCCTCTGCAATCAGAAAGAGGACGAAGAGAGTCACTATGACAGCAAGAAGCTGGAGCAGCAGGTAAGTGCCACGGCCACTACTATGTACCACATTAATAATATGGCACATTTAAACTATACACAAACCCTCCCCTACCCCTCATACCACCGCTCCTCACATGCTCACATTCTGACCATTTTTGTTTTCGCTTGCAGAAAATCTGTAACCAGCTGCAACCAAAGAAAAAAGTAAAGGTAAGCTGAAATAATTCTACCCCTCATTAATAATTTATTCCTGAAATATCAATTGCATTACACTTATGAATTTGTAATGTTGCTTGCTTGTGTATCGAATTTCAGGCCAAAGGAAAGTTAGTGCGAAGTATGGCTGTCTGCGAGGAGTCTTCACCGTTCGAAGAAACCCAGGTAACAAACACACGTACACACACACAACACACACACACTCATATCATCCTCCATCTCCTCATCATTACCATTCTCTAGTTACTCTCTATTTTCTTTCCCTTTCAGGCATCTCCGGACACAAACATCTCACCTAGCTGCCCTGACAACGAGAGAACTTCCTGTAAGGAGGAAGAACAGGAGAAGAGCGAAGATCCAAAGAAACATTTACTGTCCAAAGGTGTGTGTGTGTGTGTGTGTGTGTTTGTGAGATTGATATTTCATAAGTAAAAGGGACAACATAAAGCATATCAAATTTAATAAAAATGGAGTTCAGTGCTGATATTTAGATTTAGATTTAGTTTATAATTGCAGTGTGCTTTTTGGCTTTTTATGTTTATTGTCTCATAATACATCCTCCCTGCCTGTGTTGCTCTCAGAGTGCAGCTTGGAGTATACCGACTCCACCGGCATAGACCTGCACCAGTTTATCATCGACACCCTCAACAGCAACCCCAGGGACCGCATGATGCTGCTTAAACTAGAGCAGGACATGATCGACTTCATCACCAGCAATAGGTGTGTGTGTGTTTGTGTTTCTGTTTCTGTGTGAAGGAGAGCTCATAACATTGGGTCCTCTTTGAGCGACATACCTGTACAAACATGCTAAAACAAAACGTATTGCTAAATCCTTTAATTATGTTTATGCTAATTAAATATATGTTTTCAGCACATATATTATAATGCTGTCTATACAGCTTATTTGCTGTGCTGATCAATACGTTGAGCTGTATTGTGTAGTGTGAGTGTGTTTGTGAGGTGCCTGGGATGAAATTGGACAGAAGCCAAAAAAAATACAACCAGTCTCAATCTACCTCTTTCTACCGCCTTGTGTCTTATCTCTCTCCCTCTCTCTCTTTCTCTCTTCCACCCTCCCACTCCCTCTTTCTGTACTAATTTTCATCTCTCCCTCCTTCTTTCTTTCCCCCTATCCAATCACGGTTTCATCCCGCCTCTCCCTTCCCACATTTTGATGTGTCCCACAGTCCCTTTAAGAAGTTCCCTCACATGTCGTCCTACCACCGTATGCTGGTCCATCGGGTGGCAGCCTACTTTGGCATGGAGCACAATGTAGACCAGACAGGCAAGTCTGTCATCATCAACAGGACCGGCAGCACACGCATGTAAGTGCACAAAATGCGTCTGTGAGTCGCTAGAAAATAAATCTTTGCCTTTTACCTTTTTAGCATTTTACTTTGAAGTAGCAGCGGTTGTTACTTTTTTGTCTTTAAGACCTGAGCAGCGTTTCCTGGATGAGGTGCATAAGGACAAGACGGAGGAGATACACCGGTGGAAAATTATTTTGAAGAGAGACAACAGCTCAGATGATCAGGTCCGTCTGTCCCTCTATCTCTACGTCTGCCTGTCTCTGTGGAATTTCTCCTATAATTAACATTGATCCTATCCTATCAGCTCTTTGACCCGTTCTCCTTTCTCTCCCTACAGACAAGACTCGCCCCTTTACGGGAAAAGCAAAACAAGTCAGTGGAGGAGCGAGAGGAGGACTACCAACGAGCACGAGACCGAATCTTCAACCAAGGGGTGAGGCAGGGAGAGACCGAGGAGGACACACATGCACGTATGATAGAGAGACGGATATGAAACTTACTCATTTCTCCGCTGTTCTTTCACAGACACTTTGCAACCAGGAGAGCGGCCATGCAGAAACCAGGTAACATTGCCTGCAGTATTTTCTCTCCATGTGCATTTTCAGCTTATTATATTTATATGAGAAAATGAATACATGTCTGTGTGTGCTGTGTGCAGAGCTGTCGAGGAGTACAATCCATATGCCGAGACCCAGAGGAGAAGGCAGCTCTTCAGGTAGAGCACAGATTTGAAGTCATGTATCATCTGCAAGAGAGATTTTCAGAGTCTGCAGTGGAAACAGAAAAAGGACCTAGATTTGTTTTTTTATTTTAGGATTCTCAAAAAAACTTGCACATTGTGAATAAAGAACAATTAAAGCAACGTTTTGATATATATGTATAATGAGTATAAAAGCATATCGGCATAAATGGCATGCTTCTTGCGCAAAAAAGTGGTCGTAGGATAATTCTGACTGTGCCTCACAGGGGGAGCCGTGACAGCTCAGGCTCCAGCTGGACTGGCAGCAGCAGGCAAAGTAGCACTGAGACTGATTGTCGCTATAGCAACGACCCCCGACCTTGGAGCAGCACAGACTCTGATTCCTCCTACCAGTGGACAAGTCCAGCTCCTAAACACCGCCAACCGGCCAACCACAGCTGGGATGGTCATGGTTCAGGTCAGTCTTTTTTTAAACTTTGCATTTGAACTACATAAGTTGACTTTTCAACGCAATGCTTCCATGTCACACATTTAAGGTGTAAATTTAGTAGCTGAAGTTTTGACACTTCACACCTCTCCACCTGATTGCAAGACAACTTATTTGCATATTTTATCACCACACCACACTCGGGAAAAAATTGCTATCTTTAAATGATGTCTACTCTTTATTCAGCAGCATCTAATTAACAAAAAGTTATTCTGGTGTGAAAATTAAACTCCATCCTTGAACCTTCACACCATAACTGTACATTTTCACGCGACACCTCCAGTCGTCTTCACATGTTCAGGATGAAAATACGTCACTGCAGACAGCGTTAAGGGGCTGCACACAGTATGTTTTTAGCACAGGGAGTGTTCGGCTTTTTTATCAGATTTGAGATGAGTTGAAATGTAAATCAGTAATGTGCCTTGATGATAAAGCTCTCTTTTCTCATCTCCACTCCCTCCTCCACTTTTCATTCTCTCTCTGTCTCTCTCTCAGGCTCCATCTCTCTTTACAGACAGCCAGCCACTTGTCCCCTCTCCCCTCCTCCTCCCATCATAGATGAGTCCTCTCCTAACTCTACCTACATCATCGACAACGGGATCCCGCCGGGGAGCATATTAGTGAACCCACACACTGGTACATAACACACATCTATACACATTGCAAAGACTACCGTACATGCAAAACATGTCCACTTTTGTAACAGTCAACCCTTTGACCTTTTAGGGCAGCCTTTCCTGAACCCTGATGGGACACCTGCTGTGTACAACCCACCGGACAGTCAGCAGCCAATCAGAAGCCAGTCTCAGCTACAAGGCTCCCCACCTCAGCAGCAGGTTAGCACACACACACACACACACACACACACACACACACACACAGCAGGAAGTGATATAGTGATATATGTTCAGACTGACATACTTATATGTCGCTGTTTGTGTCCTTATCTCTGTCTCCATATGTGTGTCCCTCTCAGGTGGTGCAGTACTCATCTGTCTCTTACACGGCTCCACAGATGTTGCCTGTCGCTCCCTCACAGCCATACTCCACAGTATGTATTACCGTACAGTTGGTTGGCCGCTGTACATGATGTGTGTGTTTACAGATTGCGTGTGCATCCACGTGCGTCTTGACCTCCTTTTTGTTGACCGACAGATTGAAGAGCTCACCTCCCAGTTTGGCCATGTGAGCTGTCAATCAGCGAGTGAAGCCCCGCCCCTATACCCTCCCAGTCAGGGATACATATATGCAGCTCCTCCCCCTCCCCCACCCCCTCCAAACCCCCCCACCTTTTGCCAGCCCTCACCTCAGGTATGGACACACATGCTTTTAAAAAAAAATATTATTGTGACGTAAGATGTATTAAATATTTCTGTTTTAAGGAAAATGATTTATATACTCTGCCTTGATTAGCTTAATTGTATTGCATTGATTTTGCCATTTAAAGGGAGAGGTAAATAATAGAAAGCATTCCGATATTATTTTTTCACATTGTTTTCCTATAGCTGCCTGTTTATTACTACGGCCAGTACGCTACCTCAGCTCAGCACCCATGCAGGCCTGTCTCACCGAGCCAGCACATCCACAGCCAGGCAGCGCAACCAACAGGTACTTTCCACCTGTTTGTGTATCTGTGTGTGTGTGTGTGTGTGTGTGTGTGTGTGTGTGTGTGTGTGTGTGTGTGTGTGTGTGTGTTGGAGACAGACAAAGACCATGGCAGTAGAGGAGGGGGCCGTTACACTGTCAGAGATGTAGTCTGAGGGTCTCACAGTGAACCGGTCTCTTTTCCTGCTGCTTCTGTTCAACCAAGTGACAAAGACAGAGGAGATGTTTATTTCAGTGCTGTCACGTATTAGAATTTAGAGCATCTAAATGAGCAAATGCATCTGAAACAGTTGTTCAAACACCTTCTAGCCCTCTAACAAAATCAATTAAAATGTGATTACATGGAGACCCAGAATGCAACATTGGAACATAAATATTGTACAAATGACTTCCATCAACATCACAGCATGAATGATGAAAAATGTTATATGTTGCTGTTACAGAATTGAAATAAATCCAACCAAATCCAGGCACTAGCACAAGTAGTGTTTACATTATTCAGATTGTTATTTAAGTCTTTCAATTTAATTAGAATAATAATAAAAACAGGGAAAAAATAAAGGTTTTTGCATGAGAAAAACACAACAAATTACTGCAATGACTATAAAAGTAAAAACACATATCCTTGTCACATTTTAACATCCACAATCCAGAAATTTGTTGTATTTAATCTTCACATTGGAACAACTCTCCTCATTTGCTCTAAAATTACTGTAAAACTATCTTTTGGCTTACTTCTTAAATTAAGTAATTTTTTAAACAAATTGCATTGATGAAATAATAGATGTTAATAATCTATTTGTATACATGTGTGTTTGCAGCAGGTTACGCTCCTGCTGTGGGGGTGCAGCAGTCTTCACACCCCCAGGCCCAGGCTGTTCTGGGGACCTACACACCTTTGGCCTCTCATCAGCGTAGCATGGTTCAGGTAAACACAGAGCACCCAAAAGGACTCGTTCTGCATCAGCTTACCAAACAGCTCAGTCTCTCTCCTAAAGAAGCGTTCAGCTATTCCACAAAGTGCTTGTGGTTGCAAATTCTCAGCTCAAACTTAACTTCCCTTTTTTTCTCCTTCGCTCTCTGCAGGGAGGTGTTTCGGTGTCCTATCCCCAAAGTAAAGTTGGTGGTGAGGCGGGTTACTGCTGCGTGGTGCCCCCACCCTCCCACCATGGCAGCTGCCATCCTCCCAGCTGCACCAACCTCAGTGCCCCAGCCTGGAGCGCACAGTACTGATGGTGCCTTGACGGATGGATTGATGATACGTTCACATGCATACACACACATACTTAACACATACACCTTTTTTTCCACACTCCCTCACCTACACCTACCTATTTCCTGATGATGCCTACAGGGTACATCTTTCACAAACACAAACATATACACACACACGCACATACACACACACACACACACACAGACATTAATGTACCACTGTACCAAAGCTTAATAGTATATATCAGAGCTGCTGTATTGAATGCATAATTTATATACACAAATGGAGTTTTATATTGATATTAAATTATATATTGTGTTTAAGGAAATGCACTGTGTGAGTACAATAAAGTGCTGTGGCTGGATTGATGTCACATTTCTATATCATCCTGGTTTCTTTTCCCCCTCTATTGTTGATAGTGATCCTGTGCTAATGCAGGCGTGGCAAGATACATACACCATGAAAATAAAGAAGGTTGTATGAGGTCATGATGTCCAAAAACAGTGATGATGTGCGTTTGAGAAATCAAGACATTGGCTGTTTACCTACCACCGAGTTCCTTAATGGGAAATTAATTTAATTGTCTTAATCTCGGAATAACTATCTAACAAGCAAGTGAAAGATGTTGCATTTGCGTGGGTGAACGTTACAGCGTTTTGTCTTAGGGAATCGTGGCTTTATCAGAAGACTCTATACGCAGTGGGAGGTTTTTTTCCGAAGACGAGCAATAATGTTCAGGTTTTCACTCTTGTGAAAACATGTCATGTGGGAATTTGTTGCAAATTATATAAATAGCAGACACCATCATCAGTTACCATACCCCATGAAACCACTGAAGGATGCTCACTATGAGGCTCTAGCACCCTCTTCTGCCCAAACACGCTCAGTGCTCCATCCAGCTGATATTACCACTTGTTCATGTGAAAATCAGCGTGCACAACTGCAGCATTCTCTGTGTAAAGCTGTAACTAACAATTGGTTCCATTACTGATACATCTGCTGATTATTTACACTTGACTGATGAATCTTTAAATGTCAAAATGTCCATCACATATGCCCTAAACTTCACAGAACCCTAAACATTTTCAAGTCAAATATATAAAGGACAAATCTAATTAAGCAAGCGTTTGACGAGCTTAAATGAGTAGTATTTGTCCATCCGATCAATTTATTAACAAAAATGTATGCCAATTAATTCCATGTTGATTGACTAATAATCAGTTCAAATCTATTTTCATTCATGGGAAACTTTTTAACAGCATATATTTTAATTTGTTGCAGCAGGAAAAGCCCAGGTATTTACTTACAACATTAACAAAGGCTTTGTTTTATTTAAGTGTCCCATTAAGCCATGAGTGATCCGGCAGGACCCTGTAAGCTAAATGGAACTCAGCCATCATTAATTTAATTATTTACACCTGTGCTTCTACTCCAATAAAGCCAATGGGTCTTCTCACTTATACAGACCAATATCCCACTGAAAACAGTTCAAAACTAAATGCTACACAGAAATAAAGGGTTATTACAGAATATAAAACCCTGTAGTTTTCCCCTGCTGTGATACTAGTTTCCTGTAGGCAATACTTGATAAGCCAATGTGTATTATTGTTAATACGCCTGGGTTATACATTTTTATACTGAAACTTATTCCCCCCCACCACCATTCAATTCAATGAAACATCCATCATTCACACAAAGGTTTAAAATGGCATTTAAATTTCATAACTGCTTAATTGAAAGCAACATTTGTATGGGTTCTTTCTTCATTCACACACGCAGCAGTGCAGGTTACATTATCTTTAATAAAAGGCACATGTACAGCCATAGTGAGATGAGTGAGTCCACTGGCATAGAGACAAAGCATTGAAACACAGAAATACAGGAAGTAGAGGTCAGGAGGAGAGAGATCTATCTGCTTTACAGTAGAATCTACTTTAAGTAACATCTTCTTGTTCTCGTTCAAGTAAGTCTAACACTAATACGTCACCGTGGTCAGGTAGAAACCCCACTTCCCTACCCTTACCCCTACCCCACACACAAATACACACACCACACACACCATTCATACATCGCCACCCCAAAGTCTGATCTCCCAGAAAAGTCTTCCTCAAAGGGCTGTTGAGCGTGGATACTCAGCGGTCACTGTTTTTTAATCTCTTTTGTTGTTGTCATTGACTCGTCTCCTGTTGAACTGGAATAATAGCTGGCCCAGGTTTGTCTTTAAGTCACTTAGCTTGTGGCCACCTCCAAAAAAATACATTTTAACATATTTTTTATACATGATGACAGAAAATTAAATATCCAGTGATTGGGGAATATAAGAGATTGCACTGCCACAGATTTGTTGTATATTGTAATGCATCCCATCAATTTGTTTTAGTTTTTTAAATAATTTTAACTAAGATAAATAGTGAGCTGGACTTTTTACAGTTGAAAAATCAACATGTCAGTGCTCTAAAAATTAAGCTAAGTTAAAAAGAAAAAACGCTCCATATGAGCATGATATAAACAAAATGATGAAAGGTGTTATACACTGATTATGTAGCAACTGACACAGTGAACCCGGTGGCTTTTAGCGGCCCTGAAGATATTTTGCAATCTGGCCGCCCTAGTCAAGGATTGTACTGTTTTTTAACAAAGGTACACACATGTTCAAAATAATCTCGCAATTATGATCTGTTTACACACACACACTCACTCACTCACTCACTCACTCACTCACACAGGCAGCCAGTCACACACTAAAACCCAAGTAAATAGAAGAAAATAAATGTTCACAGGTACTTAAATATTTAGGGTTAAGAGAAAATAAAAATAGTATTAGTGTTGGAGGTTAAATATAACCAGAGCTGGAGGAATAAGTTGAAGAATTTAAATATGCATGCAGCCAGGCCATCTCTCCTCTTGTTGAAAGGAAAAAGGTCTCATTGGTGATGGTGGTGGCAGTGGGGACGCCATCTTTCGTCTGTTCTAGCAAAGTTTGAGACGCTAAATTGACACTTCTGCCAAAACAGAAAGAAATCGTTGACTCAGGCATATAGTTTGAGTAGGAAAGGGAAAATACAAAGACACTCACACGTGCACGCAAACACACAACGTCCACATCCATTCACATGTCCAAAGATCAGCTCGGTAGAGTCAATCACTCTATTTTCACATGGTCTTTTGGACATTTACAACATATAAGCAGAGTTCAGGCCATACTCCAGGGTCCGTCACAAAACTCTCTTTCTTTCTCACTTATTCTCACCCAACATGTACACCCAGCAAATACTGCTGTGGTCGGTGTGTGTGTGTGTGTGTGTGTTTGCGCTACCTTTGGCTATGGGTGTCAGTCAGGGGTGAAAGGTCAGAAACAACCTGACCCTCAGGTACACACCAACCATCGACAGAACCGCCCCCTTACCTCCTACACCCCTTAACACGCCCCAACATGTGCCTTCGCCGTTTCATCCAACCCCTCCATCTCCATGGCAACTCACAGCTCCCCAAGCATGGGGTCTCACTATCTTGTAAAAGGAGATCAGTGTAATTAGTGGTGTGTGTGTGTGTGTGTGTGTGTGTGTGTGTGTGTGTGTGTGTGTGTGTGTGTGTGTGTGTGTGTGTAGGTGTATACAAATGTGTGTGAGAGTGTGTAGGCGTGTATACCCTGCGTGAATGTGTGTATCTGCGTGAGTGAGTATGCATATGGGTGTGTGTGTGTTATTGTGGGTGTTAAAGAGGTTTCAGTGGTTCAGTGGAGTCTCTCTTTAATCTTCATCACTCCTCTCTCTCTCTCCATCACACCTCTTTTCTCTTCTCTTCTTCCTCCTTCACTCTTTATTTTTGGACTTGGAAGATGAACAGGCGCAGGTTGATGTTTTTGGCGGCCAGCAGTTTGTTGCACTCCACCGAATCGGTGATGGGCAGAGGGACGTATTCGGTCTCGTTGGCGTCGTTGCAGAAGGAGTGGTGATGGATGACCGGCTTGATCCGCACGTCGTCATAAGGGCCCTTCAGCAGCAGGAAGGAGCACTCCAGGGCAGAGTTCACCTGCACGCACACAAACACATCCATATACAATTACCCAAAATCCTCCCCCCAATGTATTCACTGAAGTCCAGGTTTTACATTTGTTGCAATCTGCTCGTTTCTTAACATTCAGCCTCCCTTTACTGTCCTGTTGAAACCAGATCTGGTGTGAAGGGGGACGAATCATCGGCCCTTAAAACAAGCACACGCGTTAAGGTTTAAAAATAAACATGGACAGACCGGGTAGTGCGTGTACCTTGCTTTTGAGGAGGAGCTGGAAGGACAGGGTGCGCTTGCAGGAGAGGTTGGGGTTGCGCTCCGAGTCGTTGACGCGGGCCTTTAGCACCCACGTCTGGTTGAGGACTGTGAAGCGCGGCGTTTCATAGTACAGACGAGTGATGAAGTCGTCAGTGCGGTACGGCCTGAACTGAACCTCTGGATGGACACACGGGTGGAAGATAAGATTTGAAACTCCATAAGTGGGAGGGGAGGGGAAAAGTGGTGATGGATAAATAAGCAAAAGGGAAAACAACAGCTTAAGTTAATGGAACCAGGTTTCATAGTATAAAGAGGGAATCACTCCTCCTAAAAGTGTCTCTCAGATATATATTTTTTTTTTTGCGTATGTACCTGTAAACCCGATCTTTTCGTAGCACAGCAGGCCGAAGATGGTGTTGTAGAGCTGCATGTCTCTGCGGTGGCTCTGGTCCATTTCTCCCAGTATTCCCATCAGCTCCGTGCCTGTCTTACTAGGATGGGAGCACTCATCCTCGTGTGTAGGCAGCTCTTGGAACGGACCTTTCCAAGGGCAGCCAATCCTCTTGTACTTACACTGTGTCACCCTGGCAACACAACAAGTATGAGTTGAGAGACAAACTCGAGGAGAGAATGACATGGTTTGATATAAATTACATCCTTCACAGAGGCGCTTTATGATGAATTAATATTACTTTCTGTCTATGAGTGGAAGGTACTAATAATATCAGAAGGTACTAATTAACCTAGGTTGTGAGCTTAGCCTTATTTATACTGTACTATTGATACTTGTGTGCTCCGAGCCAAACTCATTGAGAGAAGGACATGGATTTACATTCACTTAACAACCTGGATTGAGGTGCTCTTCAATGGATACATGCTACTTTCTTACAGTAAAAGTGAGGTAAAATAATGTGAAAGGTACTAGTCAAAGTCAGTAGTGAATAATAGATCATTAAAACCACGCTGACTGTAATTCACCTTTTATAAACTGCAAAGCTTTGTGTTATACATATTAATAAGTAGCTGTTAGGGATTCAACATTTTGCTTAAAGGCTTTTCACTCATTTAACACAGTAATAACTGTAAAATACTTGTAATAATTACTGAGTGGAATTACTTCATATTAAAGTTTAGAATTTCATACTCAAATGAAATGACAAAAAAAACCTAGTGACTGACTGCCATTGCTGTTGTCATGGTAACGCCAGCACTGGTACCTCTGTCCTGATCAGGGTCACCTGTTGCCATAGCAACAGCCCCACAGGATTTCACACATACAAATGGAGCAGCCTGAGCGTCATACACAACAACAAACACCCAGTCTGTAATCACATCAGTTGGTTTTAGTTTTTTTTCTTCCTAGTCAGATGTAGCAGGTCACATGCTCCTCCATCTTCCCCCAAATTAACTCCGTATGATACTGAGCCGAGTTATACACACACACATACGCACGCACGCACATTCATAAGTGTTTCAATGAGTCTGAACTCCCTAAATTTGACTGTTGAGAAACATTTTGGGTAAAACAGAGTGCATAATATGGGAAAACACAAGATAAGATCTAACTTTGAGAAGCTTTTCACATTTTGGGTCAAGTGTTGACAGGAATGGCAGATTTTTTAATTTTTTTTTGGCATTTTTATGCTTTATTGATAGTGTAGAGACAGAGTTGAAATGGGGCAGAGAGGGGAGTGACATGTAGAGAACGACCGCGGGCTGGAATCGAACCCGGGTCCGCTGCTGGCCGAGGCCCATGGGGGGACGCCCTACCAACTGAGCTAAGGGCGCCCCCTAGGAATGGCAGATTTCTTATCTAGAAAAAAGTGTTAGTGATTGTGTGTGTGTGTGTGTGTGTGTATGTGGGTAGTAGTATGTACAGTATACCTGTCTTGGCACTCTTCTTTCTTGTGTCTCTCTAAGCTGGAGCGGGGGAACTGTTTTAGGCAGAAGGTGCAGTCTGTCGGCAGCTCACTGACAGCCTTCTCCACGGCGAGGTTCCTGCAGCACAAGTTCTTGCTGATCTCACACCTACACACACACAAACACAAGTCATACCTCAGCACAGTCCTGTATGTCACGTCTGTGGAATGTGCAGAATGTACAACAACAACGCAACGCACAAATTATGAACACCTGTTTGGGTAATAGAAAAACTTACGTTATGCTTATGGCAGTTGAGATTTTAACACATACTTTTAGATTAAACATGCAAAAACATATAAAGTTATTTGGTCCTGAGCCTGTGGATCATTGATGAACGCAAAATAAATTGAAAAATATACATACGCGTTACTCCCTGCTGCTTAAAATCATTCTCACCTAGCCTTAGATCACTCAGATTTGTGTTTTTTGATGTTCTAATGAGTACTAGTAAGTTAGCATCAGATACACTCCCACTGAAAAAACAACATTAAGAGGAGAAAAGTAATTTCATGTGAATAATTAATTTTTATTTTTTAATTATTTATTTTTACTAATGTTTTCCTTCCTAATCATCAGGGGGAAACGAGTCTGTTACATCAACATTTAAAGTTCCTCGTAGGAGGTTTAACCAAAGTAATGTGCTTCTTCTGGTAGCCCATGGCTACAGGGAGCGATGGTGTACCTGCAGTTGGGACACGTGGCCTGTTCCTCCTTGAGACGAGAATCAGCCAGGAGGTGGATAAAACACCCCGCACACATCAGGTGTCCATTGGTACACTGCGGTGGAAAGAAAGTTGAGGTGGACGATAAAACAGAGTGCATAATAGGAGAAGAAGAAAAAATATCACAGTTGATGATGAGTTGGAAGAGGCAACCAAATATTTGAGTTTGAGCTTGGAAAAGACTCATTTGACTATCGTACATACAAAACAAACTTTCTCTGGTCAAATCTTATTGATGAAAATATGAGTATAATCTGTTAAAGGGGTTGTGGTTTATTTCAAGATCTGGACTCAAAAATAAATATTTTGGCATGGGCATATGGTTAAGAAACAGGCCCTATTTTAGGATATTGTACTCAAATCCAAACACAAAGTATGGGGCAAATGTCTTTAACATATTTGGCTTAGTAAGGATGGACATATGTATTTGAAATCTTCTTGTTTTAATTTTAGTTTAGTTACAACAATGGATTGGCTAAAGCCGACAAACAACAATATAGTGGTTACAGCAATATTATAACTTCAGTAGTGCACTTATAGAGGAGAGACCTCTGGAAGTGTGTTATTTTCTATGTGAATAATGGCAAGGTGCTGTTGGATATATGGATTAAAGGGTCCAAATTTTATTCATCAGTTGTTTTCTTAATCAATACGTTTTCATCATAGGTTTTCATATGTGTTTTCTATGCTTGGGCTGAATCAATGCATTGTATGGAAAGAATGTCAACTTGTGTTTGCAGTTTTGTTAACACATTTTTAGACAACTGTAGAAGGGCATATAAATGTTTAGGAACGAGTGAGCAATGATTAATGACGAATGTCACATGTGGTCACTGGACATTGTAGGGAGCAGTTTGAGGACATTAAGGGGGATGTTGGGTGGGGGCATTGAGAGAAGGGCAAAAGATGATTTAAATAAAGGCTGTGTTCTGGATGTTTGAGTTATTGTGCATGCAGGGTTTGGGAACGTTGCTTTTGCTGGGGGTTATTTGAGGATAATTCACAGAATACACTTGGCTGACCCCTTGGCCTGGGTGTGTCTGGTCTCTTGGCCTCATGGCTCAGGTCTCAGTATAGACAATTGGATCTAATTTGGCTAATATATTCAACAGGTTGGCTCTGGGGATCTGCAGCTGGGACACATGGGGGGTTTTCTAGTGTGATGTTCAGCTGTTTTGCCGATGTTGGACTGTATGTGTTAGGGTTCTGAGAGGAAGGTTTGTGATTGACACCACGTTTACCTGGTATACAGACGCCTTGGGCAAGTCAAGGCACACGGTGCAGCACAGCACTGAGTACAGTCTCTCCTCCAGCTTCCCCGACTCTCCCTCGGGGATCCTCACCCTCTTCTTGGGTGGCTCGTCTGGGTCAGGCTCGGGCCCTTCTCGTCGTATCCCGACCTCCTCCTGCATGGCCGCGACCCCGGCCACAGCCTCCGCCGCTGCCCCAACTGCACCGACCCCCATGCCGGCCGAGGAGGAGCCAGGGGCGGCCGCAACGCCCACGTCTCTCTCTTCCAGTGAAGACATGGCGACAGCTGTCTAGAAATGTCTGAGATGTACCTGCCGCGGACCTGGCCCGAAATATTATTAGCAGGTTAGCTCAGGGCTAGCTCGCAACTTGTCACGCTAACGGTCAGCTGACAGCTAGTTCACGTTAGCTATGCTAACGCTACGGCAGCAGGATGTCAGAAAGGAATGTGGGCTAACTTGTTATTATTATTATAAAATTAATATTTAAGCTAACCCTCCGCTTATGGACCCTGAATTCGGAAAGCCAATTATCGTGTTATAACGAGACCATGTAAAAGATGTAATTACGAGTCAGTAAACTAGTTTGGTTGACTTACAGTGAGGCTAGCAGACTGTGCGGCTAGCTGCGTTGACACAAACACAGCAGTCTTCTCCCTCGGAACAAAAACAACTCAGGCGGCTCTCAGCTGTTGTTGTGCAGCTCTCGATGCCGTTATTCGCGCTGACAGCAGATAACAACGATGTGCACCGGCGGACCAGCTCGGCTGCTCGTCTAACGTCCCCGCTCCGGTACCGGCTGACTGTCCGCGGGACCCACGGGAGCTGTCGGTGATTAAAAACACCGTGGCTCGAGACACTTTCTGTTGGGACTCGTCTCTCTGCCTACACAGCCATCTTTGTTTTTTTTTGTTTTTTTCCTCCTGTCCGTCTCCCCCGACCAGCCTTTACGACTCCGGGTCAAATTCGTTAGGCTATTACCCTGGCGGGTTCTCGACCGGCTAATAATATTTCAAAAGTAAATATTATGCGTGTATCTGTAGCGGCCTCTATGTGTCGGTGACTACTGAAGTGTTGCCGTGACTTGGCTGACAGCGGAATGTTTTATTGTGGCAGATGACTTGGGGTATTTAAAGAGTTTTTAAAGGCGCATGCGTAGTGAGCACCTGCGGGTCAGTAGTATGGCAGGACTTGAAAGGTGACCAAAACCTGATATGCGACAAATGTAGGCCAAGCCATCAGAAGAAGCATCTTTTACACATTTGCAATGTTTATGAACCCACATCCGCATGTTACAACACCTCACTAATACTGTCGTCAATATGTGGCATCAAACTTTCAAGAAAACTTTATGAAAAAAAAGGTAGCCTATCTATTTAAAGCGGTTCAACTGGTTTTAAGAGACCTGGTGTTTCCTGCTGTGTTAATGAAGCATAAACAATTGATCCAGAAGATAAGGGTGATAAAAGCTGCCCTTGGCCACCAATAGGCCTACTAGGCCAGAGGCATTTCGGCTATATTATAAGCTTGTTCATTGCTCCCCCCCCCCCCCCAACAAAAGTGTTGCTTAGCAGCCTCAAGGTCTGTGATGGGGGAAGGAGGTCTGTGTGTACAGGATTGGGGCTGTGAATAGTAGCCTATACAAGTGTGTGTTTTGGGTTAGGTGGGGCAGGATGTCAGAGTGTCAGCTGTCTGCAATCGGGAGGAACAGGACTAGCCACTCCCATTGGACGCACTGATATGCCTTATTTGGTCCGTGTGGAATGGCTAGGGGACCATACCAGCCTTAGGTATGCAAACACACAGCATAGCCATTAGCTCTTTGTGGTCTCACTCTGTGCCCTGGATGCTTGACAATTCCTATCACTAGCCACTGGACAACGCGCAAAGTTATCCAAATATTTCCACAGATTGCCAAATCGCCCGCTTTTTTGTTATCACACTGTTACAAAGCCAGCACTATAAAGTTAAATGTTTACTTGAGTTGGTTGACGAGCCAACCCAATACAAAATACATACAATAAACACATTGCCAGAAAGATGGTGTTCCAGAATTGAATAAATATGGCAAACTTTTGCTATGACTAAAACGAGAAGTTCTTGTTACGGAATATATTTAGCTATGAACATAGTAAACACATATGTTGCCAGATGAAGGATCCTAGCCGTGACATCTAAGAATGGACCTCCCGTTTAAGTGGAGGAAGCGTAAGTGTCGTCATACAAGCAATCTAAAATAGCTACTGGAATGGCAGACATGATAACATATCATATCCTCTAAGTCTAAACATGGCTAGGAGAAAAATATATATCAAAAACAAAAACACTTCTAAAAAATATTTTCGTGAATACAACACATTATCAGGAACAGTGACAAAACGGCAAATAAATTTAAATGCTAATTGAGTCCTTCTTGCCCAACTTCCATCAATTTCAACACAGTGTGTTCAGTTATTCTCTGCTTCCCATCCTCCTCTTGTAACCGTAGATGGACACAGGCCTTGCTCATTACTCCACACCTCATGATCAGTTATTGATTGCAGGATACGTGTTTAACACGCATTTATGAGATATATCTCGCCTCTTCATCACACCCTATTCAATCCCTATAGAGTAAATCCCATCATCTGCAGGTCATTCAAGTCTTCAGCCTCGGAGAAATCAGTGGTATTGTCCGGAACAATGAAAGTGATGACCATGATGTAATCACAAAGTCAAACAGGAGATAGACAGTGAACAGTCGAGTCGGCGTGTTGTTTTCTTTTGGGTGGTTTTGGGCAGAGGCGGTGGCCCAGGATTGTTTAGGGGAGGATAGGAAGTTCTGCTGATGGAGAGAGTGAGATAAAAAAGCTCCTGCTGGTTTGGAGGATGGGTAATGTTGAACTGAGTCGTGACCCGCTTTGGTTTCTTGCGCCTGATTGGTTGAAGGTGGTGAATATTGCTGTTGCCTGTTTTATTTTGACAATGTCTTTTAATCTGAGCTGGAAGCTCAGTTTGGGTAAGGGCGGGCACCAAGGTGATTTACTTCAAGAGTGGGACTGGTTGGGCTGCCAGGACCTGGATTTGTCATTTCAGAGTCAGTAGATTTGCACTCTGGTCTCAGTTGACCAGGTGTGGTCTCCAAAGGTGAGAGCACTTTGACCTGTGGAGATCTGGTGTGGACTGCACCTATCTCTTCTAAATGTTGCTCTGGTGAAACCTCAGCTTGTCCACCTTCTCCGCCCGTCTCACTTTGTCTCTCTTCTTGTCTGCTGAGTTCTGTATGTGTGATTTTTCCTGGTGTTTTGTCCAACTCTGGTTGTCCTGCATTGGTCTGGGCGAGTACCTGCTTTTGGCTTGATTCGTCTCCTGTATCCACCATGCTCCTCTGAACGTTGTCTGTGAGTGCCCTCTGCCTGCCGAATGAAGCCGCCTTCACCCAGGGGTGCAGCAAGGTCTGCCCTGCCGTCAGCCTCACTGTGGGATCTGGCTGAAGGAGAGCTCTGACAAGACCTCTGGCTTCTGCTCTCTCACACACACACACACACACACACACACACACACACACACACACACACACACACACACACACACACACACACACACACACACACACACACACACACACACACACACACACACACACACACAGAGGAGTATAACATATTGCTCATTTGTGTTTGTGTGTATAGGCATTTGTGGCTTCACATTTTAATTTTTCAGTACTCCTCACCCTCTGAGATGGGGTCCCAGTATGGGGACAGGAAATCGAGTTGTCCCTGTTTTATTAGCTGGAACAGCTCTTCCTGGTCCCGATCCCGACTGCGAAATGGGGGGAATCCGCACAGCAGGATATAGAGAATAACACCCAGAGCCCACACATCCACTGCAACACCATAACCTGTTAGGACAGACCACAAAAATCGCAAGAATAAAATAAGAAGCACTCCTATACAGTGATGCGAGTACAGATTTCAAAGTAAAAATATAAATGTAAAGCAGCAATTTATACTGCAGAAAACTGCACTCACCTGTCTCGAAGAGAATCTCCGGAGCTACATAAGTGGGTGTGCCGCATATGGTGAAGACCGGTTCAGTCACAACCATTGCAAGACCAAAGTCTGCCAGCTTCAGCCTACATATGTCAGCAGCTACATGCTCCATCTGAGAGGGGGCAAGAAAAACAAGTTACACACAGCTGAGACTTTATTTAAAATTAATTTGTCTTCATGGACACCCACATGCTTGTGATAGAAACTTGAGCCACTTGTCGCCTCGAATCAACAAAGTAATAACACAAACGCTGACACTCACCAGCAGGTTTTCCGGTTTGAGGTCTCGGTGGGCGATGCTTTTGCAGTGGATGTAATTCAGCGCCTCACTCACATCTGACACCATCAGAGCTGCCTCTGCCTCTGGAAACTTACCCCTCTCACTGATTGTTTCAAACAGATCCCCCCCGCTCACCAGCTCCATCACCAGGTAGGAGTGAGTGTGTGTGTGGTGGTGCGCAAACAGACGCACTATGTGAGGGTGACAGAGGCTACTCAGGAGGCTCAGCTCGTTCTGCATCATGTGCTCTCGACCGACCAGCTTGGAGCGATCCACAATCTTCAGGGCGAGGGTTTGCCCGTTGTCGCGACGGCGGCATTCTCGCACCACAGCAAAGTTGCCGTCTCCGACCACTCGTCCGATTTCATAGCAACGCTCGATATCTGCCAGGGTGATATCACTACCCTCTGAGGGAAGGTCAAAGGTTGTCCTTTGCTGTGCGACCTTGTGTCCCACATCTGGGAGTGGATTTGAAAATGGTAACTTGGCAACACTCTTCTCCTCCTCACCTCTGCTGATTGGCCGAAGAAGCGGAGGGTTGATATGAACGTACACATTTCTGACTTCCTGTTCTGTATCAGAGCTTCCTTTTTGCTTTTTGGACACAGGAGGAAGAGGGATCCTCCCCGACAGTGGATTTAGCCATTCTGGACCTTGATGCTTAGCTCTCTTCTCTAAGCAGTTTACACACAGAGTAGGAGAAGGTATGGCTGCTTCCCTAAGACCTTCCTCACCTGTAAATGGGCCAATGACAGAAGGCTGTCCCTCTCTGACCCCGCCCCTCACGCGCAGCCTCTGCAGGTGGTTGGGGAGGTGGACAAGTTTTCTGCATGAATTCTTTTTATGACAACTCTGAGCATCTGCGTTGTGATCATCAGGCCGGTGTGTGTCCATAGGGCGAGGCGGCTGTGTCCCTGTGTGTGTGTTGGTATGATTTTTGACATGTGTCTCTTGTTTGGCGTTCGTCCCACTGCTTTCTGTCCCATCGCTGTATCCGCTATCGGCCTTGGCTGCTTTATCTGGGGCTGGAAGAAGTCTTTTCTCCCAGGCCCGCATTGCGTCCACCCGGTAATGTGTATGTTCTGGAAACAGCTCCTCCAGTGCCTCCTGTATACTGCTCAGCTCCGGACGAGCCTTCCCTAGCGCCAGGAAGGCCACCTCGCCCCGGAAGAAATCACACACACCTTTTACCTTTAAATAAAGAAAAAGGACAACACTAGACCGGATCCTGACCACAAAGAAATTGCATAAAGCCCCTGACGTTTAGAATCATTACATTGCATCAGCCCAAAATTAAGATATTGGTTTTCACCATTTTGATTTCACTTAAAAGACCAGTGCATTAGCTGTGTTTAGCCCAAAACTGGATTAACAATTGGGCAAAGCAGGAAATAACATAGGGTCCCAAAGTTTCAGGGGGGTTGAAAGTTCCATCCTGTGTCAACTTGTTTGAGCCCAAGGGGAGCAACTGAAAGGAAAATGGCCTGTGTCCCGCTTTTTGTAGCAAAACTTAAGTGTAGAAATTGCAAAATGTGTGAATGACACAAGATGCTGGGCGTGTATGTAGTTGAAAGTAATCACAACACTGATGTTTTTTATCCCAGCAAAGTTCACGTGATGTCCCTAAGAGAGAACAACCGAAGTTATTTCATTTTGTCATTCAAGAGCTTTGTTGTGTGCAAGATGGGTAAATACAATTTCTTAATCCTGATTGGGTAAAGAGTCCACATATTTCAGCTTTCTGAGCTGTACAGCTCATTTGTAGGCAAGAGCAAATGACATGTCAAGGGCCCAAGGGTGTGCCCCTGTTTGTTTCATAATCTGGAGGCCCGATCATGTAGAGCCCCTGGGTCAAAATCTAGTTTCTTGACCTTAATTACTGTGGTTGTGCCCTAACATGTTTAATTTTCCTGTTAAAGGTGCTGTAAGCGGAATGGTTCTTTTAGCTAACTTCCTGTCAGTTATTGCAGTTAGCAGTCCCCTCGCTCGTCCCTACGTCACCACATTAATGCACTGCGGTCTTCAAGCAGCGAGTTATCTAGCATCATCTCAGATTCATAAGTGTGATAAAACATGATAAAAACCATCAAAACAGACATTGGGAAGGAGTTTTACCTGCTCCGCCATTGTAGGCGAATAAACATTCACCCATCTGTTGCTCTGCGGGTGCACCGGCAGTGAGACGGTTGCCGGTTTGCAGAGGTGGAAAGAGTACGCACATATTCTAGTCAAGTAAAAGTATTATTACTTGGATGAAATTTTACTTAAGTAAAAGTAAAAGTACTGGTCTAAAAATCTACTTAAGTAAAAGGTAAAAAGTAGCTTATTTAAAATCTATTTAAAGTACAAGTTACTAGTTACTTTTTAACAGCAGGAGGAGGCGGGGGTCTCTTCTGGGTAGGGCATTATAGACAAGGGGATATAAATCTCAAACTAGTTTTGTTTAATTAATTCAACACCTTTACAAATGAAAGTGTACAAATTAAACAAATAATTTTGCCACGTATGGATATATACTGTGTCATTATACTTTAGATAAGCAAACATGGAGCAAATAGTCTGTTAATGTGGGAATTTAAGACTGCAGCTGCAGTTCTCCATTCAAGTTCAAATTCTTTCCTTTTATCACCTGTTTAATAATGTAATTGTGTATAATTGATCTAAACCATGGAAATTCAAGGTTAGGGTGCTCGATTTAGACTAAAATCATAATCATGATTATTTTGATTGACATTGTGTAATCACAATTATTATAGACAATTATTCATTGATTTAAGAACATCATGCTTATTTAACATTTGACACCATGACTTTGGACTTTAAACATATCCTAATTGAACTGAAAACAAGGAAAATGCAAATAAGTAAGAAATATTTTTTATAATTGAATAAAATAAGTGTAAAATCAAAATAAACCGTTGCAAATGTTGTTGATAGGGCATGTCTTTTGCTAGCAGGAATGTGAGGGCATATTTAATGTATATCTTATGGAGCTGTCTGGATAAGCAAGTTGCATTGTAGTGTAGCCTACAGTGTTCTTAATTGATGACTGTTGTGGTGGCAAGAGTCAAGGAGCTTTAAACGTCCTGTGTTTGTTATTCCTTTATTGCTTGGTCATCATAGACCACTTGGATTCAATTTGAAGTGAGTAAACTAATTGGTCGTGATGTTTTGAGGTGCAGAATCGGGTCGAATATGCCTTTTTCTCTCTCTCTCTCTCTCTCACGGTTGTGCATGTCATCTGACTCGCGTGTCCGCGCGTAAGATATCTTGCACATTATCTATTTTGAGTCTGAAGTGTTAGTTTTACCTTTCTTCTTGACCAAAGGCTGACTTTCTGACATCTTCTGCAAGTGTTTCAAAGCACCCGGCAATACGCAAAGTATCCCTCCTACTCGGCACTGTGAACTAAAAACTAAACTGTCAGGTGAGGGAGGTGCCGATCGCACGGCTGGATGAAGGGTTCGCTGCACTTAAAAGCCTTCACGTGCGGTACAATGATAGTTTAACTAAGATTATTTTGTTTTCATGATTGTGGGAAGCAATGTTTGTTGTTGTCATTTAGGTGCAAAGTGTTCACCTCTCCTCCTGTCGATCGTTCACTGCAGTTGTTTCCAGTGTTGTGCCGTAAAAATAATAAATAATAATATTTCTTTTATTTTCTCTCCTTTTCTCCAATCTATTTACTATTTGTTTTACTCAGTAACGCAGGTGATATAAAATGTAGCGAAGTACAATACTTCAAAATAAACATACTCAAAGTAAAAGTAAAAGTACAGGTTTTAAAAACCACTTAGAAAACTACTCAAGTACTCAATTACAGGAACGCAAGTAAATGTAACTAGCTACTTTCCACCCCTGCCGGTTTGTAGCGTTCTTTCTTCTGATTGGATACCACTTTCGGGATCCCCGAACAATTTAATTTGCCGATTACATGCAGAGCGGGTGACTGAGAGATCGGATGTATGAAACGCGCACACTATATAAGTGATCACTGTATGAATATAGAGTGATTTAATACTTATGTTAACCTAAATATATCGCTCACTTCACCTTTAAGGTTTTGTGGGAGGAATTTGGAAGTACTGTAATTCACTGGGGCCCATCAGTGCATGTTTCGCCTCGGGCCACGATTGCAGGGTAATGTGGCCGTGTTTGGGGCCTTACCTCCCGTGCGTGTGACGTAAACAGGCGTGTGACTTTGGCTCTGTGCCAGCGAGGAAACCCCAGTGCCTCTGAGATATCCAGTAGAAGTTGCTCGAAGGACACCACACCTCTGCGGTTTAACAGGACCGTTACCTTCAACAAAGAGAGTGAGCGACAGTCAAGTTTAGTCATTATTTCCCATTTAAATTACTATCTGCTTTTAAGAATTGGGTACCCCCTTTTTCTCCCAAACTTTAGTCATTTGTAACTAATGGTCTTACTAATGGTTAATAAATCTTCCAGTGTTGTTAAACTGTTAATGAGAATAGCATTTGGGTTGCCGTCTTTGCCTGGTTTATGGTCCTTTATCTTTTTAGCTCTTTAGTTCCTGGTGATCTAGGGTTAGGATTAGAGCAAATAGACTGTCAAATTGCAAGCACCTCCTCCTAAATCAATACAAGCAGCTTATTAACATTTATAACTTATTGTATTATTTTGCTATTTGTAATGTTACTGTTTTTGTCGCATACCTAGGGACTATGGACATTTCTGCTCACTCCGGCATGTTTACGTCTTGTATCAACTTTTGAAAAAAAAATTAAAAAATAATCTTTGAAGTATGAGTAAAATATATATTGACAACAGTTCCAACTTATGAACCAGTAACGAATGGTTAATTGTCTGCATTATGTAGGCTAAATTATATAAGTGCTACAGAAATGCTAACTACTGTATGGAGTTCACCTTGCGTAGTGTACTTTGACCACAAGGTTTGACGATGGTGACCAGATGGGGCCGCTCGGCGCTCTCCTCTGCATGGCGGGTGTGGAAGAGAGGGAGATGGGGAGGAGGAGGGAAGTGGGACCTGTGGATCTGTCCCGTAGGGTGGGAGTGAGGGGGCCACGGTTTGGCTGCCCCACCAGCACGTTTCAACAAGGGGCCCGGAGGAGCTGAATCAAAGAGAGAGATTGGGTGACAAACACAGAAAGCAGGAGTAGGATTATTGAAAGTGTACTGAACACCACTGACGTCCTCACAACATTGTGTCTTGTAGACTTGTACACAAAGAAAAAGTCATGAGTAACACAACACCAGCTTACCATCCGCCGTGACTGTGCACATGCGTGTATGTGTGTGTGTGTGTGTGTGTGTGTGTGTGTGTGTGTGTTTGTGTGTGTGTGAAAACAAATCCAGCTGATCAGATTTGAGTGTTTTCCATCACATGGAGTGCAAGGGGCCATTTGAGATTCTTCAAGCACCGTGCTCCAACGACTGAATTATTTAGACTTCCTTAAGTCATGCAAAGCTACACACACACACACACACACACACACACACACACACACACACACACACACAAAAGCTTCCTTGACCTGGATAGGGCTTAGTTGAATCTGCATGATTAATGAAGCTGAGACACACCGCATCTTTGACGTTTCACTTTCTGGCACCGAGAGAGACACTGACATGTTCTTTGCCATTCTGTGGGGGATTGTTTTGTTCTTTTTATTCATGCAGGAAAACAGGTGGAAACACAAGACCCCCACACATAGCATAACCCCCCCCCCCCCCCCCCTTTCTAAAACAAGACACCACTGGCCACCTCAGAGTGAGCAAGCACATCACATGAATGCTTTCCACAATGGACAGAAAAAAAATGCTTTCCTAAATGTCGTTCTTTAGCTCAATATTCTCATAAAGAGCAAGACTCCATCTGCTTTTTGTCTGTGTGTATGTATGTGTGTGTGTGTGTGTGTGTGTGTGTGTGTGTGTGTGTGTGTGTGTGTGTGTGTGTGTGTGTGTGTGTGTGTGTGTGTGTGTGTGTGTGTGTGTGTGTGGGGTACGAGATGGATAATAATTCCAGACCCTTCCTCAAGCTTCACTTAAGCAATCAAAACATTTTGGGCCTACACTTTTCCCACCTCACAATTTTTTAAATATGCTATTTCAAAAGTTTGTGTGTAGGCAGTTTAATTAGTTGCTGTAAGAATAAGTCTTGACTGTACTCAGTAGGCCTAAAGATAGTCTAATTGTTTAACTGTGAGCAAAGTAAAATCAGTTCAGGTCCGAGCATCGACTCACCTGCCATTCTCCATTTAGCGTCACGCGCCGCTTCGCAGCCGTAGCGGGCTCTCTGTGAGGGAGTCATGACTCTCCACAACAACACAAACTCAAAAGACTCACTGACTTTTATCTTATTTTATTCACTTTTATCTTCCCTATAACTTGCAGCTGTCATATCCTCGGCCGTTAGCGTCCAGGGAAAAGGTAACGGGATGCGCTGAGAGATGTACGGACCTGCTGTGGCTACAGGGGTTGCCATGGATACGCGTCAAGTTGGCAGCCGGAGAAAGAGAAAGACACCGGAAGCCTTCAAAGTCAAATTTATTTAATTTATCGTGAAGGGTGTAACCGGAACTGCTCTGTTTTTTTTTGTTTTGTTTCAAGACTTTAAATCCGATGGTAATAAACAGCTCAGGTGAGTGAGAACCACCAGAAAGGTTGCTTTAACTAGTCTGTAAAACTCCTAGGAATAGCCTATAGGCCTATAGCCTATGATGAGGATTTTAGTTGCCTAAGCAATAATTCAAATGATCAAATGCAACCCAACCATCCTAGGTTATAGTTATAGTTATGTTAGGCTGAATAGGTTGCATCAAAGCCATCGATAGTAGGCCTATAGGCTACTTTAGGGTGTACAGTGCCAGATAAATGCTAGGCCTAATAGGCCTATGCCATTGATATGAAACATGATGATAAAATGTAATATTTTCATATTTATTTTGTTATTTTTTCCTGTAAAATTAAAACATATACACTTTCCTTCTATCATTGATTTATTCTTAGTAACTAGACCTATAATTTTACTTTCTAATTCCTAAAACTAGAGTGAAAATTATTTTTGTTGAACTGTTAACTGGTAAGCATGCAATTAAGAGCATGCTAAAAAAGTTAGTCACCACTAGTCTAAATAAGACCATGAAATTGCATGTCATCTCTAATTTTTCTCTCCCTGCATTCAGGTCTCTACTAAAGGTATAACAATCACATCAACACTCACACAAAACCTTCTGTATTACATGGACTTTAAAACATGTTATGGTGTAAAATTGGATTGACAGTGAGGGGGAGAGGAGCTGCCAGTCTTGGGGGCAGTTACCATAGTTACACTGAAGGAATTCAATAATCTGCCTCACACACACAAAAACACACAGTGTCTGGTTGATCTTTTAATGCACTGCCCCCCATGGCTCTGTCTCCAAGGATACTGTTAATCCTGGGTCAGGAAGCAGCAACTCCTATTCCGGCTCCTCATCCTGCTCAGACCTGAAAGGGTTGGTGGGCTGAATAGTGTTAATCCATAATCATTTATAGTTGTCCCACCTTGTCATTTAAGGTGGGTTTTCTTCTGTTTTCCTATAACTTTACCACATAGCAATTGGCTATTCAGGGGAAACAAGGGGAGAGAAAACTGACTCCATTGTTTTAGGATAGTGGTGAAAACATGTTGATGCAGGTGTCTCTTTACTATGGTTAATGAACATGAACTGGTTCTGTTTTCAGATTAATTAGAGACCTTTTACTTTGAGGAGGAAAATGTGCCGATAGTGCAGTACCAGTCTCCTGCCACCAGAGGAGGCATGTGTCCTAGCCATAAACTGTAGGTCCCAGCAGGAGATGCAAGCCGGTAATGTGGCCAAGTGGTTCCCTGGAGGAGTTGACCAGCTAGATAAACACGACACTTGTTCTAGTTTGGAAGTGAAGTTGTAAAAATTCCTTTGCAGCATATAGGCTAGTGTTACACCCGGTCAGATTCTCCCAACTTTTCCGCGTGCCAAAGAAATTCCAAAGGTGTGGAAGGGAGTCCTATCTGCAGAGCTAAGGCAAAACACAGACAAACACACACACACACACACACACACACACACACACACACACACACACACACACACACACACACACACACACACACACACACACACACACACACACACACACACACACACACACACACACACACACACACACACACACACACACACACACACACACACACACGCACACAAACGTAGGCTAGGAGTTCTGTGTGGCCAGCAACTGCCCACACAATAAATCGTACACTTTTTAGGGTGTTAATGCTTTGTAACTAATACCATTATTTATGATTAAAAAATTATTAAACAATGCTTCATGAATCAATTATAAGCCATGAGTAAGTAACATATTTTTTTGGGTTGCAATAAAGCTTTATATGGCACTCATTGAAATAGTCTGAAATTCAAAATTTCAACCCTACAGTGTTATTGGAGGATATAACAAGACTACTTTTACATTTGCAATTTTTATTTAAATATTAATTTTTATGTGGAAAGTCAAGGTCAACGAAGTTACCATATATGGTTCCTCGCCCATTTAGGGTAAAGAAAAATCCCTTAAGTGTATATAAAATACATATACCTTTACTGGATGAAAAGGTACGTTTATTTACTAATAAAAAAAGCACATAAAACATAAACATACTAGCAGTTGTCCCAAGTATGTATGTATCACTTTACAGTCCAGTCATTAAGGCAGCTGCTTCATGGCAGTTGCGCTCAGCATTGAGGCAAAGGTGGACTTTGCAGACCCTGCAGACTACATTTGACCTCAACATATCAAATATGGTGCCTTCACATTTGCTGCCAAAATTTCACTAATTTCAAGGAATTTTACAAAAACAGCACCTATCTGAACATGTAACACACATATTCAAACATATAATGTGTGAGTTTCATCAACTTAACGTTGTTAGTTTTCATGTTAGTCCCTTGAGTGTGGAAGCCTGTACAGGCCGATCATGGTACTGCATGGACTTTCGCGGCAGGGCAAGAGGAAGTTTGAGATGCTCTAAAAACAGCCAACTGGTCAGATATGGTCACATGACTAACTGTGACATAGCCTGGTCTCTTCTCATTGACTGGGAGGAGATATTCACTTATTTTTACAAAAAGTGATTTTGTCAACAAGTGTTCTTCCGAATTTCTGACCCCACCTTTGAGCATTATGCTATTCTCTCAGGAAGCCTCCATATTCCATATACCATATACCTTGTGGAAAACAGCTGCAGAACATTGCATGACTTAACATTTATGGACTCTTTGTTGTAAAATTGAGGACTCAACATTTAAAACTAATTACATTTTAATTTGTGATGAGCTTTCAACCCTTACGAAAGCGATTTGTTATAGATCACATACTGTTTATATTTAAAGTTCCTCAATGAAAAAAAGTGGCACCTGATGAATTAATTCCTGTTTAAAAGTCAAACACACAGTCTGTAATCTGAATCATGCAGCACCATGATGCAGTTCAAGCGTTCAGCGCTCTGTTTGTATGATTAATTTCTTTGAAATCTTGTTAATCTTTTAGCTGCATTTGGAAAATGGGGTGAGATTGACTGCAGCCAGAGAGATAGAGAGAGAGAGAGGCAGCATGATGAATGACTGCACAGATGAGTACATCTCAGGGAAGGGAGTGGCAACGTCCAGATGTGTGCTTAGTTGCATCTTAGTCACACACAGTCGCACAGGAAAGCCTTAAGAAAGCTGGAAGACAGATCAACATTCCTCGGTTTATGGTGTTCTCACTCTTCCTTAAACTGCTCGAGGATTTCACCCTCTTCAGCATTTTGTCCCTGACAAATTTCTGCTTTTGTCAGCTGATAAATCACACTCTTAAACACAAAGACACTTACAGATGCCTGCTTGCAGGTCAAGTGTGTTAAGGGTTGCTGACTGTATAGGGGCCAACATCGTGTCTCAGTTCAACAACCTCAGCAGCAGTAGCCTGAACAATTGATTTTCTTATACAAACAAAGATCAGACACAATATACAAAGTTCAACTCAATATAAGACTCTGATTCTGCACAACCAGGATAAAGAGTTGTTTGTGTAACTGCTAAAACTAATGTGACCGTCGGTGTTTAATCATTTGATGGATAGCGCTTATTTAACACAAAACACATGGTTATATCATGACGAGCTGAAGTTTTCCGAAATCCAACTTAGTGTGGTTCAAGCAAAGTGGCATGCCATAAAACTATATCAAAGGATTACAGAAGCTCAAGCACACACACACACACACACACACACACACACACACACACACACACACACACACACACACACACACACACACACACACACACACACACACACACACACACACACACACATGTTTAAACGCTCACACTTTATATAGCTAAATGATTTTGGCCTTTCACCTCCTCTCTCCCTCTTGCTCTCCCCCCTGCTCTTCTTTTCCATGTGATCCTCTCCCACCTGTTAATGTCAATTGCCAGACACATGCACAGATTTGTTCCGTCACGCACACATACATGTGTCAATTTAGACACGCTAATAGGCACAGGAAAAGGGAAGCCACTAGGACAACGGCAGTGGGACAGGGTGTGTAACATGGTGTAATCTGATGTAACAGCATTCGTAACTGACTTTTTTCCCCTGATCCCTGATCAGGAGCAGAAGTGTGTGTGTGTGTGTGTGTGTGTGTGTGTCTGGTTTTTAGTTCTATTGTGTGTTTTTTATTACACATTAACTACCAGAGGTCATCAGACCAACTGCAGAGTTAGTGTTATTTCATCAGAAAGAGAATGAAAGCTCCTGTGCGTGGGTGTGTTTTTTGCACAGTGTGAGTATGTGTGCTATTACATCTATGTTTGCAAAGACTGATTTTAATTTTTGACCCTGCGAGTGGCTTGTAAGGACATGTTAGGGTGACTCAGCTTTGGGGTTAAATTATGATATATAAGAGCTGACATGTTGATACTAACGCAGGCTTGGACAGAGCTGGTAGACAAGACAGGCAAAAGGTGAATTTCCCAAAATGTTGATCTAAGTAAAAGTTTGAGAGTAGACATGTTGTCATGCTCACTGGGACCTATAGGGAATGCAGTGCCAAAGATGGTCCTCATCAATGTAGTTGTAGTATGATGTATTTATATTCATCTTCTTGTGGGGACATAATCTGGCTGCAGCGGCCAAGGACAAGGCCAAGCTGCAGCGGGTGATACGCTCGGCGGAGAGGGTGATTGGCTGCCCCTTGCCCCCCCTTTGGACCCTGTTTAACAGCAGGGCTCTGGGGAGGGCCAGGAAGATCATGGCTGACCCCGCACACCCAGGCCACGGTCTCTTCGCCCCGCTCCCTTCAGGCAGGAGGTTGCGGTCACTAAAGGCTCTAAAAGCTAGACATTCAAACAGCTTTTTCCCCACGGCCATCCGACTCCTAAATGCAACTGCCCCCCCCCCCCCCCCCGACCTGTCGCCGCACTCAATGACCTAATGGTCTGTCGTACCCAATCACTGATCTCTTGGCATTTTGGCACTTCTTTATTTATTATATTATTTATTATTTACTCATTTTGCACTATTATGTTGGTTTGCACTGTCTTGTCCTGTCTTGCACCTGTCCTGTTGCAAACTCCTCTGTACCAACACAAATTCCAAACATGTTTACATGTTTTGGCAAATAAAGACTTCTGATTCTGATTCTGATTCTGATCTGGTCAGCTCCCAAGTGGGCATGATAAACTGGTCTCCAAAGGGTAATCTATTTAGCCCTGAAAACCCCTGAAACTTTAGTTTAAAATCTTAAGTATTTTTCTCTAACAATAAATGCACATGACTATATAAGCAACGATCAAAGTTAATATTAAAAAAAAAATTCAGGTAATATTTGTCGCGAACTACTATATATCTTATCATGTTAGATCGGCTCTGCTTCATGGGTGGGTGGGTGGTGGCGGGTGTGTTTTGACAACAAAGGACCCCACACCCGGTAATCCCATTTTGAGTCAAATGATGCTATTAAGTCTGTTGCTAAAAAGGTTATCAGGGCCTTGAGTGACTTAATGAAGGAGGTTGATTGTCAAGATATGAAAAGCAACAATGCATTAGTTTGTCTCTCAATTCTTTTCAACTTCTCCACCCTGGTCTGGCTTATTTTTGAGCTGTGGATGAATTCACATTTAGTCTTTTTAGTCATTCGGTTCGATTTAAAACAAGTGGCTTATTTAATAATAGGCCTATTGAAGTAACCTTTCACCCAGAACGACAGTCTACAAATTATAGGCCAATCTCTCTGCTCCCACAATTCTCCAAAATTCTTGAAAAACTATTTAAAGACAGATTATGCAAATTCATAGATAAATACAAATTACTCACCGACAGTCAATATGGATTCAGAGCAAACCGGTCAACAGCACTAGCCTTAACAGAACTCACAGAAGAAATCACTAACTTCACGGACAATAAGAAATTTGCGATCGGGACATTTATAGACTTAAAAAAAGCATTTGATACTATAAATCACAATATATTAATTACAAAACTAGAACAATATGGGATCCGGGGGGTAGTTTTGAAGTGGGTGAGGAGCTATTTAGAGAGAAGGCAACAATTTGTGATGATGGATGGATTTAAGTCAGAATGCTTGGACATCGTGTGTGGGGTTCCGCAGGGGTCAGTGCTGGGACCAGTGTTATTTAACTTGTATATCAATGATATTTGCAATGTATCGAAATCTCTAAAATTTATACTTTTTGCGGATGACACAAATATACTGGTTTCTGGGGAAAATTTGCAGCAACTTCTGTCCACATTGACCGCAGAGATTAGCAAACTAAAAAAATGGTTTGACAGAAATAAGTTATCTCTAAACCTAAATAAAACTAAAATTATGATATTTGGAAACTGTAAAAAATCAGAAAACATTGAGGTACAAATAGAGGGTGTAAACTTAGAAAGGGTATATGAAAACAAATTTCTGGGGGTAATCATTGACGACAGAATTTGCTGGAAACCTCATATAAAACACATACAAACCAAACTATCAAGAAGCATTTCAGTCCTGTCCAAAGCTAAGCACTTCCTGAATAATAAATCACTCCATATTCTTTATAACTCATTAATATTACCATATTTGTATTACTGTTCAGAAATCTGGGGAAACACATACAAAAGCTCTTTACAACCGTTGTATATTCTTCAGAAGCGAGCCATTAGAATAATCCATAATGTAAATTATCATGAACATACTAATCAACTATTCATACAGTCCAAAACTCTCAAATTTCCTGATCTGGTTGAATTCAAAACTGCCCAAATAATCTTCAAAGCCAGAAATGATATGCTACCAAAAAACATACAGGCAATGTTTTCTGAAAGGGAGGGACGTTATAAGTTAAGGGGACAGCTGAACTTCAAGGTCCACCACACACGCACAACGAAAAAGAGCTTCTGTATCAGCATCTACGGAGTAAAATTGTGGAATAAGTTAAGTGTGGAAGTACAGAAAAGCCAAAACATAAGACAGTTCAAAAACAGATATAAAGACATCATCTTCACAAAGTACAGAAATTTAGAAAAGCCTTTATAACATGGACATATGTAGACTGTAGTTTTGTAGAATACATGGTATTTGTATTTATATTTGTAATATTTATATATGTATAGTAACTTACAATATACATGTATGGGTATTTATAATGTAATATAAATAGTTTATAGTATATATATATATGATTGTTTATTATATATATGTATATGTGTGTGTGTATGTATGTATGTGTATGTATATATATATATATATATATATATATATATATATATATATATATATATATATATGCACAAAATGATTCGGTACTCATGTATATATGCATTATTATAGCTTTTTATTATACTGACATGCTAATAACATAATCTATCCAAGCAAAATTGATCTGTTAAGGGGTAGGACTAGATAAGTTTTTTACTTCCTCCTACCCCCTTTCGAGCATGTCTGTTTTTCTTTTGTTTTTTTTTAATTCTATTTCTTTGTTTTGCTTTTGTTTGTTTGTTATTTATTCATCTATTTTTTATTGCATGTTCGAAATAAAGACAATCAATCAATCAATCAATTGTTGTGTTTATTTTCAAATAAAATTAATGGTGTATAGCACAGAGTAAAATGCTACACAGACAATACTTAGAAAAAAAGAATGTAGAATGACACAAAATGTATCCTTTAAGACATAATTTACGGTTAATTTATGGAAGATTTAAATGTATGTCCTCTTAACAAGTACAGTTTTTTTCTGTGTGTGTGTGTGTGTGTACACGTGTACAAAATAATCACTGTAATAATGAACCAACCTTGCAACGTCCTTATCCTAACATTCATGACGACAGCTCACATGAGAGCGTGTGAGTTTACAGGTGTGCACACAACACAACACAACACAACACACACACGCGCACAAACACACACACACACACACACACACACACACACACAGGTCAGGCCAGACTGGGGTCAGTAAAAGTCAAACAAACACAAAAAGCATGGTAGGTGGAAAACCCAATGTAGAGCAATCACAGAAGAGAAAAGTAGTGAGGGCAAGCAGAGGGACAGAGAGGACCATCATGACATTGTTACCAACCTTCAACCCCCTCCCCCGGGTGCATATAAAGGATCAATCATCCCCCCTCCTTTTTTTCATTCTGACACAGGAAGCCTATTTATCACCCTCTCCCCCTATTTTCCTAACTCTGTCTTGTAATCCCTTGAGCAAGGGGTTTCTTCATAGTGGACCCGTTGATCTTTCTGGTCCTCCCCCTCTGACTCTTCCCAAAATGTTTTTTTTTAAAATCAAAATGTTCTTTGCTGGCTTGCTACATTTACAGGGCAACGGTCTCACTAAAATCGGGAAAGTTTTCCATGTGTGTTTTAAAAATGTTCTGGGTTTAGATGACATTGTTTTGATAACGATCAATATGCACACAGATCTGCAAAAAGGGCCTGACATGTGGTAGCATGCAGTTTGTAAAATATACTCTGTAGACAAACGTAATACAGTACACATGTGGAAAGTGGAGCCCTGATGTCACCGTCTCCACAGGGAGTTGCTTTGCATTTTGCCATTTACACGGCAACGCTGGAGTTGCAGATTCCAAAGACTTCACTGTGGAATCCTGTTTTCGTTTTCAGCCCCCCAAAACACTGTTGGTGTGTAAACGAATGGCCAGATCATAAACACACTTTTGCGTATTATGTTAAAAACACTGCCCCTGTAAACGGCCCCATTAATAAGTAGCCTATAGGCTACACAACTGCTGGAGGCTGGAGTGTGTTACAATGCAGACTTAACCAGTCACAATATAAGAAAATACAACATACAACCATATACTATGATATAAATAATGACAATACTACAAAGACAAAACAATTTGAATTTTTAAATCCCAATTTTGTTGTTGTTGCATGATGACCATTTTTGTAAAAACAAGTAGACAAGGCTGGCGTCTCCCTTTGTCTCCATCCCCCCTCTCTCCCCATCCCTCCCTCCTCCCCTGCACCCTAAACACAGCCTGGTGACATCACGAACAGCCGGTATAAATCCAGCCAGTTAGATTGCAGCACAGACAGTGGTGCTGACTAGCTCTCCCTCCCGCCTCACTTCTCACTCTCCCTGCCTCTCACACACACCCTCACAGCTTCTCCTCGTCGTTCAGATACCGCTGCAGACATGGACGTTTTCGTTGGCACGTGGAACCTCAAGGACAGCGACAAATTCGACGAGTACATGAAGGAGCTTGGTAAGTGTTGTTTCAGTGAGATTGTGTCATGGACATATAAAGAGGATTGTGTGCACGCTTATGCTACATGCGTATGAGCGTGCGCGCATGCGTGTTACAGGAGGAGAGGATGCAGTAACATAGCAATGCATGTGAGCACGTGTGTGAAAATGGAGCTGAGGTGGCAAGATGAAAGCTTTTTTAGGGGGTGCTCAAAGTGTTTCAGCAGCTGTTGGTGAAGTGGGTTAAGTAAGGGGGACAATTGAATCGGTAGTATAAAAGGGAAGAACCAAGATGGAGAATAATTTACAATAAAAAGGAGTGGGAATTGGGAAAAGGGCAGTGAAATAAATAAATTAGGGGAATGATGGGAACCAGAGGGAAGGGAAAGGAAAGGAGGAAGAGTGGTTGGGGTTGACCGCATGGCCTGAGTGCTGGAGACAAGGGTGGGGCTCTCCCTCCCTCTCTCTCTAGTGGTGGAGAAAAAAAAATCCACCCCACTGTGAGACACTTTGAATGGCAAGCAACTGGCATTCAAACACACAGTTGTGCAGAATGTGGGTGACCTTAGCTGAAAGCGTTTCATTGTGTGATTCTGTGGGTGGAGTTGAATATTAAGATGGTCCCACAGTCAAGCAGCTAATGGGACGAGAGCTCAGATAAAGTAGGCTTGACAATGTGCGTCCCTCTCACGCATAGTTTAGTGTGTGTTTTTGTGTGATGGGGGCACGGCAGGTGCTCTGACTTACAACCGTGAAGAACGACTTTAGTGTGTGTGGGTGTGGGTGGGTGGGTGTGTGTGTGGCAGGCAGACCCACTGACCTCCAAAGACATATAAACGCAAACCTGGCTGTTCTGGGGTCACCCAGAGACCTCTTCAACCTCTGACCCAAATTCTCTTGATCAAACACACACAACCACACACAGTCTTGGTTGTGGGGAAAGTAGCTATTTTAGCTCTTGATGAACCAGATAAGCAAGCAGGGAAAAAAGAAAACTTCAACTCTGGGACAAAAGGGTGTGAGTCGCTGTGATCCAATGAAATTAGCTTATTTGATCCTACACACACACCCTAAAAGAAAAGCAAATAATGATTTGCAACCACATACACACATGCCCAGACAGGCAGTCAGGCCAATGCTGCAGGTTTGGACAGCAGACAAATAGAGATTAGTGTGTCTTCATTGAAGGAGAACCAGAGGGCAACTGTGCGGCTACATGCTTTAAACTTTTTGAAAGAGACTTTGCCCACTCTGCCAATATTAATTACAGAAGTAATTGCTTTATGATTTATCTAAATATTCTGCAATGTTTCAGAAGATTTTAAACCAAGACAAGGGACGGTTCACCACATTGATCAACGGTGAAATAACTTGACAACCACTTGATCCACTGCCATAAAATATGTTCATGACTACAGTGCTCCCGCAGAGTTTTCTCTGTTGCCCCACCATGAAGTCCTGATTCAAACGGGAAATGTCCCCGCAGCTGTTGGATGAATTGCCATGAAATGTGGCCTATATAGGTGTTCATATCGCCCTCACGATGACTTGTCGCAACTTACGTCACCTCACTTTGCATTTGAATCGGTCCAATATGTCGCTTTACGACAAAATACCTGCAAGACTAGTTATATTCCCTGCAGCCTCGGAGTACTTTTGTGTTCGGTTTTAATTTGCATGCCTCTGCCTTCTGTTCAGTTGACTTAAGGCATCATCAGTTTGTTTGACTCCTGGCTTCACAGTTTAACAGTGCTGCTGGCGTGGCTTTAGGCTGTTATCTTGTTTAGTAATGCAAGTCAAGAACAGCCTACCCCAGCCACATTACAATACTGAGTGTGTCTTTTGTGTCCTCCAGGTGTGGGCTTCGCTACACGTAAGGTGGGCGTCATGACCAAACCCACCACCCTCATCTCAGTGGAAGGCGACCTGGTGACAGTGAAGACCCAGAGCACCCTGAAGAACACAGAGCTCTCCTTCAAGCTGGGAGCAGAGTTTGACGAGACCACTGCAGATGACAGGAAAGTTAAGGTGAGTTAAGTCAAAGGTCGGGTTGGATGGACTGGCTGATCATTTGAGGAATGCCAACACTCAAAGGCAAAAGCCCCTCAAACATACAAAAGTATCTTTAGTGACAGTGATAATTACTGTCATGGTGATGACGTGTGGCTAAATAAACAACTGTGGCGCGCCTCACAGTAGTTTGTTGTCATTCTTGTTTGGAAAGTCAACAGTAGGGTGACTGGTTTAAAAATTTGCAACCATAAATTGAGGCCTAAGGGCTAAGGCCGAGCAACCTTACCTTTTTGTGCTCTGATTCTGAGGGTGGAGGGGAATGATGTGCGGTGTAGTACAGTGGAGATGCCTGCAGCTATGGGAGAGTGAATTGGTCCCATTTCAAGATGAAATAAAGATACAATTTGAACTGAAGCCTTACTAGTTGGAAACAAGCCAAATCACTTCTCAGTATGATGTCAAGGGACTGAAGAAAAAACAATTGCACAAAAAATAACTTTGCTTGTCTGTAATTAAAAAATGACTTAACCCGGTGAAGGTTGGATGATTAAATATCATTATAATTGACACTTTAAAGTGAGACTTTTTAGGTTTAGAACAAAGTAATTCCAAATTCACAAGCAAGTACCTCAAAATTGTACCTAGTTGCATTAAATTGACCAAACATTCATTCATGAGATTATTCTAATACGATCTTGTACTGTATGTAAATGTGGGTTTAGTAAACTCTATCTGTTTTGTGTCTCTGTCCCTATCTGTTACAGTCCTTGGTACAACTACAGGACGGGAAGCTGGTGCACGTACAGAAGTGGGACGGCAAAGAGACTAGCCTGGTCAGGGAAGTCAGCGGCAACAACCTCACACTGGTCAGTGCGGTCCCAAAATGCATATAATCGATATATGTGTCTGTGAGCTTTGTATTTTAAATGTTTACCTCTCTCTCTCCATTGCAGACGCTCTCAATGGGGGATGTGGTGTGCACACGTCGCTATGAGAAGGGCGAGTAAAAGCCAACACTGAAACGTCCTGCCCTCATCCCCTTGCATCAGTTAAAAGCCACGCATCCCTATGAACCGAGGCCAAGCAAACCCCCATGCATGGCCCCCTGCCAAAGTCCCCTAAATGTCCCCTTCATCATTTCTACTGTATGCTCAGTATTTAACTTTAATTCTGACTGTGACCTCTCCCCTTCTATCTCCCTGTGCCTCTTTATACTGTGGTTCCTTCTACTGTATGTAACACTGAATAAATTCCAACTATTTGTTGTATTTTTTTTTCCCTCTAAAAGTCCAGGTCTGCATTTTTTTCTTTTTTAGAAAATGTGTTATGCACAATGTATTTGATAAACCTGGAAGTGTTACAATATAAAAAAAAGTTTGCCTACTGAGACCTGAAAATAAAATGTCTACACTAATTTTGACAAATTGGTGAACAGTGAAATTGCATCATGTGTGTGTGTGTGTGTGTGTATTTATTTTTAAATGGTAGAACTTAATAGTTAAATATGGGTCCGAACTCTAAGGACAACAGACACCACTTGTGCAAAACAATTGTACAAAGCTAAGTATCCAAAGAGTGTTAACACAGTTTCCATCAGTTGGTTTTATTTGGACTGGCAGGATGGTTAATTATAGCTCCTGTTTTGTGTCTGTGTGAATGTTGCCTTTGCCCTGGCTAGGTGAGGGGAAAGTTTGCTAAAGCTTGTACTAGTTGTACTTGAACATCTGAGTGCATGTGTCTGCCGTCTAAATTGGGATAACTCGCTCCCTAGATTGATGTCATGTGTTGGAGAGTGCCAAGTAGAGGCATGGTGGAGGGGTGAAAGGGCACGGGGTGATCAATGCCACTTCTGCTGCAAAGTTCTAAAGCTACACTGAACCAAAGTAGTTACAAGACGGGATGAAAAGATACACCAGTTGCTAAAAAATATTTATTAGTGTGATATACTATCTTACCCTATACACTTATGTTGTATTTAGGACTAACAAAACACAAGTAATCCAATACATTAGTTTTATGACCTGCCAACACGATGTCCGAAGTCTGACTAGATACATTTCCCTCATTGAAGTAACATGTTTCAAGGATGTCCTGTGTAGGGGGGGGGGGGGGATGGGACCCCTTCCCCCCAAGGTCAAATCAAACATTGTTATACAAGCTGAACAAGTAGGAAGTCTAACTTTTAACCTTTTGTTGACCTCTTTTTTTTGGATTCAAATAATGTTTCAACCGCACAACACAAACTCGCACTTCTGGTTGTGCAAGCTTGGGATCATAATGAAACAGTTTCACTTGCCAATATTTAATTCATCAAGGACATCAGCTGTTGCATCAAGAGGGAGGATAGCGTGAGAAAAGGAAGAGGAGTGTTGAGATTGACCAATGAAATGTGGCGGGCTTCGTGCACTGGAGGCGTATCCAACTACTGCAGCTGGAGACGATCAAGTTCGGAAAAGTAGGTCAAAACAGCACAAAAAGAAAAACCCAAAAGCAGATCAGACCTCGTGGGACATGACCCAACCCAAAACTCATGTTGTGTAAATCTTTCGGTACTGGCCTGAGACACCTTATCTTACTCCAAAACATTACCTCAACATGACCTCCATGGTGGACCAGAGCCAACATGAACAAAATTCTATTGTTTGTGTGTTCCTCTCCATTGACTTACTTTAACATCATGAGTTCAAGGTCCAAGAACAAAGACGTCCGGAGACACATTACAAATAAAAACATCTTTAATGGAGCTAACAGTTGACATGCAGGATGAGGGTGTGTGCTGAGTAGCTCCCTGGAGGCAAAGGGCTCTCTCATACACACACACACACACACACACACACACACACGTAAGTAATGTAAATACAACACACAATAAGCGCAGAATAACCTCAGGATATCAACCCAGCATTAAGTTTCTGTCACGTGCACATGTGCTGCATTACACGTCCTGTTTGTGTCTTTACTACTTCCTGTGTGTGTGTGGGTGTGTGTGTGTATCAAGTTCTCTTTGTGGATTACATTTTTTTTTTCTTATGGGACCCCCCGTGAAGGAGTCAGGATAAGTGTCTTTCATGTCTGCTTAATGAATTTCCCAGAGCAAAAGAAACCGGATAGCTGTAAACAATATCTGGATATGAAGGGGGCCGGGCACTTGCTGCCATGCTGATTCCACCTATCTGGTTTCATATGTTGTGTAAACTGAACTAGAGGGGCAGCCAGAGGTTACTATAGGACACTTAAGACATGTCACCTGAATTTTGTGTCAACGGTGCATGTCTTTTTTTAACCTATTTGGATTGTTTAAACTTGAGGGGAGGTTCTAATGCCATTCCAATGCTATGGAGAGACAGCGAGCAAAAACATGCCTTCACTTAAATGGATGAGGGTTTCTAAAATAAGCCTTTATTATTTAAAGATACACAGCTGGAGGTCTGTCACTCTTGTCTTCCCCTTTAGCATTTGTCTGAAAGCTGTGTGTGTGTGAGAGAGAAAGTAGGTGTGTGCTGTGCTGGCCGTATCAACTCTGTTTGTGGGATTTATGCTTCTTGTGTTTCTTCTTCTTTCTTTCCTCTTTGTCGGTAGTGCTGTCACTGCGCCTCCTTTTGGATTTGCAGTCGCTGCTGTCGCTGTTGCTGTCGCTCTCTGACACCTTCCTCTCCCTCTTCCTCTTTTTCTTCATTTTCTTCTCCTGGTAGGAAACCCATGCAAGCAGAAGAACGTGTTATATTTGGCGTTTAAAAAAAAGGAACTTCAACTTTGACAATGAAGAAATATGTGAAAAGCAAAGAGCGTTTTTCAATACCTTTCAAAACCAAATCACTAAACACAGTTTTTTTCTCCATTATACATATGCACAAAACTTTCAGGAAACACTTTTGACAGTTATCATTAAGATGCACTGTACTTCTCAAAATGAGCAACCACAGACTTGCGTTGTCAAACCGAAAAATACCAGAGAAGTGTGAGTTGTTGCAACAGATGACTCATCAGCCAAGAGACAAAAAGATAAAGGTGGAGAAAAAAAATAAAAATAAAATAACTGACATAGATTCACCTTCTTTTTTTTCTTCTTTTTGTCTGAGCCTTGCTCTGGCGCAACTGCAGAGGTCTGCTGCTGCGGCTGCCTTGGCTCTTCATTGTCCTCTTCAGGCAGAAGTGCGTACTGCAAGCCCGGAGAAGAGAAACAGTCCTTTGTAAAGTGACCTAAAAAGAAGAGTAAATGTTCATTCAAAACTGCAGCAAAACACAATTAAATGTGATTTCATGCTAATTTCCCAGTAAGTAGTCTCTTTCTTTTAGGATACGACTGATGTTTTGTTAAAGTTGCTGTCGTACCCTTGCAGCCGCACTTTGAGCATGTAGTATTTAGAACAGCCTCCAGTGTGATCCTGTTTCCTGTGTGATCCCTAAACTGCTTGCGTCTCCGTGAATCCTGCCTACGATCACACAAAAGACAGCAATAACACACACTTGTTAGTGCACTCATGCACAGACACATAAACACGCAGATGACAAAGTAAAACTATAAGCAAACTTACTCTGCATTAACATTGTTTGGGTCCAAGTCCCGCCCTGTTCCCTGATTGACAGCTTTCATGGAGAAGGACAACTTCACCTTCTCACCCCGAATCTGATAGACAGGGGAGGGATACGATGTCATCCTACTCACTTTACTGACATGGCATTGTGTGTGTGTGTGTGTGTGTGTGTGTGTTGTTACCTCTCTCCCTATGACTTTAATCCACACCTGTTCTCCCATATCGACAATCTCCGAGGCATTCTCAACCCGTGTTGCAGACATCTCGCTCACATGTACCAGCCCTGTGTGTGTAAGTGAAAAAGTATAGTTATCCATATGAACAAAAATTAATAAGATGCAGAGCAGAAAGAAACTGATGAAGAAAATTCTGATATATACAAGATCACCGGCGGCACCAGGAAACAATCTGTTTTTGGATATTTTATCAGATTACAACCATTCTGAACTCCATTTACTGACTCCCAATTCAAACCAGAGATCATGTATAAACAATAAGATATTCAATTGCAAAATTGCACATTTTTCAATTAAACTTAAAATGTATACATAAATTCTCAGGATTTTAACACCATGGTTTTGGGTGATGTTCCCAATAAACTTTGCTTAGATCGCCCTCTAGTGGTTAAAATGAGTAAAGCTGTTTTTTTTTAGCTTAACGTGCTGATTAAAGCTAACTGAGCCCCTCAACCTATCATTATCCAAGAAGAAACGTCTAGTCTCTTCCCAACCCTGCCCTACCCCTCCTATATTTTTTTTACTCTTCATGCTTATTATATTGGATTATTTTACACCCATATTCAGTCATAATGAAAAATTAATATGTCAACATATTCAAAACATGGGCCTTTACTGTAATATGTTATCCTTGACATCATCAACTGCAGGATGCTGGCTACCTTAGTTCCCATTAAATAAATAAATAAACATATCATCCAGCCTCCTCTGGCAATTAGAGAATGTTTTCTGTGGAAATGTTGAAATCCTACTCTAGCAGCATCATGTAGCTTTGGTGCCTCGTCGTCTCTTCACTCTGGCTGATACAGCACTGTATTAGACTGACGTAGACGCTGTGCACTAGACTAGGGAGGCTCCACATTGCTTTAGGCTCTGGCCAAAGTCCCATCTCTGACACAGTGATTTTACCTGGCAGTGGACACAAGTGTCGACATAGCATCTTTCTGCCACAGCATGTTTCTGTGTTTTATGTTTTCTTATAATTGTTCATGTTACTGTACATGACTTAGATGTAAAGTAACATGAACAGACACAAAATAATAATTATTATCATTATAATTTTGTATCTATGACCCTCCGATCTAAATATCTGCAAATTTTTGCAATCAAACTCTAAACAGATAAATGAGCTTGATTTTTATTTTAAACCAACCTTCCTTCTTGTATCCTGGCAGTCTGACAAAGGCTCCGTAGGTCTGCACAGAAACCACCTCTCCCTTAGCAATACTGTACATGGGTGGCAGACCTTCTAGTCCAGCAGGCTCTATCGGTGGGCCATCACTGTCTGACATTGTCGCAGTGGAGGTGGACCTCAAGAACCAATGGGTGAATCTAGATGATTGATAATAAAACACATTTCATTATTTATTTGCAGTATCATACAAATAGAATGTTCCTTTTCAAGTATTTTTGTCCATAAGAAATCCTGTAGATGAATCCAGAAATCATGTGTCGATACAGGAGGATACAGAAAACACAAAGAACAGCAAAATAATCAAATAATTGTAAAAAATTATTTGTTTTTGTTATGTATGTATGTAAACAATTTCCCTTCGTGATGAATGAAATATATTTATATATGTCTGAGATTGTTTGAAAAAGGATTAAAATAGAGAACTCCTGCATACTTTAAAGGAACTTGAATATGAAGAATTAGTTTACCGTTAAAAACATTTCACACAATCACATTTTTATTTCAAACTATGACTGCGTTATAATCACTTTTAAACCCACAATCTTTGAATGTGTATTTTCAGATGCTGCTGTAAGGATACAAATAAAGGTGGTTCCCGACTCCCGAGTCCCATGAATTGTACAGATGTGTGCAGAAGCCCTTGGATTGAATAAATAGCTGCAGTACTTTACATCTGTAACAATGCAGTTTTGAATGATAGCATTCAGGCTAACATGAGCTGGGAAGATTATAGCATTTTCGAATAACAGGTTTAACAGACATACAAAGCATAGCCTATACATGAAAACTGTCCCATGCGCAATGTATAAACCTCCATCTTTTAAGGGATATTCAATGCAAAATATAGCGCTTATTCAGGATAACACATATAAAACATTGTATTATTACCTTGCATGTACGCAGAGCGGTTGCGTTTCACATCCGGTTCACATGAGTTTACCAACAAGCAACAAGCAGCCAATCAGAGTAGCCGGTGACAGCCTCGACCAATCACACAGCTCAAAGCCACCGGAAATTCTTCAGCTCTTTTCTTCGTTGGTGCTACTTCGCTCGACGTGCCTCCATTAGAGACGTCCATTCAATATTTGTAATATTTAGGCTTCCTTTTAAGCACTTCTTTTGTTTCTTGCTAACTAACTCAGGATGATTGAACCGAAGAAGAGAGTTGCGGACATGGCGGTAGTTCCCCTCGTGGTTAAGCGGCCGCGGACGGAGCTGGTGGCGGCGGCTCAGTCTCAGCAGCTCGTGGCCATGGTAGGGAGAGTAACGACAACACTATACTGTCTGTTTACACTGGGGATTTTAAAAGTGGTAATAGCACTTTGTTAGAGACTGGAAATAGTTTATCGGGAATGAATGGGACCAGCCAGGTTTCCAGCTAAACATAAGCAGGGGGAAACATTACTTTGACTCGGCGGGACGTACTCACAGTTATACTGCCAGGCTCAGTTAGGACTGGGAAACGTAGTGATATCATGGTATCATCCCTACCGGGATTTTTGTAGAGATTATACTAAACTAGTCATATTTTGCCTCAATAATGTATTTTGATGAACAACAACTTGATCTAAAACTTTACAATATGTGAAACTGACACACTAATTATGTTGTAAGAAGGTCCTCCTTTAACTTACTCTACCACTTTGTAAGGCATATCTAGCTAAAACTAATGTAGTCTCTCAAGCAGCCCCTCAATACATCCTCCGTTTTTGGAGATAACTTATATTGGTTGATACTGTTTTATAGAGTATTTGAATAAATGTAATGGTGATTTTGGATGACGAGTTTCAGCTTTGACATGACTCTTCACGTTAAGTTCCATGTCTGATTTCTGCAATTATTGAAAATGGACATAGGGCTCGAGACTATAACCTTTTAATCGCCAACTTTTTATTTTATTTAGTGTGACCAGTGAAAATATCTATGTGCAACTCACAGATATTTAGGTGCATGTGCGCTCAAAACAAAATAAACAGATTTCTTGTTATCATGCATCCCATCCACTATGAGAAATATCAACTGGACAACTTACTTCTTTTTAACCACTATCAATATTTAGGAGCTAAACAAATCTAAAATCCATACTGGACATCTAACTATATAAAGAAGACACTTTTCTTAAATGACCTTAAACTTGTCCTTGGCATTTTGCTACTGTAATTTCTTGTTACTTTTTTTGTTGAAACTCTTGCTGATTCTTATGCACCATGGATAAATACATATTGGGCTGCCAATATATAAAGCTGAAAGAGGTTCTTCTTTTCATTGTTCAACATAATAAATATCAGCCACTATATTTGACCGGTGATGTGTCTCCCATAGGGTCCCCCACGCAGCTCCAGCCTGCAGGCTCCCATTATGCTGATGTCTGGCCACGAGGGCGAGGTCTACTGCTGCAAGTTTCACCCCAATGGAGCCACGCTGGCCTCCTCTGGATTTGACAGGCTCATATGTAAGAGATTAAGAATTAAACAAGTGAAAACAAGACAATAATGCTAATGCTGTTCACAATTTCAAATAACTCATCGCATTCTGTGTTTCTTTGCTGCAGTGATGTGGAACGTGTATGGAGATTGTGACAATTATGCCACTCTGAAGGGCCATAGTGGAGCAGTGATGGAGCTGCACTATAACACAGATGGCAGGTATGTACGATCTTTGTGGGAGTAAAAAGTCATACGTGTACTATGATGGACAAATGGTCAAAATAATAGGCTGTATTCACAAAAATAAATAGCATACACCTAAAGTTGTGACTGAGTGAACAAACATAAAGAAAAATAGGGTAACAATCTGATGTTTAGTTAAATCGTTTACATATTTAGTCTGTGTGAGTTTTTCAAAACAGTATATTATTCAAGGGGCGACCTTAGCTCAGTTGGTAGGGCTAAGGTCGCCCCCCCCCCCCCGGGCCTGGGCCCAGCAGCAGACCCGGGTTCGATTCCAGCCTGCGGTCGTTCTCTGCATGTCACTCCCCTCTCTGCTCCATTTCACCTCTGTTTCTACACTATCAATAAAGCATAAAAAACAAAACAAAATGTATATTATTCAGGTGGTAATCTGAAAACTTCTGTGTAAAATGATATTCCAACTAAAGGCATTTTTGGCATTATAATGTAATCAATGTTTAATGCACATGCAACTACTAAATGATTACTAACACACAATCCTTAAAAAGTTTTAAATGACCGTTTGAAGAATAAAACACAGATAAAGTAGCTGCTAATATTGGATTTTGGCAGGGGTTTTTTAAGTCTTAAAACTTTAGTTTAAAAGTCTGTAACATTGTCAGCTGTTCATCTCCAGCTGACCAAACAACCAAGCAGGCGTGACTATTTATTCCAATTTCAGTATTTGAGGCAGAGCAAAACCCTTTAACCATTTACAGCTTACTAGCTGGCTGAGATAATTGGCAAGAGACGTGTCAAGCTCCATTTTCTTAATTCATGGGTTAATCCAGGCCTACAGAAAACAGTGTTTCTCTCTGCGTATTTCAGCATGCTGTTTTCAGCGAGCACAGACAAGACTGTAGGCGTGTGGGACAGTGAAACGGGTGAGAGGATCAAGCGCCTGAAGGGCCACACCTCCTTCGTTAACACCTGCTACCCAGCCCGCAGAGGGCCCCAGCTTGTCTGCACCGGCAGTGATGACGGGACTGTCAAGGTGAGGAATCAGCTGCCAATTAGCTTTCATTTATCTGTGACAATATTAGATGATATTTATTTACTGGAACTTTTGAATCCTAGATTTAGGATTTATTGGTCTGATCATCTTCTTGTTTATCTTTCTTTATGTGTTTGTCAACACGATAGCTGTGGGACATTCGTAAGAAAGGGGCGATCCACACTTTCCAGAACACCTACCAGGTGCTGGCTGCAACCTTCAATGACACCAGTGACCAGATCCTGTCAGGAGGCATTGACAATGACATCAAGGTACGGGGCTCCAGCATATACAGACAACGCAGTCCTTTACATTTTCCTTCAAAACTGTTTCTATCATGGTCAGATCGAAGAAACTCAAATGAGCTGAAAAGACATGCAAATGTTGATAATGTTGTCAAAATGAGGCAGGGTACTTCAACGAAAAATCCATTTCACGATTAACAATTGATTGACACTGATCATTTCTTTGAATCAAGAGTGGGACGAAGTACAAAGCTTTTACATGTGATAAGCTGAGATGTCCTTAATTCTGAGCACATAGCACAGATGATGCTTTGTTTCTGGAACTAGTTGCTACCACATACAACCCATACCACAATTTAATCAAATTCTAACTATATTTTCCAAAGAAAAAAACTGCTACTTTTACCCTTATTACCCATCCACACTTAATTAAATGTATACCACCCTTTAATTAATTGGCACATATATCATGCAAAATACCACTGTGAGGATAATAGAAGTAATGAAAAATGGATATGGAAATAAGATGCAAATACAATATTTAGCTCATTGTCAATGTTGTGTGAAGGTGCTCTCTCCCCTCATAAGGTTAATTCATTTGCACTGATACATCTTCACTGGTGTTTTGTACATCTGGCTTCTGCTACAGATTTGTCACTGACATACCGGCTCAAGTCTCTTTGCTCTTCACATACACCCCTATAAACAATATGTCCTTTTTCTATGTGCTGTGCAGGTGTGGGACCTGAGGCAGAACAAGCTGATCTACAATATGCACGGCCATGGGGACTCAGTAACTGGACTCAGCCTGAGCTCTGAGGGGTCATACCTCCTCTCAAACTCCATGGACAACACAGGCAAGCTGCATTTCTGTGTATATTTAAAGTAAATGAAACGCATTTCCTAAAATCATCGCTGAATTTTCAATGGCTGAATCTTTCTCCGTGTAGTGCGCATTTGGGATGTTCGACCATTTGCACCGAAGGAGAGATGTGTCAAGATATTCCAGGGCAACGTTCACAACTTTGAAAAGGTAACATGATTAACTCTGACCGTTTGTAATATAGGGCAGATGTAGTCTACTTGAACTTACAGCAGTGCTACTGTTTTCCACCGCTGGCATCCCCCAAACGAGGGATTTTATATATTTGGGAATATACTATAATTTTGGAGTCCCAAATATGTTCAGATTTTCAGGTTGGCTCTTTTCCCTTTAAAAACATCAAAACATGTCACTTTCTGTAACGCAATAAACAGCACTTTTTGCAGTTTTGTGCATAAGTGGTCAACAGCTGCAATCCTCCTGCTGATGTTTACGCCTGTTGTCAACCATTGTTGCATGACATTTCCTTTCATCGTCTCCTGCCTCTACCGTCACTCTCTGCCTTCCTTTGTTATGAAGTTCATTTTATTTCCAACAGTAACTGTTAGTAGAGAGAGGTTGTGTCATGTTGCAAATGCAGTTTCTGACATCTGCTCCTGTCCTTCAGAATTTGCTGAGGTGTTCCTGGTCTACTGACGGCAGCAAGATAGCTGCAGGCTCAGCCGACAGGTGAGATAAGCAAAAAGTATAGTTTGTGAAAAACATAAATAGTTACTGTGATTAACAAAAAATGTACTTTCGCTGAAAGATGAGATACCGTCGTTCACGTTTTAACATACTGTTTTCTTACAATGCAGCATAGAGCTGTTATTTAAAAAAAAAGTGTGTGTGTGTGTGTGTGTGTGTGTGTGTGTGTGTGTGTGTGTGTGTGTGTGTGTGTGTGTGTGTGTGTGTGTGTGTGTGTGTGTGTGTGTGTGTGTGTGTGTGTGTGTGTGTGTGTGTGTGTGTGTGTGTGTGTGTGTGTGTGTGTGTGTCATAAAAAAAGCAACAATGGCCAACAGCATACAATATCTATAAACAATCAAGTGTTTGAATTGTAAACAAATGAAGACAAATATTGAATGTATAGAGTGTACATAATGTAACATAAACTGTAAATATATTGTTAGTAGTCAAGTGGCTTAACGGCCTCCACACACAACCTGCGTCTACCTCTGGAGCGTGTCCCCTTCATTACTGCTGCTTCTCGCTTTTTTTTGGACACACATGGAACGTCTCAACTGCTGCAGCGCTGCTCCTAAAAGCCCTGTCTTTCTACATAAAGTTTTCATAGATAATTCCCATTGATATGGAGTTGTTTCATTTCATGTTATGAAACATATGATTAATATTGAGTTTCGACAGTAGTCCTAGTGCCTCATTGCTTTTTTTTTAGGGGAGTTTTATTTTGAAAGAAACAAACAGGGAAGAGTGAATGCTGCTGGTATGACTGTCAACAGAGTATTTCTCTATCAGTTAAAGCAGAGAGAGACGCGCGTCTCCCTGAAAAAAATAGGCGAGCCTCCTGAGGTAAAGTGAAGCGTCGCTGCAGACGTGCCTCCGACGGCCGTCTGCAATGCGTCCGAGGTTGGATGTGTGGCCGCTCTAGGTTGATTACACGGTCGGTGAAAAAAAGTAAGAAGAAGACGCGCAGTAGAGGTAGGATGTGTGTGGAGGCCGTTAGAGTCATAGGATCACACTGTATGACTGCTAGTCAAAGCGATCTCTTGATGCACCAGCGAGGGCGTCACTTGAAATGAAATACACTGCACAAAATGTTTTGTAACAAAAAACACCACCATCCATATGTCTTTGTCTGTGTTTGTAGATTTGTGTACATCTGGGACACCACATCACGCAGGATCCTGTACAAGCTGCCGGGCCACGCCGGCTCCGTCAACGAAGTGGCCTTTCACCCAGAGGAGCCTATTGGTGAGTCAGACCGCCCCTTTGATCTCGCAACACACTGTTATTAGTGTTCAAAGAATAGATAAGAGATATTTGAAGACTTGAGGGATTGGTTACTCCATTCTTTTATTAAATTTTTTTAAGTGAATAAAGTTTTCATATTCTTGTGGTTTTGCCAGAACGTGTCCATCACCCAACGCGCCTGTTTTATCTGTGTTGGATTTCATTTTAACTCAATGATTTCTTGATTTCTCAATGATTTTATGCTTACGACTAAAAATAAAAGTTTTAATCATCTTTTTCTTTTTGTCCCTCTACACAGTGCTGTCTTGCGCCAGTGATAAACGGCTCTACATGGGAGAAATTCAGTAGTGTGTGTGTGTGTGTGTATGATAAACCTCTGTGTGTGCGTGCATGTCTGTGTGTGTCCTTCTAGCGAGGGTCCTACTTTGGAAGTGGATGGGTGTTGTTCGACATTGGGTTAGAAGTCTCTGTAATTTCCTGTGCTTCAGCTCGTCACAGAACAACCTCAGAATGTGTGTTTGAAGTTTATGATGCCTGGTAACAACAGCATCCACACTGACTTGTTTTTTTAAATTCCGAATTCTTTCTTTTTATTAAACTTCACAAAAAAAGAAAGTTTGTTACGTTCTTTTGTCATTGCGATTCTTTTTCCTCAAGAAAACTGTTGATGTTGTAAGAGTAAAAGTTGTTTCATAGAATTCATCCACCTTATTATTTTGTTGGAGGTCAATCAAAGATTCAGTTTATAGAGTAACTTGTTACAGATTAACGCATCGGTAATGACAAGAGATTGCTCCTTGATATGAACACTGAGTCAAAATGAAAGGACACCCAGTATTTATTTTCTGTGGGAGTGTAATGTTTCAAATGTGGGCAGGAAGTCCAGATCTTTCCTGACCCTATTTGTTATGGGAATACTGTGTACTTGTTTAATTATGTTTTCCTTGCTATTTATCAGTCATTGATCCAAGAACGAATGTTCTCGTGTGACAGTAAAAAGATGAACTGAAAGGATCATATGACACCAAAAATGGGTGAGATCATTGTCACGAACGAAAACCATCAGATTTGAAAATGTAGTTGGTTTTTCTGAAGGTGTATATATATATATATTTCTTTCAGAGTTTTATTGTTGTGTTTTTCCATCTCTCCAGCTTTTTCCAAACTCTAGATTAGCCTGTGGTGATAAACAAATTAGGTCAGTTTAATTAGCACTAGACAGAGTAGTTACAGACATGCTGTAAATATTCAAGTGTGTAATTCCTTCCAGTCTTATTGCTCAGTGAACATGGGTTTACTTGGCTAAGTAGGGCTTAGATTATTGGTCACTTTCATCTGTTACATTTTATTTTATACAATTTAGCCTATTGTCATTTTCTTCTCTTCAAATACAATGCAAAAGATGTCCTGGCTCAAAGCTGTCCAAATTACAGAGATCTGTTTCGATGTTTGTGTACAGTTAAAGGGACTTTAATAATGTATATTTAACAACATGCTTTTGTGAGTTTTGATCTGTGGCAGGTTGCCAGTTGTGTGAAGAGCATTTTAAACTGGCAATTCCAAGTGAGATGAACCACAATAAAAATTATATTTGGAATTGAATAAAATTAAATAGCCTAAATACATGGTCAAAACAGTAATGTGCATGTATAGCAGTTACATGTTCATCACTCCAATGCACAGGAGCAGCAGAGCATAGTTAAAGGTGTAGCCTATACTTTCCCTGTGTAGTCCTAGTCACTATTTATTTTGAGGGTCATGACCTCTCTTTATATGTCCATGGTCATGACTCATATCATATGTAGGCCTGTAAAGTGCATGTCAGATTAATTGTGGCAAACTGGATCACCTAGCCTACATCATACTGTCTATATGGATAGGCCTACGGGTAAAACATTTATTTGTCATTGATTGTCATATGGCGCCATATAACCACCTAGGCGGTCATTATGTCCCTTATTCATCGGTGATAGTTGCCGTAACTTCTGATGCTCACATTGTTGCCCTGGCGCACAGCTGAATGGTGAAAAGCGGATAATCTTGTCCGCAGGCCGGGCGGGGACACGAGCAGCGAGACCGCGGGTCAGTGCTCTCTCCTCGGCGTGGTGTCCGCGCTCTTATGGTGGTGGAAGAGGCGATTACAGACTTTATTATTTTCGGCTGTCTGAACTGCCTCCTCCTCCACCAACACCACGGCGAGCCCCGTTTCTTTTGTGCTTCTTCTTCACCTCGCGGGGCTGCTGTTCGGCCGCGCGCACGCACGCGGGGCTGCAGAATTCATGCAGCTCCTCCTCGAGGGGGTCGCGGTGACTGAGCCCCCACCCCCCTTCGTCTCTCTCCCTCTACTCCCCCCCCCCACCCTCTGTCTCTCTCTCCCCCCGGCTCCTCCTGCGCCCGCCCCGGCACCGATTGTTGACAAAAGACGCTGCGAGACGGAGGGAAGGAGTCCCAGACCCCGGTACTGGTGAGCAGATCTGCCCGTTAACTTGACTCCTTTAACAGGAGAGAAGAATCGGGGACGACTGGGGTGGGGGCACGCGGTGTGGGTTGACGAAGACTCTTTCGTTCCTAGAAAACTGTGAGTCACAGCCGGGCTGCTTTGTGTCCGTGGCGGACTGCAGCCCAACGTTAGCCGTAGTAACGCTGTTGGGTCGACCCACCTCCCCATCCCCCGTGTGATTCGGCATCATATGATGCTCATTTCTGTCTATGGCCTGGGGCTGATTATGACAGCTTTCCGTCTCTCTTTGTGTCTTTGTGTGTCCCTTCTCCGGAAGGTGTGGCCGAGGTGATTCGGTTTGTCGGTGGTGGTGGTCGGACCGCAGCAGGCCGGCGTGAAGTGGACGCCCCCCTCCTCCTCCTCATCTCCTTCTCCTCCTCCTCCTATTTCTCCTCTCCTCCTTCCTGAAATCACCCGCGATTGGTATTTACCGACAAAAACCAGCGGCCAAGATGGGGCACTCATTGTGAGTGGAAGCGCCAGACCAGCGTTACAGTAGGAGGAGGCGGCCTTGGGAAGGTCTATTCAGCCGGGAATGGTGTGAGTCGAGACGGCCAGGCAATCTGGATCTGACCGGGGACCCGTCATTCCCCCGGAGCCTCCGCGGCCCCAAGCCGCGTCCTGAGCCCTCCAAGATGGGGAAGTGCGACGGAAGATGCACGCTGCTGGTGATATGTTCCCTGCAGTTGGTGAGTGTGTTTAGGCTAGTCTGTGTGTCTGTGTGCCACTCCAATCACTCACCATACATGTATAATTAGAGCAGCGCGCAACAAACATGCACATTGTAATCAGACATTTTTGTCCAGTCCTACAGTCACACTGGAAAAGCTTTGAGCTGCAGCTGCTGGGGGTGCCATGCCACATTAGAGGGGAAGGAGGGCGTGTGTGTCTTTGAAGCAGAGGGAGAGCAGGGCAGGGGGGGTTCTTTGGTGTCAGGGTGGTATGCATGACTGTAGAGTGGGCTGCTCATTTTGGCAAAACCAAAAAAAAAAAAAACATGTGAATGGGAGGCACATGAGAGACAAGGAGGCCCTGTTCACCATCTGGTCTCCACTCGCTCTGGAGTTAAAGTTAGCTCTTCCTTGTGCCTACAAATAGCTTAGGACTATCCCTCTAAAATGTAATAAGTGTGTAATGCGAGACAGAATCAGAGCTGTGTGGCTGGTGAGCATAGTGCATGGACAGCAGCAGCAGTGTCCGGGCTATTGTTTGTAGGCCCGATGAGTTGTTGTGTGGCAGGGGGATTCAGCCCATAGATTCTCATTAGTTTGGGGGAGCTTTTGGGGGGGTTGCTCCTCTTTTACAGTCACTGGCTGGTGCTCTAGGCAGTTACCATGGAAACAACTGCGGCAGACCTGTGCATATGTGTTCCTGTCACTGTGTGTGTGTGTATTTTGTATGTGTGAAACCTTGATTACTTGTATGTGTTGTGTTATTATTAACGTATATCTCCTCAGTTGTGTGTGTCTGTATGTATGTATACAGATGTGTATATATTTGACCTCCCCCTTTCCCCTAGGTGGCGGCCCTCCAGAGGCAGGTGTTTGATTTCCTGGGCTACCAGTGGGCCCCCATCCTGGCCAACTTCCTGCACATTATGGCTGTCATCTTGGGCATGTTCGGCACCGTGCAGTTTCGCTTCAGATACCTCATCTTTGTGAGTATATCCCTCGCCAGCTACTGTTTACCTTTAATAATTGCAGCATGAATTCCTTTCATACAGAGATTGATCCTTGTGTCTGTTTGGCAGTATGCAGTATGGCTGGTCCTTTGGGTGGGCTGGAACTCCTTCATTATCTGCTTCTATCTGGAGGTTGGACACCTGTCTCAGGTAAGTTTGTGTATAGCATAATTATGTTTTTTCTTCTTCGCTTTCTTACCATTTTCAATGACATGGCATGGCGAAACTTACCCAGTGACCCCTTGCTGGGGTACTGGTTTAAATAGTGCATGCCAAACATTTTAAATATTCTACGTTTCAAGTTTCCCAAGTCTGAGGATTTGCTTCTTCGAGTAATGTTTAAGCAGAGACAGAGTGATCAGTAGTTGTGTGTGTTTGTGTATGTGTGTGTGTGTGTGTGTGTTCAGGACAGGGACTTTCTCATGACGTTCAACACATCACTTCATCGCTCGTGGTGGATGGAGCACGGCCCTGGTTGTCTGGTAACGCCAGTTCTAGACTCTCACATGGCCCCTGACGACCACCATGTCATCACCGTCTCCGGGTGTCTCCTTGACTACCAGTACATAGAGGTGTTGAGTTCGGCCATTCAGATTCTTTTGGCGGTACGTATCTTGACACACACACACACACACGCACACACACAAATAATGATACTCTATGTTTTAAGTTTGGTAAGCCAGCAGTGACTCAGCCTTCACACTGACAGTCACCTGACTCTAATTTCTGACCATCTCTTCCGTGACAGCTCTTTGGATTTGTGTACGCCTGCTACGTGAGCAAAGTCTTCCAGGATGACGAGGACAGCTGTGAGTGCTTTTTTGTCTTCTCCTAAAAGCTTGTTGATCCTCTTCCAGCGCCTCGTTTAGCAGATTACTTGTGTCATGCCGTCGAGAGAGCTTTTGTGTAAGCGATCCGTGGCTTTTGGATGTGAGTGCCGATCGTTTTCCTCGCTGACTGAGTCATGCTGAGCAGTATCGCTGCAGAGGATTCCCTCTGGGTGATCCATCTGCGTGGAGTATAAGAGAAACCGCCGGAATATTCCCACCGTCATAGTATCAGTCCATCCGCTGGCTAGGGCTTATTTCATCGTTGAGGTTTGGGTGTGCTATCTGTGTGTCTCAATGGTTCTTCTCCCCTCGTGCCTCTTGTTAGTGTGTCACTCTCATTCAACGGAGGAATTTAAGCCCTGAAGTTAGACTATGACATCATAGGCTTGATTTCCTGTAAAAGGAATCTAATGATAATGTGCATATCCTGTGTTACGACAACAATTACTTTTTTTTCCAGCTACAATTTTTTTAATGCATTAATAATAATATATGTTTTGGGGCCAATACTTTATTTTTTGTATATAATTGATGCTTTTCAACAATCCGATGTATGTCGTAAATCCATAACTAAAAAACAAAATGGTTTTGTTTAAGCTTTCCTTAAACTATATGTTTAATAAGAACTGTGGGCAAAAAAGCTTATAAATGCACTCAAATACTGTTTATCTGTAATGGACAATTTTTACATCTGATGCCAGTATGCAAATAACATCCCAGATTTCAGCTTGGTTGATTAATTTCAAAGATTACGTGCACAGGTGGAGTTTTGTAAAATTAAGCAAATCATTGTGGGGGCAATGACGAATACATTTAATTGTAGCAGTACAACATAATTTTACATAGTTTCTTGCCTCCGGAGAAAACCGATTCCTTAATTGGGGTCTCTATTTCCACAGACAATTAGGACGTAGTTTCTTTTTCGGCTGGCACCACATAACTTTGTTCCTTTGAATTTATCTAGAAAGATTAGAATTATGTATCAGTGTCACAGGTGCAGGAAAGATGATGTATCTCTCCAGATTTGGATGTCACAGAGAGTTTTACGTGTGTAATAAAGGTATACAAAAAGCATTATGATACCATCTGATGCCTTAATAGATTACCTAGTCAAAACAGAATCTGATCATGAAATACAGCCCGTTGGTAGATTTTTTTTGTTGAGATGTAATGGAAAGTGGAGTGATGTCATCCCTTCTGTCTCCCTCTCTCTCCTCTTTGAAGTTGATTTCATTGGTGGATTCGACTCGTACGGCTACCAGCCTCCTCAGAAGTCCTCCCATCTGCAACTGCAGCCTCTCTACACGTGAGTTACAAAATATCCTTCTGTTCAACTTCGTTTTTAGAATGTAACCTTGAACATTTGTCTTCCAAGGGGTTACTCCCATGATATTTAAAAAAGTTTGGGGTCTTGCAGAAAATAACAAAGTCAGAGATGTCCTGCCTTTAAGCCCCTGGTTTGGTTCCTGCTCCAGGAACACTGCATCTTACATTTCCCAACATGCACCTCAACAGCATATTTATTGACACCCTCCCTGTCTATTAAAATACCCACTTCTTGAAAATTCCACAACTCAGGGTTGTGATAGTTTTTTGGGGGGGAACAACAAACACACACACACACACAAGGAACAGGTGTTTCTGAGCTAAAATAAAATCAAAATACATCACAAAAAACGCAACAAGCTTTCGCAACAAGCTTTCACACCCCGGTTAGTCCTGGGCCAGGGTCGATAAAGAATTGAAATAAGTTATAAAAGAATCCCATTATGTTAATTTTATTACCACAGCCTTTCACTGTTAATTAAATGTTTTCTAATTTTAAAAAGAACATAAATCTTTGAGCCAGATTTGAATTGATAGAGGATTAAGGGATTTCCACATAAGTAAAATATGGCGTCTTGCCAGAAGGGAAGTAAAGGCTAATGTTTCTATATGCGGTTTGTGATCGTTTTTCTTTTTAAAAAGTCAAAATCTCACATCCCCCCAGCTGAGACATCCCCAATCATCAAGGTTATTTTTTACAAACTTTTTTTTGAAGATATCTTTTGGGCATTTTTAAGCTTTATTGATAGTGCAGAGAGACAGAGGTGAAATGGGGCAGAGAGGGGAGTGACATGCAGAGAACAAACTTTTAAAGCAATATTATAAAACTGTTGCTAGCAATAAACATGACAAGTAAACTTAATGACAAGTAAACTTAATGTGAAACATTGGTGGAGTGCAGTATAATGTAACATTGATGTCTTACCGTGTGAATTTCCCTTTATCTTGACCCCTATGAATCTCAGGGCTGGATAACGGTTGGTAGCTCCCCCTTCAGGCCGAACCTTGGTGGTGTCATTGTGGATGGAAAGCGGCGGACGCCTTGATTATACTAACTCCGTGTGTCACAGTTTACCTGAGGAATGGACTTACCCCTACCCGGAGGAAGAGAGAGAGAGAGAGAGTGACGTCTGTGCGTGTGTGCATGTGTGCTTGTGTCTGAGAAAGATAAAATGCGGCCCTGAAAAGAATGTACAGAGCTCAGGGAAGAACCAGCAAAGCCGAGCGGTGGATGAGAGGATGGAGGAGGAGTATGAGTAGGAGGAGGGATACAGAGAAGAAGAGCTGGGGAAACCTCTGTCGAATCACCGATGACACACTTCACTTAACTGCCAGCTCTCAACACTCCCACAGGTGTGTGTGTGTGTGACTGTGACTGTGTGACTGTGTGACACCACAGGACTTCGCTGGTGTTTTGTGGTTGCACCCTGGACTCTTACCACTCTGTTTTTTTATTTTGTTGGGTGCTCGAGCGTGCGCGTGCGTGCGTGCGTGTGGTGGAGACATGGGTGGGGTCACATAATAAAAAGAGGCACGGTTCGTACCTGTTGTCGTTTTAGAGTGTGGTGATGTCAAATTAGAGCAGTCTTATGTTTCCCTCTCCCAAAGCCATCTTTCCTTCCGCCTGTGCCACTTAAACCCGCCCTTGACGCTTAAACCTTTCGCACTACAGCCCCTCGGCCTGCAGAGGTAGCAAACCGGAGCTGGTGGAGCGGAAAGGGCGCTGTGCTTAAAGGATCAGGCTGGCAATATTTTGTACATTTTATCACTGGTCTTTATATGTGATTTGTCGACTATAAGAAAAATATATCAAATATCGCCAGAATTATCCTTTAAACTTCAGGGTTACTGCAAAAAAAAAACTTTCAAATGTCCATTTCCAGGGTATTTTATTTTCAGGAAAATAAAGTCAGCCTACTTTACATTTAATGCTGTTGATTAAGGATGCAGATGGCTTTGGGATCAGGCATTAGTGTCTATATGGGGGAAGAGTGGGGTGGGGGGTATTATGTGCATGTAAATAACCAGCCAATGATGGTTTTGTTGGTTTAATTTAGAAAAAGTGGGGTTGCATTAGGGGGTGGGTAGGGCTGAGTGAGTGGGGGGACACAACATAAGTTTTTCCCTTCATACCTGTCTCTCCGGTTCTCTCTTTTTGGATATCCTCGTGCTGCCCTCTACTAACCCCATCCGCAGCTAATTCTCCCTAACGTCTCTCTCACTAACTTAATTTATCTGAACTCCGCGGGAGTTCAGCGATGAAGGCGACCTACCAGGAAGATATAACGCGAACATGCACGTTGACAATGCTCTGAGTAGTTTTTGTAGATGTAATTTTAGACAGAAGGCGCGAAGGAGAGAGACAGGCATGAGGTGAAGACCTTATTGGGTGTAAGGTGATGTTTGAAATAATAAAAAAATACACTTTCTACATGAAAACATGACTACTGTCGCTTTCTATGTACGCATTTTTGTTTCCCGTGACTGAAGGTTTAATGAAATGAGTACTTTCATTCCTATCTCTGATTACATTATATTCACATCTGGATTTTTGGGCACATAATTACATTTTCGCCAGAGTAGTTTAGAGGATTAAACAAATAATGCACTCTTGTGGGCTGATATTGTAGAGTGAGTATTTGATGCACTTAATGCAAAGACATAATGACATAAAATAAGCACTGTGATATTTCATGCCTGCAGTGTGACACTTTTAATTTTAATGGTTAGAAATTGATATTCTGCAATGAAGATTTAAGCTAACTGATCATCCGATATGACAAAATAGCAATACAATGCTGTAGTTCATAGTGTGCATATTAATTGTTATTACCCATGTAAAAAAAAAATCTCAGTGTATTAGGCTAATATTTTATTAAGGGTTTGACACAGTAGTTATACATTTCGCTATAATTAGGCCTAGTTTTTAGCATTTTTCCCCCTACTAGCAAAGAAAATTGCAACAAATCACAAGAGAAAATAAGCATTCTTGACTGTAAATGACTAAACGTATTTGCATGTGGAAGTAGGACATATTTATGACTGAATGGCTATTTGAAACATTACAATTGGATAGGCTACAAAAATAGCTTCTTTTTATTTGATCTTGTCTCAACTTTTATGTAAATAGGCTGAGTAGGCTATAAGACTGTAAGGCATGCTTCAGGCTATTGAATGACTACTGAGCAGGCGTTCCTAAACATTTCCATAGGCTATCATATCATCATCATCACCATAGGCTACATTTTCATAAAGGGCTGCCATTTGCATTACGTCATGCACGCGCCGGTATGGGACAGACTTCAGTTCATGGACCTGTTGTACAAAAAAGTCAAAAGGATATTTTTGTCTCACTATACACATACATTCCGGTCAGGAGGTGAACCCGATCGACCAGCGGCCACACACCGACTGACAGTGTGGTGTGGAGCAGCATGTTGCCATGGCTGCAAAGCAGCCCGTTACCGTAAAAACCCCGGTAGGCCTACATTGTACTGTAGACCTACAGAAACATGTAGCCTAACATTACCATAATACAGGGGTGGCCAACCAGTCAGAGACTAAGAGCCACATTTTTTACTGTGTTACTGCAAAGAGCCACATCGTACACACGGGTACACATGAACATCCCCCCATCCCTTCCTCATACACGCACACACACATACAGACCTCTGCTCAGTCAGATTTACTGTAAATGTCACAACCAAAATGATAATGCAGTAACACCCGTTTCAGTTGAATTTTGTATTATTATTATTTTTTAAATAAATAATGCTTGTGCATACTACCAGGCCCAGGGGCACAAGGGCTCAAGGGGGCCCTAAGCTAAGGTACTGATAACTTTACATGTCTTATAGTCAAATGTCTTATATAGCGGGTCGGCTGATGATCAAAGGGTTGGAGGTTCGATCCCCGCCCTGCCACCTGTGTCATGGTTGTTGTGTCCTTGGGCAAGACACTTCACCCACCTTGCCTCGCGTGAATGTCGATAGTTAGCCTGCTATCGGTGTGTGAATGGTAACGTGGGAAAGGAAAACAGGTCTCCCTTGCAAAAGAGTCTTCAGTCTCAATGGGATTTACCTGTATAAATAAAGGTTAAAAAAAAAAAAAAAAAAAAAAAAAGAGCTCAGTCACTCATGTCAATAAAAGGTTCCAAAAAGGAATAGCCTAAATATAAGGAAATAAATCATCATGGGCCCCTCAACTAGTAGGGGAGAAATACAAAAGCAATTGTAAAGCAACAGCATTATTAGCTCTGTCTTAGGGGCTACATGAGGGGCCTCCAAGGCCTCCACACATACAGGAATAAACTTTCTATGTGTAAATTCTATACAGTTCATAAAAAGTAGCTATCCACCCTTTATCTGTTGAAATGGGTCTCTCCATCATATAACATGGGTCTGCAGACCAATCTACTGTTTTTGCAGTTGCAGAGTAAAGGATGCTGCCTGCTTAAGAAAAATCAGAAAAATAATGTTCCTTCTGCAGCTCAAGATTTGATTTAGCCTCTACATTTTCCTCTCTATGTGCATCAGATTGATGCATTTTACTTTAAAACAGTACACATTTTCTTCTAGTGTGCAATGCCTCTAGCCTGGCTCCGCCCGCCCGCCTACTTCCGGCCAAATTTTATTTTCCCTTCAGTAGTCAGTCTGGGTGTACAGCCCATTTCCCAGTTTTGCCGGAGATTCGACAGCCGGTCCAAACAGCGAACAGAGCGAGTGGCTGAGAACGATGACGTCGAAGTCGCGCTCCAGATTCAGTTGCCAGAAGCCGGCTCATGACACACGTGACGACCAAACGTTATGCGATTGGTTGGCTAATCCAGAGTGGCACTGGGCAGATCCAATAGTTTTAAACTTTAACAGACACCCGCCTCCATGAGTGAACGTTTGCCAATTACAGCACTGCCAGACCTTCTGTACAAATGAAATGAAGTACGATGGTCTGGTAGCACCAGGCTACAATGCCCCCTGACCCCCCAACAAGGACCAGGGTCCCTCCCACAGTGTCCCAAAATCATCTGGGAAACACTGACTTTCTTAAAGAGGACCTATTATACTACTTTTCTGGTCTTAATTTCTTGTTTTACACTGCTATAGAGCAACCTGACACGAATCACATCACAAAAAACTATGTTGATTTTCGGGAAGCTCTTTCTCTTATTTTGGCGATCCAGCACTTCCTGTCAACACTTGAGTGTGTGTGCTTCGGCAATCTCCGCTCCCTCCGCCTGTGCATCGGCCATCTCCGCTACCCTCCCCCCCTCTTGCAAACCCCACTCCGTTGTGATTGGTTACCTTCCTTCCGGAACACTTTCAGTGGCGGGAAGCGCGAGCATGGACCTATAAGGGCGCGAGGCAGACGCGAACAGGGAAGTGACAGCATTACCATACATGGAAACATCCGCGTGGTCACGTCACGAATTTTTATGCGACGTCACGAATTATGAAAGGGTAGACCGCTTTGAAGACGTGACTTCTCGACTGGCTAGAATAGTGTTTAGTGCTCTGCACAGACACCCCAGACGGTCAGCAGGGAATACGTCGAAATGCATGTAAGTCATTATTTGATAATTTAGTATGGTTAAGCATGACTATGAATCATCATAACAACGTTTATAGGTCATAAAAGTCAAAAAGCATCATAGGTCCTCTTTAATATGTTTTTTGCCAATAATTGTATGTATCTGTGCGGAAAAGTCAGTGTAACTGACTGGATAGGTAGGAGTGGGGGGGCCCTTTGAAAGTCTTGGTCCAGGGGCCTATTATCTCATAATCCGTCGAAGAACCAACTGGATTCCACAATCTTTTCAATTTTCGCATTATTTATAAAAAAAAAAAAAGGGGGAGGCCCCACACTAGGACTTGAAACGGGCCCCCAGATCGTTAAGGCCGCCCCTGTGATAATGACAGAACTGGACTCCTACAGTACTAAGACGACAGGCCAGTCATTTTCAACAATGAACATTGTGTGCACTGCCTCACACACAAACTCTCAGTTCAACCAAGTCCACAAACAAAAATATAACAATTTACAATAGCGTTTTTCTCTTACTATGCATGTTGCTTAGTGGGACTTACTTTTAGCATGGAGTGAGCTGAAGTGGGGCTGAAGATTTGAAGCCTTGAAATGCGCTAATGAGAATGACGCCTGGCATATAAGGCAGAATGGCTTGGTATAACGTTTAACAAAAAATATAAACTCTCCCACTCTGTTTCGGAGCGAACTTGACACAAATTGTTTACTCACGGAAAACCTCCCTCCAAGCTGAGCGGGCAGTTTTAGGTTGCGTCCACACCAAACGTTTGCGAACGTTATGTTGCGTCCTCAATTAAACATTTGCGAACAGGCATACACATACACATTAACAAAATAAATAATTAAATAATAAACAACATGTAAAACGAACGTAAGAGCCGCATGAAACGTTTGCGAACATGCACACACATAGGCCCACAAAAAAGGATTTGAAAAAAATATATACACTCAACAAAAATATAAACGCAACACTTTTGTTTTTGCTCCCATTTTTCATGAGATGGACTTAAAGATCTAAAATTCATTCCAGATACACAATATTACCATTTCTCTCAAACATTGTTCACAAATCTGTCTAAATGTGTGATAGTGAGCACTTCTGCTTTGCTGAGATAATCCATCCCCTCACAGGTGTGCCACATCAAGATGCTGATCTGACATCATGATTAGTGCACAGGTGTGCCTTAGACTGTCCACAATAAAAGGCCACCCTGAAATGTGCAGTTTTGTCTCACAGCAAAATGCCACAGATGCCACAAGCATTGAGGGAGCGTGCAATTGGCATGCTGACAGCAGGAATGTCAACCAGATCTGTTGCTCGTGCATTGAATGTTCATTTCTCCACCATAAGCCGTCTCCAAAGGCGTTTCAGAGAATATGGCAGTACATCCAACCGGCCTCACAACCGCAGACCACGTGTAACCACACCAGCCCAGGACCTCCACATCCAGCAGGTTCACCTCCAAGATTGTCTGAGACCAGCCACTGAGACAGCTGCTGAAACAATTGGTTTGCATAACCAAACAATTTCTGCACAAACTGTCAGAAACCGTCTCAGGGAAGCTCAACTTGCTCGTCGTCCTCATCGGGGTCTTGACCTGACTCCAGCTCGTCGCCGTAACAGACTTGAGTGGGCAAATGCTCACATTCGATGGCGTCTGGCACGGTGGAGAGGTGTTCTCTTCACGGATGAATCTCGGTTTACATTGTTCAGGGCAGATGGCAGACAGCGTGTGTGGCGTTGTGTGGGTGAGCGCTTTGCTGATGTCAATGTTGTGGATCGAGTGGCCCATGGTGGTGGTGGGGTTATGGTATGGGCAGGCATCTGTTATGGACGAAGAACACAGGTGCATTTTATTGATGGCATTTTGAATGCACAGAGATACCGTGATGAGATCCTGAGGCCCATTGTTGTGCCATACATCCATGAACATCACCTCACGTTTCAGCAAGATAATGCACGGCCCCATGTTGCAAGGATCTGTACACAATTCTTGGAAGCTGAAAATGTCCCAGTTCTTGCATGGCCAGCATACTCACCGGACATGTCACCCATTGAGCATGTTTGGGATGTGCTTGACCGGCGTATACGACAGCGTGCACCACTTCCCACTAATATCCAGCAACTTCGCACAGCCATTGAAGAGGAGTGGACCAACATTCCACAGGCCACAATTGACAATCTGATAAACTCTGTGCGAAGAAGATGTGTTGCACTGCATGAGGCAAATGGTGGTCACACCAGATACTGACTGGTTCTGAGTCCCCAGACCCCCAATAAAGCAAAAAAATATAATCACAAAATTTGATATGAACTGAAGAGCCGCACGAACAGGCCCGGTTCTAGACAGTCAGATTAGGGTGGGCCTGTAGAAATTTTAGGTGGGCACACTGGGCAGAGAGAACGAAGATGCGAGCGCACGCAAGGCGCGCAAGCTTGAATTTTTTGCCCTTGTAAGATCTCTGCGTCTGATTTTTGGCACATTTACTGTGAATTGTGTAGAACACAATATGCAAATAAACTTTGAGTGTTGCTGTGTGGGAGATTTGATTCTTGCATGTTTTTTTTCTCCAAAATGTTTATGAATAACATATAATATACATTATATACAACATAATGTATCTTTTTTTTATTGCAGTATTAACTGTAGGCAGCCTGAGCTGATTGAAGAGAAAGCTTTGGGACTGGGCAACCTGGATGGTGGTAGTCCAGAGCTATATACTATACACATAGATATATAGTATTTCCACTATTGGCTCCAATGTCCAGCTGGGTGAAAATAGTAGCCAGCCGAGGTCACAACTCTGCTAGGGTGGTCCGGGGGTATGCCCCCCCGGGAGATTATTTTTTACGTTTTTAAAGTGAAATGCATGAATCTGTTGCACTTTGAGAGGAAAATTAAGAGGCTAAATCTGAGGAATTTTGTGTAAACAAATAATTTGGAGACACTGGGTCGGATGAATTAGAAGCTATTGAAGAAAGACACATGGATTTTCCATTTAAATGCAATGAGAAGAACGAAGCAGAAGAACTCTGTTGTCCAGTTATCTTTTTTTCCACAGACGAGGCTGAAATAGGCTATAGACTATACACAGTGCATGGGCAACTGAGGGCATTTTCAAATATTTTTAAATAAACTCAATACTAACTGTGCATGCCATGGACTTGAACGTGACATGATCAGTTAACCTCGGATTACCTCCCAGATGAACTGATTCAATTATTAAGCTATTAACTATCTACCAAAACATTGTATTCCTTTTATTGTATGATAATTTACATTTACATAATATGATGTTGATATCAAACACACAAACTAAAAAAAAACGAAATAAAAAAATAAATTGGGGGGGCCCCCCTGGCAGTCGGGACCCTAAGCAACCGCTCATTTCGCTTATGCCTCGGGCCGGCTCTGCTGACCAGTGACCACTATAAGCGGGTGGGTAACTTGGAGGCAGGCTGTCCTGCCCACCCAATAATACAATTAGAAGCAATGCATGGTAATGGTATATTCTTTAGTATTAATTAATTGTCTGAATTTTATTTGACATTTTCTTGGACAGCGAATGAACAGGTCCGTCCGATAGTGGGTCTGGACTTCCACCTAAAAAAAATATATAATTTTTTTTGATTGGGTGGGCACAGCCCACATTTGGGTGGGCACGGCCCACCCTGGCCCCTGGCTACCGCCGGCCCTGGGCACGAAGCAAGGCAAAGAGCCGCATGCGGCTCGCGAGCCGCAGGTTGGCCACCCCTGCCATAATAGCTAGCCTTGGAACAAAGAGTAACAAACCATTAAAACATTATTATTTGGAACCTTTCCCCCAGAAACATTTTATTTTATTGTATGTAGTCCTTGTCTATGCCATTGTTTTTGCTTTTTTAAAGGCTGTTTGTCCTGCAGCCTACTGTTAGGCCTATTATAATAGCTATATAGGCTAATTATTAGGCCTGTTATTTGTAATATATGTATTAGGATAGTAATAGGCCTAATAATAGGCTAATTATTAGGATAGTATCAATTTGCAAAAATGCTTTTTATGTGATGTTAGCCTACTCTAGGCTACCTGAATGCTTGTAGGCTATGTTGTCATTAAAACAAAATATTATTATTATTTTTTAAACCATTGCCTTATTTATGAATGTAGTGAAAACAATATAAATAGCTACTCCCAACAATTCAGTAACAAAGGGACCGGTCCGGTGAGACCCTCCCTCCCCTCCCGGTTGGCGCAATGAACCGCACGCTCTCTCTCATCCCTTCCCGTCATGCAGCGCTCTTGCCTGCTCCTCCGTCGAGCCGCCATGTTGTCGGAGTGAAAGCCTGGGGTGTCAGAGAGAAACTGGGGCCGAAATCCGCAACCATCCACCCTCTCCGCCGGTGAGTATCACCTCTTCCCGGCCCGTGGCGGTACGGATCGTTGCTTATCCACTCGTCGTTGCGTGTATTGTTGCGATGGCGGCTCTTGGAGAGCATAACAGAGGTTTACTTGGTGAGGCTGAAGCGGCTGCCTCCCTTTCTGCCGCTCGCCTCCCTCCTCCCGTTGTGTCGGTCTTCCGCTCCAGACAGCTTCTAGGGCCTTTGTTAGCATCAGCGTCACGGGGACCTGTGGGGCTGCGAGGTCTGCAGACTGGTAGGGACCTCCCCGGGTGTTTATTAATAACAGAATGATGCTGTTATGGGGGTGCTGTTGCTGTGTTAAAATGATATGTTGAGCCCGTGTTTGGCCGCCGGTTCGCCCGGGTTGAGCTTGTTTCGGGAGGCCGTGTTATTGTTGGTAGACATGGGCATAAGACCGTGCATAACACAGCCGGGACTGGCTTGAGTGGACACGGATGCAGGAAAATTAAATAACCGCTAACTGTGACCACCCTGTCACCAGAAGCTTACACATATCCCCTGTCGTTTTGATGTGTCATGTCTGGTAGGAGGGACATGTTTGGTCCATGTTCGCATACGTTATCTCGTGCTAGCTGCAGGTTCCCTGCTCGTATTGTCACACCCCTTGTCTGCCCGGTATGCGGTGGATTGATCCCCGGTATTGAGCAATGATTAACCCAGTTGGGTTATGGAGAACAGTGCCTGTTTCCGTGCACTCAGTTAAACTTGTAGGATAACAAGTGGTGTGCGTCTCGCTTTGGGGATTGGCCACAGTGTTGTGGATTTCCGGGTGTTTCTCTATCTGACATCGAGCTGTAGCAAAGGAATGAAAAGCAAACATTTCCTTGTTGCTGAGCAATGCTGACTGAAAAGTGCTGCAGGAAACAAAATCACAAGTGGAAATGAGAATGATCACTTGGCGAGCTGGTTTGTGTACATCTTTTCGGACGGCTCAGTTCGTTGTTTTTTTTAGTCTTCGTTGGAGGTGGTGTGTTGCACCCTGGTTGCAGCAGACTAGAGAACCCTCTATGCCGTCTGGAGAGTCAGTCAGACAGCCTCTGGCAAAGTGAATTCATGTATGTGGGCCAGTGTAAAAACCCCTTATAATTTCCTCATGGCCAGTAGGGACACAAATGTGAAACTGGTCATGTTAACAGAGATTAGAGTTTGTTGGATAAAGAGGTCATAACATAAATATTCAATACCTCTGATCAGTGAGGTTGTTTTGCCAAATGTTAAGACCACCAAACATTTTGGTCCATGCACATCACACATTTCTTGGTGTTTGCATTTCTCACATAATGACTATTTGCCCACCACCCTTAAAACGTGGGTTCAATGACAGGCCACCTGTGACCTTTTTACAGTAAGGTAGTAAATTTGCAATCATGTACATTAATTCCTTTGCAAGTAAAGCCTCCCCTGTGTGCAAAGTTAAAAAAAAAACTGTGTGGTTCCTATTTACAGAAGATGCCTAATTGCCAGTTTATTATGTACACATAGCTTAAAGTAATCAGTTGATAACTATATTGTTTTAGAACTTCGTTGTTACTTGGAGGATGGAGTTGGTGGTGCTTTTTTCAACTGTAATGTGCTGAACTCAGAAGTGTTACTATTATCTTTATTACACCCCGGCGGCAGAGGCGACGCTGGTAGGGAGGTCGTCCTCTGGAGTGCAGGGTCGACACTGAACCCCAAATTGCTTCTGATGATTCAGAGAGCGCCTTGCATGGCAGTTACAGCTATCGGTGTATGAGTGTGTGTATGAATGGGTGAATGTGGTAAGAAATCGTCTAGAAAAAGAGCTGTATAAGTCAAGTCCATTTACCATTTACTCCACTGATATAAATGGCTTGGACAAAATATTAGACACCTCTTTGTATAATCCAATTCAAAGGCACTACAGTTTGAAACAACACCTCTATGAAATGTATTATTGTATAATTATAATGGACTGCATTTGTTTTTTGGGGCGTACTTTATAAAACCGGAAGGTGCTATAGACTCCTGAGGTGGCATGATGTATCAGCTGTAAAATTGGGAACTTCCACTTTGACTAGTGGCAGTGATTTGCATCCACGTCTCCCTTAAAGCCATGCTTATACAAGTTTTTCTTAACAAGACGTACAACCAAATGCATGAGTTAGAACACCTTAAATAACTGTTTTAATAATAGTGTTTATAGAAACTCCAATGCTGCTTTAATCTCCATGGTCCATGCCACTGGAGTTAGAACGTCTCTGTGTGTTTCCACCCACACACAGCAGTACAGTCAAGTTTACAGTATGTCGTGCAGACTGCAGGATAGACAGGCTCACCTGCCTCCTGGGCAGTAAAGGGATTCTCTGGTTTATATATGTAAATGTTGATCCCAGCACTGCTGCTCTGATTATCTCAAATTAAGTCGCTTTAATGGCAGGTTGCTACTTGGCTCCAAAAATGTAATGCCTCGTTTCCACCGAGTAGAGCGGGTCGGGTCGGAGCGGCTCAGAGCGGCTCAGAGCGGGACAGCTCACTTTTAAGAATCTCGGTGGTGTTTCCACCGCCGACCCTACCCTTACTGGTAGGGCGAGGTTTAAGCTGTACTGCGGTAGCCGCTGCCAGAATGTGGGTCAAACTATCGGGCTGTGGAACAACTGTGGTCAAGCCAGCGGTCTCTCGTGGTCAAACCAGCCGCTTCTTTATTTATTCCCCCCGTGTTGTTGTGAGCACAGAGACGGCTCGGTGCAACTGATAGAGACAGTGAGCGAACAGCGCAGGCTGCGGCAGCTACATTTAATGACGAGGAAAAAAAACACACAATAAACAGTGTGTTTTCGCTCACATTTTCGCCAAAACACAAGACTCTCTTCACTCTAGCCGAGGTGACTACACACGGCGGAAATTATTCTTTCGACCAACTTTATTTGCCAGTCTGCCACACATCAGCTGTTAGTGTGAGCGAAATATTGACCTATTTATGTTCTCCTTCACCTTTAGCGACACCAGAGGTGATTTGTTACCATATTTTAGATTTTTATTTACAAGATAAGACTTTGTTTAGCACGGGAGCACCTCAGCAATGCAGGAGCATTTGGAGATGAGGCACGTTGGACTTGTTGACGATGCGGACTCCCACTTACTAACAGGCAAACTATCTTATTGCATATGTGCTCCCATGCCAAGCAAGGTCTGCCTTACAAATCTTGCAAGTAATGCATATTTTTGAGGGTGGAATGCTCCCAAACTTTAGACATTCTTTGACGTGATGTGGCCACTGCCATTTGGCTATGTTTTGTTTAAACCTGTCATTTTCTGGAAGCTATTACACATGCAAGACTCTCAGAGATAGGTGCGAAGCGATGCTTAGTTCAGCCCTACAGCGCGGGAAAACGGGCCAATGACATAACCAACTAATATTTCTGTTAAATTTTTATTTGTTCAATCTATTGATCCATTATGCAATTGTTTGCATGTGACAGATGTTTTTTTTCTCTGGACAGGCTGTGGTGGAATGAGCAGTGTGTGTGTGTTGAAGAGGAAAGCAGTGCTCTGGCAGGATTCATTCAGCCCCCACCATAGAAGTACATCTCCCAGCATGCCCGTGGTGCTGAGCAGCGGAGGACATGCCCCTCCAACTGGGCAGACCCCTCAGGCCGCACCCCCTAGCCAGCAGGTAAAACCTTGACGCCACACATTTAATTAACTCATGGACAAACGTTTGTCAATAACATGTCATATATTAGCTTTGATAACTATTAACCACTATAGTTGGCATTTTCTGCACATCACAACCATGACACCAAAATCTGACAACTACTTCAGCAGGTTGTCTGTTGGCTAATCTACAGGTGAGGTCATCCAAGCGTACATAGTTACAGTAGCATCGTTAACAAGGCAAACGAATCCCAAAGTAGAGCTGGAGGAGCCTTTCTTATCATAAAGCCCTCTGTGCCAAATTGAGAATTGTGATATCTGGCTAGTATAAATACAAACTGACTTACTTGACATTTTAATGCCTTACCCAGCAGTATTTAGGTTTTCCAGTAAATTTCAACAACACTAGACTAAAAACAGTTATTTAGATGGAATCTGTGTTGACATTGTTCAACTAAACTTAAATAACATTACATCTCCTCCATACGTGTATCAAACATGCAAAAGCTTTTTGAAGTCATCCCCTCAAGCTCTGGTCACCCCGGAAGAAAAAAACTTGATTAGATGAATGAAAAAATTGTTACTTGCAGTTCTAGTCACGGCTCCATCTTTTTTCTCCTTGACAGTTGTGCTGTTGTGCTTGGCACCTGTTTCATATTTGCTTCTGTTCAGGCGGGTGTTAAAAAAATATATATAATAAAACCTCTTTGTTGCATCTGTATTTACAGTGAACAATGTAATGTCTCTGAACTTTAAGGCCCCAACCTGGGATCATCGGTTTGGTTTTACCTCTTAATTGCAAGGTTAGAATGTTTCTTGACAAATCCGGAAAGAAAGCAGTCCAGTTCATCTAATAAGTTACCATTTAGTCTGATTGAATGACGTTTTTCAAACTTTATTCTACTGCATCCACCGCATGTACTGTAAATAACTGAGCCCAGCTGTTTCCAGTTCATGCTGTCTAATTGTTTGACTTTTTATAGTGGGGAAATTGATGTTTACCCTCAAAATGAGTAAGAGAGCACATCGAAAGTAAGATTTGCCAGTGAAAAGATATGTTGCCTCATATTTTCACGTGAATTGAAGATGTGTTCTTTAAAACCTCTACAGACTGCTGTTTTGACGATGCCGTTTACCCTTTTGAAAAAAATGTACACATTTGGAAACACTTAATGTGTTAATAAGGTTAGGAAGAAACGGCTTGGATGAATATTTTGTTTAGTTAATTCTATGAAACTTTGGGGAAATACTTAAAATCTTTGCTAAACCTGCAGGTCTCCAGTTTTTGCTCAGACACACTCTGCTTGTAACTGTTGGGCCAGTAATTCTAGGATAACATGTACCTGTGTGTGTGTGTGTGTGTGTGTGTGTGTGTGTCTCTCTCTCTTAGGGTGTGGCAGGTGCTGGACGTTCCCAGGATGATGCCATGGTAGACTATTTCTTCCAGCGGCAGCACGGAGAACAGCCCGGCAAACATCGCTGGCCCACTGGAGACAACATCCATGACAGCCAGGTGTGTGTGTGTGTGTGTGTGTGTGTTGCACAAGTTGCAGTGGTTGACACTAACGGTTGCCCGCTTGCCCGGGGCAAGTGAAAATAATGTTTGGGCAAGTTGAGATTGCTCTTTGGTTGCCCGAACGGGCAAGTGGATTTAAGTGGGGTTCTCAGTAGTCTAAGCTATTTATTCATGTGTTTTAGAAACCTTTTGTTCCTGCTAACCAGTGTTGGGAGTAACGCGTTACAGGAAGTAATGCATTACTGTAATGCATTACGTTTTGCTGTAACGCGGTAATGTAAGGCATTACAGCAAAAAAAATGGTAATATGTAACGCAGTACATAGCTCAGAAACGCGCGTTACAATGCATTTTAAACCCGAAATTGACTGGTTTGTTGTTTTTATACAAATTGGCCAACACCGCGAGTTTCGCAGAGGAGAAAAAACCCACGCTAATGTTACTGCTAGAGGAGAAGAAAACTCGATTTGCTGCTACAATTGATTCCAAAGATGCGCTAGCCTACTGGCTTCCGTCTCACTGCCCAAGTTATTGAAAACTTTTGTAGTGTTTGGAGACTCTGTGCTCAACGAGCAGCGGGTGCTGCCGCGAGCCCCTCCCCGTCTAAGGGCACTCGGAGGCGGTCAGTCTCGGAGCAGCCCCTCGGAGCGAGTCCCAGCCTGCTGTCAGAGCAGAGAGGTGACACACCTCCGCGTCCAGGCTGCAAATGAATCGCGCTAATGTAAAAGTAGTGTAATGCCTTACAATTCAAAGACAGTAATATTGTAATGTAACCAACTACTTTGAAATGCCAGTAATAAGTAATAAATACCGCATTACGCTTTTGAAGTAACTTGCCCAACACTGCTAACTCACACAAAATAGATCGGCTATATTTGCATTTGAGCAGCTGCGCGCGGCAGCCAGCAGCATCTCTCGCCCTCTATCTCTCTCTCTCACACACACACACACACACACACACACACACACACACACACACACACACACACACACACACACACACACACACACACACACACACACACACACACACACACACACACACCCACCAGCCTGTGTGCGCGCAGTTTCACTGTCTACGCTATATTCAAAACACATAAATCAATAACGTTTGAGCTTGTCGATACCGCTATGGAGTCCAGTAGGTCACATGATGTAATTTTAAATATCGAGTAGAGTCGGGTCATCTTCAACTAATTAGGCTTTCTTTTGCGTATTATTCCATCACTGGTCCGCATCATAGGCTGCGAAAGTGTTGTACCTTCGACTGTCTTGAAGAAACTCCTTCAACCCGCTTCAACTCCGTCTCCCCCAAAAAAACTCTGTCCTCTGAGCCGCTGTTCATCATTCATTCAAAGCAGCGTTGATCAACAAACGAGACTGTAGCAAGTCCCGCAGTTAAAAAATGTGATAGTTTTTAAATCCATATCAAAATCTGCAGGTTAAGAATTAGTTGGCTTAAAAAAATGTGATGTGTTCAGGTCGGCTCAGTAAAGTGATTATTAGGCACAGGTCAATAAAATGATGTGTTCAAATGTAACATCAAGAAAAAAAGAAATTTTAGTTTTTCGCGAGAAGCTTGAATAATACAGTTTGGGTGAAAAACTTGTTTTCCCAGCAATATAAAATAAATAGTAGGCCTAAATATGGAATGATTGGATATGGACCTGTTTAAAGTCCTATCCTTAGCTCTGCTCAGCTTATAAGCAATTAAAGCAATAATACCAGTTCTCTTTTAACAAGATAATAGAAAAGTAGGCTATCGATAAAGATTTGGATTGCGGAGTCTTTATAATGGTATCAATATGAATAGAAATTAATGATCCCCCTCCAGTCCCTACTTACAGTGTAACTGGGCAATAGCTTTAACATGGTGGACTTTAATCATTTTATGGCACACGATCACTTTTTGGCACAATGTGACCTTTTTAAATAAGTAAACATTTTCTGAACATTTGTGTGGAAGCTAACATTCAGCTTTACTCTGAGCTAGACTGAGTTTTCTGAGACCCCCCCAAAACCAGGCCAGGTGCCTGGCAAAAAGAGGCCCTTTTACGATGCTGCAGCAGGACCAAGCTCTTGGCTGTATGTGTGATGTCATGATATATATGCTTATATGAATTGTTGTTGGTTGTTTGTGTTCAGGATGAGACAATTAAGCAGTGTTTGCATTTAAGAGATACGGTTCGCTAAAATGTATAATTTAATTTTGAGCACGACATTCGGGCAAGTAAAACATTATCTGTACTTGCCCTATGGGCAAGTGCTTTTGAAACCTTAGTGTCAACCCCTGCACAAGTTGTAACATACTATTGCAGAATTGTACCATGTCACGTACTATTGTTTTCTTGTACAAAGTTCACAGACCACTTTATTCTGAAGAGATAACTTATGTAAAGAAAGAACATTATGCGTTAGACATTTTAGTGTCCACCACTGTACGATCTATGGCAAATAATTTATAAAGGTAATTACTAATTAACATAGGTAATTAAAGTTGAGTTCATGTTTATACATTGGTTTACTATGAGAAAGTCGTCTTTTAAAGTTTCACTGTTCTCTCTGTCTACAGGTGCGGTCCATGGACGAGCTAAACCATGACTTCCAGGCACTGGCTTTGGAAGGACGCGCCATGGGAGAGGTGAGACATATGGCATTTTACCATAGGCACTTTTGGCCTCACCAAGCCGTGCCGAGCTGATTTTGTATGCACACCCACAGACGAGTAGCCCTGCTGTTATGGTAAAGAAAACCCCTTCCGCGCTGGGCTGACGGGCCGGGCAAAACCAAGCCGAGCTAGCACATGTATATGGAAAAATGCCAACAGGGGTCAGATGGTCAGCGTTACGTATTGTCTAGAAAAAGGTGACTTACATGACAAATGGGTTACCATCTAAATGTGAAGCATTCCATTTGAAAGTTCTCAAATAAGAAAAATTAACTGCGAATTAGGTGTGTTTCCATCAAGTGTTTGGAGCGGATAAACTCCACTAATTTGGTCTGGAGATGGCGCTATAGGCAACGTTGTGTAACACTGCAGTAATAAAAAGTAGAACGACTTACACAAGAACATTTGACATGAAAATAGCTGCCCTCTATTGTGTGAATTGGGCACCTGGCTGAATAGACACACTCACAGTCAAACTAGAATAACAGGAAATCCCAGGGAAAATTGATGGATCAGTTGCTCCTTCGAAGGCGTTTGAGCCAATAGTTTTGTAAACTTGTTTTTTCCGAATAAAAAGCTCTGAAAGATGAGAAGAGACTGAGCAGAGATGCCCTTTTTATTTTAGCTGGTTGGACTGGCTGGTGGTTCATTATCCACAGTCTACGCTCAGTAACTTGGTTAATTTTGGACCATTGCCTACAATTAGTTTTGCCCCATTGAGCATAATGCTGATGTATGTATGTTTGTTGATGTAGCCTATTGTTAGGCTGATATTGATGGTAATACCTCTTTGATGAGATGTATTGACATTTACCTTGCAATGCCAAATCAGTATAAACAGATTTTCAGATTTGAATTCATCTTGAGTTGCTGTTACCTGTTTTGGAAGATACTGATCATGGTAGTTATCCGAAGCAAGTTATCTGTTGTGCTGCCTTTAAAAACAAGCATTTAAAAAAATTAAAATGATTATTCCCAATTGCTTGGATTGTTCCTTGTTATTTCTCACTCAAGTAGTAGGGCTTGTGCTTGTTTATTTGGGATGCAGTCGGGGGTCAAAGTACATTACTGGAAATTGCAGTGCAACACTGGCAGCTTCAGACCAAACTAAAAAAAGCTTTGTCATATGAAACACACTCAAAAGGCTGTCTTGAAAGTAAGATTTGAGTACCTTTTGTTCTCAGATGACTGGTCACATAATGATATTTTTATTATTCCATGTGCTTACTGTATCTATTTGACCATTTTTAACCTTGCCCTTGTTTCCCCTGTCCTGTCATTGTCCTGTGTCTTTGTAGCAGCTGCTAACTGGTAAGAAGTTCTGGGAGGCAGATGACTCTGGGAAAGATGGACCAAAGGGGATCTTTCTTGACCAGTGGAGGGACAGTGCATGGGGGGCCTCAGGTATACACTAGGTTTTTCTTTTTTTCTAACAAACAAGTCAACAAAGCACCAAAACAATCACTGTCTGGTCTGGTGTAGACAAATATATACCTTAATTTTCGGACTATAAGCCGCGATTTTTTCCCCATTTTTCGACCCTGTTATTACACAGCACAGTATATGTTCTGTACTAGCTACTATTGCTCTAAATCAGTGGTTCTCAAAGTGCGGCCCGCGGGCCGAAGCATATCTGGCGGCCCGCGGCCCGCATTGAATTATGAATTATTAAAAAAAAAAAAAAAAAAAAAAAAATTATATATATATATATATATTTTTTTTTTAATTGAAACGCACGGAGGGGATGCGTCCCCCGTAACAGTAAAAACAGTACAGGGGTCGAAACACTTAAATATCCCTCCTAATTGTTTGTATTCATTCCCCACTTATTAAACTTGCGAAGTTCGGCTGGCCTCTGCCTCTCGTTGCAGACGGCTGGTCAGCCTCCCGCAGTGCAGCAGGCAGTGTAGTGGTCCCAATGTAAGTTGTTAGATAGTGAGCTTGTCAAGCCCAATACGATGCACTTTCTCACATTCAAGGTGAATTAGATTAGGTCAAGTGTCTAAGGATGGATGCTAACATTATCTGGTTTCTAACTCTTTTGCCTAAAGTTTAGCTAACAAACTAACGTTAGCTAGCTGCTGATAGCCATGGAACTATCTGCCTAGTTGACTGCTGATAGCCCACCCTGTTTATTTCCAATGTATAGTGTCATAATAGTTAACACTGCTGCTGCATCATGAGTAGTGAGTCCTTCAAAAAAAACACTCCAAAAGGTGATACGTTTTCAATGTGTAGAAAGTTTTGAACAATAAAGTAGAATAAATATTTGAATGCAATACAGAATGCCTCAGTGCCTTGATTTATATTCCATTAGATGTGTGTCAATGGGAGCGAGTTGTCTTTTCCTTAACATTTCCACCATAAATAAATACAGAAGACACAAATTACTGCATAAAAATTAAACAAAATGCACAAAATGAAGTGTTCGAACCTCAAATTTTTCTGGGGGACAACCCCCAGACCCCCGCTTTTAATGTGTGTTCCCCAATGTTGAAATGAGACCTAGCCCTTCATTTATTACTTTAAATATGTTAGTTACACAGTATTGGATGCTGACCAATACATGTAAACTGTAAAGACGCAAAGACGCTGGCCATTGAAATTATTTCAGTTTTATAATTTTTTTTCCTTCGGCGGCCCTCGGTCCAATGTTGGGTTCCTAAATTGGCCCTCAGCTATCAAAAGTTTGAGAACCCCTGCTCTAAATGGTAACAATTGAATATGTTATGCAAATATGCAACTTGTTTGTTGAAATGTTAATAAATGGGAGCTTCCTCAAGCAGCCATCTCTTTCCCCTCTGTGCACAAACTCTTACATATGGTAATAAAACATTATAACACCTGCGGCTTATAGTCCAGTGCGGCTTATAGTGCGGAAAATACGGTATTCAAATTCCTGTCCGAATCAAAGGCTGATGTCAAGGTGAAATCACCCGTATTAATTCCCAGACGATGAGATATGAGATTCCTGGTGTATCATGTAAAAAAATGCAGTTATTTCTGTAGGTTCAAAGATGATTGTCTTTCACTGACATGAATTAGTATTTAAAAAAAGTATCGCATAAGTGAAATGCTTCTGGTAGTTTTAACTTCAAATTCTGCATTTCACAGCATATTGTTTTGGTTTCTTTTTAATGACTAGTTTCTGACCCAGTCCAGGTGTGCTGAAATGATGGAAAAAAGGAAATCCTTTCAAGAAATAATATCCTGTCTTATAATGGGACAAACTGCCAGAAAACTTAAATGCAGCAGTAGTCGGAAGAAATTACAAAAATATGTGCAGAAAGTTATAACCAAAGGAATTCAAAACCCCAGGGTTTTCCCCAGTGTATTCCAGTCATGGCGGCCTTGCAATATTGTCCACTATAATCCCAATTGCACTATTTCACCAAATCGTGCAGCACAATTGCCAACATGCCGATTTAAAAAAAAAAATTATAATAAATTCTGGCGGAAACCCTGCCCGAGTTGATAAGCCATCAAACATTCAGACCCTCAGTAAATGCAGTCTGGTAAAATGTAACAGCTCAATATGCAGTTATTTCTCTGTGAGATATTTGTTGTCTTTCTTCCATATGACGTTATTGTCCTGTTATTGGTTCGTGCGTGTTGGGACTGATTGCTAATGCCTGAACAGTTTGTAGGGGAAATGTAGCATTATCCCGCGCATGAACAGTCCCTGTTCCCCTCACAACAGATCACTCGGTGTCTCAGCCAATCATGGTGTCCCGCCGGCCAGGGCAGGGTTTCCATAGCGGCGGTGAAGTTGGGGTGGGCTCGGTGATGTCGCCGCGCTCTGAAAGTGGAGGGCTTGGAGTAAGCATGGTGGAGTACGTCCTCTCCTCATCGCCTGCTGACAAACTGGATTCCTGCCTCCGGAAAGGACCCTATGTAAGTCTTGAAGTCTGTTCTCTTTCTATCCATCAGCATTTGTCTCATTAGTCAACTATTACATATTTCCATCTTCCTCACTTCCTTTCTCTCCTGCATCAGTATTTTCCTGTATGTCCTCTGTCAGCCAGTGATTGTCAAATGGGGACAGGTCTTTCACCTTGTTCTTTCCATGTTTGCCTTCTATCACTGTCAGGTTATCATCACCTCTAGTTTTTTTTTCACTGTGTCCCTCATATTGCTTTTCTCTCCATCACACAGGGGCAGAGAGATGGAGAGGTGGAAGAAGAGAAGAGGGAGAAGCCAAAGGCAGCATTTGAAGGAGAGAAACTGAAAGAGTTGACAGAAGTTGAAGCTGATGTAATTGGTGACGTCATCAACCCCAATGGAATGCCTGTGCAGAACGGCCTCGACGTCGACGTCAAAGAGTTTGGGTAGGACTCGGTGTGACAGAGACAAACTCGCAGATTGAAACGGTTCTTGCAGTACAGACAGCCTCTAGATGTAAACTGAACTCTTGCCCCTCTGTCATCCCTACAGTCGTCCCCCAGGCAACATGCCGGTCCCTGGCCCTGAGGGGGACCTGCTGGGGGGTCCCGGGGGTGTAGGGTCAGACGGTCTGACGCCCATGGGAGGAGGTGGAGGCCCCAAACCCCCAGAGGACTTCTCTGGTGTGGAACAAGGTGGTGTCACCATGGACCAAATGGAGTCGGTGATGGAGCCGCTTCAGTTCGACTACAACTCCCAGATGCAAATGGACTCTCAATCCAATGTGGGCTTATTTGATTACAACAACCAGCAGCAGCAGGTAAGGGCAGGCCTGTGAGCATTTGTCATTGGCTCTCTGTGACACTCAGCTCAGGCGGCATTAAAATGTGATTGACCTGTAGTTGTACTCTTTGCAGCTGTTTCAGAGAAATAATGCCCTAGCAGTGCAGCAGTTAACAGCAGCCCAGCAACAGCAGTACGCCCTGGCAGCCGCACAGCAGTCTCACATTGGTAAGAAAGAAAGAGAGAGAGTGTGTGTGTGTGTGTGTGTGTGTCTGTGTGAGAGAGAGGGAGAACCGAATGTCAGAATCTTATTTGAAATGTATTTTGAAAAATGTTCTCACTTTCAGCCCCTGCTCAATTGACACAAATGGAGGGCAACTCTATTTAACACCATTTACCTTATTTTTGTAACTTTTTCTTGATTAACATTTTACTATTAGATATTAGTGAAGGGAATGTGATTGATCACCACATGCGACCATGCATTTCAGAGCTTTACAGGAAAATGGAAAGTGCCACAACATGATTTTACACATGGTTTGTTGTTGCCTAAGCCTTTTATTTTGAAGCAAAAATGCAAATTAATTTAAAACAACAGACCAAAAGTTAGAATTAAATTACAAGTCGGATATGATTATACATAATGATACTCCATTTAAGGAAATTTAATCTCTTGATTATCAGTGCATGTGACGCAAGCTGTGTCTCAATTAAGGGGCCGCATCCTTCAAAGGACGCGGTCGACGCGGTCTATGATGGCCATAGCCCGTGAAGGCCGAACCAAAGGCTGAACGAGCGTTGCTAAATGAGACGGTCTCCGTATACGAGCATTTCCGGTTTGCGTAACAAGCCGTTACCTTGAGTGACGACTCACCGCTCCTGTGCTGCCTAGCAACCCTGATAGCTGCAAACGGAGACAGCCTTGTCAACGAAGGAAAAAAGAAAAATAAGTTGCCTACCAGACGAAAAGAAGAAAGAAGGACAAGAAAAACAAAAGAAAAGAAAAGACAAGAAAAAAAGAAAGGGAGATAAAAGTTAAGATGGAGCAACATGTTGCTGTTTTGTTATTTTTTATTTTATTTTATGCCATCTCTGAAAAAAACGCAATGAATCTTGGGATATGTTGTGCCGCGAAGGATACATCTGTTGGACCCTTCAAAACTGTGAAACGAAGGCTGCATTTCTCGGCCGCATATGAAGGCGCCTTCGAAATGGGACAAGCCTTGATGCGCCGCTATGACGCAATCGTTCTTCAAATGCAGCCTACGCAGGCTGCGGCCCCTTAAATGAGACACAGCTTCTGTGTGAATTTTCTAGATTGTTATTTTGGAGAGAAAAAAAGCACAGACGTAATAAAAACTGACTTGGTTGCAGTCCTGTGGTGACATATTAATGCTGGGTTAATATTTCCCAGGGAAGTAATGCATAGCAAGCCTAAAGAGTCTTGAATTAACATTGTGGTCAAGCGCTAACCTCACCAACTCTGGAGTGCATACTTCATTGCTTTCTTATTTCCTAATAAAGGATTCATACGGTATTTACTGAAGTGGTTTTCACTGCTAAAGCCTTTCCTTTCATGTGTTTTCAGGTCTGGCCCCAGCATTTGTGCCCAATCCTTACATCATCAGTGCTGGTCCACCAGGGACGGACCCCTACGCAGCGGGACTAGCAGCTGCAGCTACACTTGGTGAGAAGTGTGTTTTGAAATGGATCCTGAGCTCCGTTTGGATGCTGCTGGAAGGATTTAGTCAAATCAATGCACTTAATTTTCCACAGTAAGGATTTTGTATTTGTTTCCATCCAGGTCCGGCAGTGATGCCTCCCCAGTACTATGGTGTGACCCCCTGGGGGGTTTACCCTGCCAACCTCTTCCAGCAGCAGGCGGCTGCAGCCAACAACTCGGCCAATCAGCAGGCACAAAACCAGGGCCAGCAGAACCAGCAGCAGGTCAGTCGGCTGCTCGCCAAATAGCTGGCATGCTGATTGCCACTGGCTCAAGATGGTTCTCTTAGGCCTCTCCTTCTGTGCCAGATGAAATGTGCATTCAGTCTCACTGCTGCTCTACTTGGATCTATAAGCAGAAAGCTCTTAGTAGCCAGTGTACATTATGAGCCAATCAGTGGGAAATGTTTCATCCAACTGGTGTTTGATTTACATCTGCTACACTAGTATATGCTTATGCCAGCGTTACTCATAGCGCGGCTCGCCAAGCTTCTATGTGCGGCTCGCATGGCAATAAAAAAATACTGTGATATGATCATGCACAGATATTTCATAAAACCATTAAAAACAAGCAGATCTATAACATCAAACCTGTTAAACTAACGTGGCTGCTCTCATACAAATAAGTAATAAAAGAATAAGTCAACAACGGCATTACAAGGTGGAAATACAGACTAGAAAATAATATATTTAAACTTGCTCAGCCGTACGCTGACTGACAGCGGGGTTGCCAGATTTGCGGTTTTCATGCATTACAAGGGAGAATGTGCTCTTGGATAGATTGGGGTGTGGCGGAAAAAACTAACTCACGGTCAATAAAAATATGTTATGCATACCGTCTATCACAGGCATGCTCACGAACATGGAATATATTAAATAATTTGCAAAAAAATAGATCTCGTTTCATATCGCTAAATTGGACATTTAAATTGGAGAACACTTAACAACCTGGCAACCACACGCACGGTACCGCAACAATGCTAGCTTGGATGCGATTTCAACATTTCATGCTGGTTACTGGTACATTGATAGATGTCTATTCAGAACCAGTTGGGCACCAGGTGGACAGATGAAAAACTCCACAAACGAGGAAAATTAAGTGTTTTGGCTAAACTGCATATTGTATGTTCACTTTGATCAGGCAGGGTTCCCAATGTCTCTGAATTATTCCAGAAAAATAATAGGCTGCTAAACAGCTCACATAGGACACAGTTGAATTAGCCTCTTAATTTTCCTCTCATAGTGCACCAGATTGATGAATTTACCTTTTGAAAGGTAAAAAAAATGTATTCCAGGGGGGTATTATATGAACACACCCATTTTGATTGATAATATGTCATTCATAAATTTGTTTTAACAAATATTTGAATAAAAAGTAGGATAATAATTTATTCTTCAATAGCTTTGATGTTATGTGACCCAGTGTCTCCAAATTATTCCAGATAATAGTACACAGTCACACAACTCTTAATTTTCCTCCAAAAGTGCACCAGATTGATGCATTCTGGGTTAAAAGGTACCAAATTTTCTTCCGGGGGAGCATGCCCCCGGACCTCCCTAAGGACTGGGTTCCCTCAGTTTCACAAAATACTGTGGGAAACACTGGTTCAAGAATTACATATTAATAAGTAGGCATGCTTATGTATGACTGGATTTATAGCTTTTGATACTTTGCGGCAAAAATGGCTCTCCTGCTGACTTTGTCCTGTCAGTGCGGCTCTCCTGAAAAAAATAGTGAATACCACTGGCTTATGCCAATATAAGGAATGTGCTCTAATCCTGGCTTTATTACATCCCACCGTTTTTTCTTGGTGTAGCCTAATTGTTTAGATGACATATCCACCCACAGCCCTCCACAGGTTATCTGCTAAAGGAGAGGATTTGTACAATTTTCTACCATTTGTTTAAAAAAATGAATAAATAAATAAAAATATTATATAATTAAAATACCTTGTTTTTTTTCTCTTTCCTGGTGAAGGTGATGCGTGCTGGGGGCAACCAGCGACCTTTGACCCCAAGTCAGGGTCAACAGAGTCAGCAGAATGACCAGCTGGTTGCAGCAGCCGCAGTTAACTCAGCCCTTGCCTTTGGACAGGGCTTGGCAGCAGGAGTCCCCGGTGAGTATGGCAGTCCGGATAACTGGCGTTATCGTTTTGGTGAGACTCCCAACAATTTTAATATTTATTTGTTATTACAGCCACATTTCAAGATATCTTGATTATCAATATTCAAACAGGCAGTTTGTTTTGAGACTGTTCAGTCAATCTAGGTAGACTCTTTATATTCCTTTTCTTGCCGTTTCTCTCCCAGGCTACCCAGTCCTTGCTCCTGCAGCCTATTATGATCAGACAGGAGCACTGGTTGTCAACACTGGAGCTAGGAGTGGCCCTGTCCGCCTGATGGCCCCTGGCTCTGTCATCATATCTCCTTCCGCAGCACAAGCAGGTAAAAAAGCAACACACATAGACCTGTCTGTTCTTCACTGCAGCCAACAGGACACAGAAGAACGTCATGCAAACAAAACAATGGATTGTACATTGTCATCTTTAAAACATGTTCTAATGCCTCGTTTCCACCGAGTAGAGCGGGTCGGGTCGGAGCGGCTCAGAGCGGGACAGCTCACTTTTAAGAATCTCGTGGTGTTTCCACCGCCGACCCTACCCTTACTGGTAGGGCGGGGTTTAGGCTGGACTACGATAACCGCCGGCGGAATATGGGTCAAACTATCGGGCTGTGGAACAACTGTGTTCAAGCCAGCGGTCTCTCGTTTTTGCTTGGGCAAACAAGCCGCTTCTTTATTTATTCCCCGTGTTGTTGTGAGCGTGTATTTACTACTATCTATGGCGTAAACACACAGAGACGGCTCGGTGCAACTCATAGAGACAGTGAGCGAACAGTGCTGGCTGCGGCAGCTACGTGACTAGCAGTGGGACGCAGTGTAACCAACTGATTAATTTATTGACGAGGAAAAACACCACACAATAAACAGTGCTGTGCTCACATTTTTGCCAAAACACAAGACTCTCTTCACTCTTGCCGAGGTGACTACACATGGCGGAAATGATTCTTTTGAACAATCAAATGACGGCAGTGTGTAGCTCTGCCTTTTCGGCATCCTTCCAGGCGGCTAGTACCCCAACGGAGGAGTACTGAGATTAGGAGTGGCTCAGAGTGGTTAGGTGCGCTTAAACCATACCCTACCCAACTTTTGGCAAATGAAAAGCCAAACTGCCTGGACCTAACCGATCCGACCCGCTCTACTCGGTGGAAACGAGGCATAAGTGTCCCATTCATCTCTAGAACATGCTATTAAGGGACTACACTGCGTTCCAAATTATAATGCAAATTAGATTTTCCCAGATTTTCCGAAATAGTCGATGCAAATCACAGTCAGTATAATTTAAGTCATCAACCGTTAAAGTATATTTCAAATTTTATTGAACAAACCTCCCAATAATAAACATATTTAAAAAAAAAAAACTCCAAATGCACTGTTCCAAATTATTATGCACAACAGAGTTTCAAAACATTTTATAGGTTGTAAACAACTAAAAACGGTCATTTGTTGAATTTGCAGAATGTGGAGGTCATATTTAGTGAAATAAAAAGCTATTTCAATCAGAACCATCTTAACAGGCCAAGTTACATGTTAACATAGGACCCCTTCTTAGATATCACCTTCACAATTCTTGCATCCATTGAATTTATGAGTTTTTGGAGAGTTTCAGGTTGAATATCTTTTCAGGATACCAGAATAGCCTCCCATAGCTGCTGTTTTGATGTGAACTGCCTCCCAACCTCATATATGTTTTGCCTGAGGATGCTCCAAAGTTTCTCAATAGGGCTAAGGTCGGGGGAAGATGGGGGCCACACCATGAGGTTCTCTCCTTTTATGCCCAAAGCAGCCATTGACACAGAGGTATTCTTTGCAGTATGAGATGGTGCATTGTCATGCATGAAGATGATTTTACTACGGAAGGCACTTTCCTTCTTTTTGTACCACAGAATAAAGTGGTCAGTCAGAAACTCTACATACTTTGCCGAGGTCATTTTCACACCGTCAGGGACCCTAAAGGGGCCTACCAGCTCTCTCCCCATGATTCCGGCCCAAAACATTACTTCACCACCTCCTGTCTGACGTCGCAGCCTTGTTGGGACATGGTGGCCATTCACCAACCATCCATCTGGACCATCCTGGGTTGCACGGCACTCATCAGTAAACAAGACTGTTTGAAAATGAGTCTTCATGTATTTCTGAGCCCAGTGCAACCGTTTCTGCTTGTGAGCATTGTTTAGGGGTGGCCGAATAATAGGTTTATGCACTGCAACTGCAATCTTCTGGATCCTACACCTTGAGGTTCGTGGGACTCCAGAGGCACCAGAAGCTTCCAATACCTGTCTGCTGCTTTGTGATGGCATTTTAGCAGCTGCTCTCCTATTCTGATGAATTTGTCTGGCAGAAACCTTCCTCATATTACCTTTATCCGAACAAACCTGTCTGTGCTCTGAATCAGCCACAAATCTTTTCACAGTACGATGATCACACTTAAGTTTTCGTGAAATATCTAATGTTTCCATACCTTGTCCAAGGTATTGCACTATTTAACGCTTTTAGGCAGCAGAGAGATCCTTTTTCTTTCCCATATTGCTTGAAACCTGTGGCCTGCTTAATAATGTGGAATGTCCTTGTTAAGTAGATTTCCTTTGATTGGGCTTACTTAGCAAACCGATTATCACAGGTGTCTGAGATTTATTTCAATGATCCAAAGCGCCCTGAGACACAATACCATCCATGAGTTTAAATACAAAAAATTAAATGTTTATGACACTTAATTCCAATTTGCATAATAATTTGGAACACTGTGTATGAGACTGTACTTACTCTTGTCTTAGATTTCTGTGAGGAGTTCCCAGGAGTCGGTGTTGTTTATGTGAATCCAGACACTAGTATATTGGGGAGTTTGGGTTTACATTAATATTGGACAGGATTGTTAGAGATTTAAAGTCTTCCTAAAATATCCTTTAGAAACTATGACTATTTATTCAGAAAGGACACTTTCTGGACACACAGTGAAATGGCTTATTCTCTTGTTTTCCCCTCCAGTTGCGGCAGCAGCAGCCTCCGCAGGTGGTGCCAATGGTGGTCTGGGTGGCGGGGCCAATGGTCCGTTTCGTGCCATGACGTCCCAGCAGCCTCAGCAACAGGGCGGGCCTGGTGGCGCGCTGGGTGGAAGCTCATTCTACGGATCCTCCTCCCTCAGCTCTTCCTCCCAGAGCTCCTCTCTATTCTCACAGGGCTCGGGCCAGCCCGGACCAGGCTCTGCCTCTTTGGGCTTCAGCCAGCAAGCCTCATCCTCCCTTGGTGCCTCGCTAGGGGCTACACTGGGTGGCTTCGGCACTGCAGGTAGTAATACACCTTTCCCACATAGTGTACTGCTGGAGAGTGTCAGTGATTAGCTGAATGTTTTGGTGCTTTTATAGTTTTTAATTGGATATAAGAAGTATGCACTAAAATGTAGCAATTGATGGTTAAATGGACAAAAGAACAGTAAGTTACATTTCACTCTTCCTCCGTTTACCGTAGTCTAATGTGTGTATGTCTCCCTCTAGTGGCCAACTCAAGTGGTGGCAGTGGTTCCAGGCGGGACTCCCTGACTGGCAACAACGAGCTGTACAAACGCACGGCCTCCAGCCTCACACCCATTGGCCACGGAGGCTTCTATAACGGCACCTTGGGCTTCAGTCCTTCCCCTGGCCCCGTGGGCATGCCCCTTCCCAACCAGGGCCCCTCCCATTCCCTCACACCTCCTCCTTCCCTGTCCAATCACAGCTCCTCGTCCAACCTAAATCTCGGTAAGTGTCTTTTGATTAAGTTTTTGAGATTACCAATATCATTAATGGCTTATGTTTCATAGTGATGCCATTTGTTTAACTATTTACGACATAGCATTATAAACGTTTCCATATTCAAAAATACAAGGCCTGTGCCAGAATATTCGAGCTATGTCAATTTGCTTAAATTACTGCATCTGTCAGTTGATTGGTCGCATCATCAAAAACCCTTGTTGATCATGTGTAGGACAGCTTGTTTACATTGTGTTAATATTGGTAATGAGCACTAGACCTAAACAGGAATATTGTGTCTATAGGATGGTGTAGCCTCATAGCTAAGGAATCTATTGTTTACATATCTTATATTTGATTTGTTATGTAGGATTTTGCATGAATAAAAATGACCTAACTCGGTCAACTGCTGTCTCGGTTAACAAGATTTTCACAAACTAAAAGACTTCAAATGTGACAGCAGATTTGTAAGTCAGCATATGATTTATTAGCAGCTGTGACTTTGAATTTTTTTTTAATTCCTGTGTTTTTCAATGATTGACAGTTGGCAGATTGAAGTGTGCCGCAGACGCTCAAGTCGAGGCTTCATAGTGACTGTAATAGAATAACCAGCTTTGGAAGTCTCTGGAGGCCTCATATTTTACACATATGCATTTCAGTAAAAAGCAGTATGATCAGTTGAAGCTGCACGCTGATATCTCCATGTCTTTAGCTGCCACCTGCTACAGATATTGTTTTAAAATACCCAAGTCTTATCTTTGTTAAAGAATAAACAGGCTGGACTGATGCAGAGGAGAATTCCTTAGTTTTCGTGAAGACTGTCATTGGTTGTTTTCAATGGTTTTGAAACAATCATTTGTGTTGTCTTTTCGTGTGCACATTAGATGTATCTTTTCTTGGAGTCAGCTTAATATTTGAGGCAGTGCTGCCATCCAGTGCTTCCTTTCTGTGCTGCCAAGCTATTAAGTAATTTTTATGATACTGCAGTGTCATCAATAAGAAAAATGATTCATTTTGACCCATGCAAGTAATCATTGCAGCAACTTTCTACATTGTTAAATGACTATGTAGGGGAAGAAGATTTATCTTTATTTTTATTTTTGTTTAAAGATATTTTTGGGCATTTTTATGCTTTATTGATAGAGCAGAGAGACAGAGGTGAAATGGGGCATAGAGGGGAGTGACATGCAGAGAACGACCGCGGGCTGCAATCGAACCCGGGTCTGCTGCTGGGCCCGGCCCGGGGGGGGGGGGGACGCCCTACCAACTGAGCTAAGGGTGCCCCCTTATCTTTATTTTTAAAGAAATATTTAGCTTGTTCTTGGATATGTTAATTTTAAGTTAGCTTTTATAAGATTTTCTCTATCCTTGAGCTTCTCTCGAGTCATATGAGTACAACACGACTATTAAACACCAGTTCTAACATATTGTCTCTGACCACACAGGAGGCCTGACCAACGGCAGTGGACGTTTTATCTCTGCGGCCCCCGGAGCGGAGGCCAAGTACCGCAGCGCCGCCAGCTCAGGCTCCTCCCTCTTTTCACCCAGCAGCCAGCTGTTCCCGTCATCCCGGCTACGCTATGGCATGTCGGACGTGATGCCTTCAGGCCGGAGCCGCCTGCTGGAGGACTTCAGGAACAACCGCTACCCAAACCTGCAGCTCCGAGACATCGCCGGCCACATCATGGAGTTCAGCCAGGACCAGCACGGCAGCAGGTACATACACACTAATATCACTTCAGCAAAACATTGTGGACCAATAAAACACCATTGAGCTAGAAGTCTGAACCAGCCTTTCACCTCTTATGGGGAAAGAATTATATCCTGCTATCAACTTGATGGATTTGTTCTCTCCAAGCTCATAATGAAATGACAAGTCACTTTTTTTCAGACTTGACAAAGCTTGCTAGGACAGAGTGCCCTTTTTCAACTCTTACATTTGTCTTTCTGGATGTTTAGATTTCACCACATCTACCTCACACTTGGTCAACTGTCTTCTAATGGGATTTTTACACTACATGGTACAGGCTCTTTTCCACACTAGTTGCCTTTTTTTGGTTTTCAACTATGAAAAAGTCCCTGGTACCTACTTTATTGCCCCCTAGACTGTGTTTTACAGCGATTTAGGGCCTTAAGGCAGGGCTGGAAAACAACCCAGGTCAAGTTCACGTTCATGTGAGTGCTGAATAAATGATCATGTTTATTCACGTTCAACACTGAATGTGAACAGACTTGATTTGCTAGTGTTTCAAAGTGCAGCCCTCCGGATATTCCCGTGTGTGTGTCCGTCCACCAAAGACCATAGTTTCATAGGTCAGGTTGATGCTCACTATATCCTGCTATAATAGTCTGCTGTGACTGTGCCTGTGGATAACAAAATAAAGTATTTTTTTTTTGTAAAACTGACGGGAATATTTCACAATGCCTGCTCTAACAGTTTTATGTTATGTAGCTTCTCCATACTGCATATTCTCTTAAGTATGAGTATTAATAAAGGAACAAACTGTTATTGATATGTCACGGTCTGTGCCTGAGATGAGCTCATTTTGAGGACAGGGGCCCCAGGAGGCCACTCTGGGGTCCTGGTTTCTGGGTCTGTCTGGGTTGGAGCCGCCCTGCCTCGGATGAAGACTTTTCCACTGAAATGATTTATCAATACACCATGACGCCCAGGCTGCACATTCCAGACATATTCTCTCCTCAGCCTCTTCAACATCACCATCTCTTTTCATCTCTGCTTTTTGCCTGGCATCCATCACTTCGTCACTAGCTGCTTTGTTCCTACTTTGTCTTTTCCTCCACTCTGAATTTAATCTCCTTTTGTCTGACTGTTCCCTCAGGTTAAAGATATTGGAGCAGCTCTGTCTCAGTAGAACTGTTTTCCTTTATTGCTCTGTCACTGTCTGAGGTGTTTATTTGTGTTTGTCTTCAAGTTCATCCGAACTTTGTTAATCCCCTTTTTATATACTAGGTTAGTTTTAGGACAGCAGGTGGTATCATTTCTAATGAAGAATAACGAAATAAACATACAAACTAATATAAAGGTTCCTGTGGATAATTGAATGCTTATCTTCTCTCTTTCTTCAAGGTTCATCCAGTTGAAATTGGAGCGAGCCAGTTCAGCGGAGCGCCAGCTTGTCTTCAGTGAGATACTGCAGGCGGCTTACCAGCTCATGGTGGACGTCTTTGGAAATTATGTGATCCAGAAGTTCTTTGAGGTGTGTATGAAGAACCGTTAATTATCAGTGTCTTGAGTCATCAAAGTCAAGTTAAATCACAGATTCTCTAGAACCTAACCTCATTTTGATATGCGTTGTGGCCTGTTTGTGTATTTACTGTATGTGGTATTCTGTCATGTATTATCAAATGGATTATAGGATTTACATGTTAATTTTCGCCCTCTGTTTGTGTGTGTGGTTTCAGTTTGGCAGCCTGGACCAGAAGCTTGCTCTGGCAGAGAGGATCCGAGGGCATGTTCTGTCTCTGGCCCTGCAGATGTACGGCTGTAGGGTCATTCAGAAAGCTCTGGAGTTCATCCCCTCTGATCAGCAGGTCATTGTAAGTACACTAGCCCTCGTTGCACTGTATGACAGCATAAACAATGGAAACAGACTGCACCTTTTAAATTACAATGATCCTAATTAAACTGCAATTAACGGTTCTAACTGCACAAAAACAAGCAAATTATACTTTGGAAGTGTCCCCCTTTTCAAAGTATATCTATTCATGTGCTCATAATTAATTCCAGAATGAGTGTCTGTCTATTGCTAAGGGATCACTTATTTATGTTTTTATAGCACAATGCTGCATCGATAAAAGAAGTGCACTCCACATGCTGAAATGGCATTTCTCATCTACATTATGGGTTTTATGTCGGAGCTGCCTGGTGTAGCAGCAGGTTCCTTGCAGGCACTCTATCTTCAACGATGAATGAGGCTAATGATGCCATAGTTTATATGCAAATGCTGCTCAACTGCAGGTGTATAGATAAATCTAGCTGAACAATAACAGGAAATCATTTTGCTTAAATTCAGTTGTTTTGGAAAGAGGTAAGTGTGTCTGTATGTGAGGGAGAGAGAGAAAAGTATCTGTCTCTCCTAAATGGACCTCAGTGGAAGTCTCCAAGGCAACTGTTCAAAGTCCAGTGTTATTTGTCGAGCTTTGAGCCACTGTGAAAAACTAGGGAGATGTTGGAAAATGCTTTCAGGCAATATTTGACTTCTCATGAACAATTCTGTCCCTCTCCACATTCTTCCTCTGTCCTCCTCCCTGCAGAGTGAAATGGTGCGGGAGCTGGACGGCCATGTGTTGAAGTGTGTGAAGGACCAGAACGGTAACCACGTGGTGCAGAAGTGTATCGAGTGTGTTCAGCCTCACGCGCTTCACTTCATCATAGACGCCTTCAAGGGACAGGTGGGTCGCCTCCTGTGAGCGCGCACACACACACACAACATATTTCCAAACTCAATCACATATGCCTGCCGGTGCTTGGCTGACATCCACACACAGAGCATTTGCCTTGGTGCACTTGTACACTGCTTTGAGGCAGCAAGCATATTGTCACCGCCAAAGTACATAGACATGTACTAAGTCCTTTCCAGGGACAGGGTACGTTGCCATGGCAACAGAAACCCCAGCCCAGTGGCAACCGCCATCTTCTATCCACCAGCTAAATGTTACATTAGCATAAAATGTTAAAAGACACATTTAGTGTGTTCATGCATGCACCTTTTGTTAAATACAAATGAGAGGTTTCGCTCTTGAGGATTCACAAAGGACATTCGGACTGCAAATCTTTGATTGGCTTTTCACTCATTAACATGTTGTATAACTGGTTTTTTGTTATTTTATTTTTTAGCCGATGATTTGGTTCTAGATCTAAAAGCATGTCAGGAATGTGCTTCCACCTCGCGGGCTGGGTGTTTTTAAAGTGAGCCCATAATGATTTGGCACTGTAATCCAAGGGAGTCTCTGCTGTTTTAAACGCACAATATGTAATGTTCTGCCGCTAGGGGGCTCACGATGAAAAGAATAACAAAAGACAAAGTTCGATGTCATAATCGCTGCGCACACATGCTGATGTGTTTTGTATGCTTCTATCTTGTTGCAGTTTATTTGTGTGTAAGTCCTATTTGCGTGTGGGTGTCTTTATGCAATGCTGTTGCTATTTGTGTAGTGACTGCCCCGAGTGCACACAAAGCACTGTGTTTTGATCGTTTAGTTGCAGTTTATTTGTGCGTATTTGCAAGCTCCATCCGTCTTTTGGTACAGTTGTTGGCAATGTTGCTGTTGTATTTTGTCACACCATGCACATAGTACACTGTTGTGCCGGGTCTGATCTCAGCCATGGTTGATAAGAGGAAATAACATAATCTAGGCGCGATAGACACAATGATCTCACATATGATCTAGTGTACATGGACACGGCCGTGGTGTCTCGCTTCATGACAGTCTTAGGAGTCGCACACAGCTGGCTTCACTAATGCTAACCGGCACTAACAAGGTTAACTTGGCTAAGCAAAACCGTTAGCTGAGCTGAACACAAGCAAAAGACACATTTACCAAATTTAACAGGGAGCCCAATCTCCTCGCTCACTCTCCACACGCCTGCTCCTTCTTATCAAGAATTACATAACGGTATACATCATTACCATAAACATTAGTGGCTGGCATTATCAACTGAACGTCTTCCAATGTAACGTAAGCTCGCTAATTATTGACAGCCGATGTATTCTCTCTGTATCTAAATGATCTTCGCTTATGTTGTCAAATGCAGGCTCTTTAGCTTGCATTTGACAGCTGGAGCACGGGAGCCCTCGTACTCGCAGGTTACTAAGGTAATCGCTTCGTCACGGGTACAGCAGCGGAGGGCAAGGCATAATCATACTTTATTCCAAAACAATACAATGTAAAAAAACAACAATATATGAGCAGCACTAAGCTATGAATGCTCGGAAGCTAGTTATTTATTTTGTGTTTCGCGCAGTTGTGAGTGACTTGCTCTGACATATTATCCCGTCTAGCACATATTTCAACCTGTAATTTTCCGTAAGTCGGAGGGGTAAAATCGACAGACGCGTTACTTTATTAAAATTTAATAATTTCTTCTGAGTTTGAAAATTGATGGAAACATTTTTGATGTTTATAGTACATAACTCAAAAATATATTTAACTTTGGTTAGGTCATTTTGTGAAATTTTAATGCAAAATCTTTACATATTGGGGGCCTTTTTAGGTGTCTTGGACAAAGGTAAATTAATGTGGTGTTCAACTCACTGAGCTCCAAGACCACATGTTGTATGTGTTCCATAAGTAAAGATGTGTAATTGTGTATGTCTCTCAGGTCTTTGCCCTCTCCACTCACCCTTACGGCTGCCGAGTCATCCAGCGCATTCTCGAACACTGCCTTCCTGAACAGACGCTGCCTATACTAGAGGAGCTGCATCAACACACAGAGCAGCTAGTACAGGTAACACACACACACACACACACACACACACACACACACACACACACACACACACACACACACACACACCAACTAGCACTTCCCTGCTGCCTTTTTTCCTCCACTAGTTATATTTCTCTGGATAATGATACCTCATGTTGGCTTCTCAGTCCAGATTGTTGAAGTTGGCTGTGTGATTGATGTGACGTCAGTAGCACCAGCTGGTGTCCTCACGATTTGTTTAATGTGTCTGTGTGGTTTGTTTTATTTAGGACCAGTATGGCAACTATGTGATCCAGCACGTGTTGGAGCATGGCCGAGCTGAGGATAAGAGTAAGATAGTATCAGAGATCAGAGGCAATGTCCTGGGACTCAGCCAGCACAAGTTTGCCAGGTAAATTCCAGTGCCAACACACACAAGGTTTTGGTCTTATCTTCCCCACCTCTTCGGAAAAAAAGGGCATTTTCTTGTTTCTCGTCTGTCTTTTAATCATGTTTTCCTTCCTATAGTAATGTGGTGGAGAAGTGTGTGAGCCATGCGTCGCGGGCAGAACGGGCAGTGCTGATAGACGAGGTGTGCAGCCTTACGGAGGGCCCCCACAGTGCCTTATACACCATGATGAAGGATCAGTACGCCAACTATGTGGTGCAGAAGATGATCGACGTGGCTGAGCCCACCCAGCGCAAGATCGTAATGCATAAGGTAAGAAGAGGGTTGAGGCCATACGTCTCATCTAAATGTTAAGAGGTTCAAATCTATATTAACAGACTTGGTGGTATGACAGATGTGTTGAAGCTGACATGATCAGCAAGACGAATAACTTTCAGGGATTTAAAGGTTACAACTTGTGTCTAATCTTGAGTATTTTTCCTTTCACATTAAATCAATCAAAACACAGTATCTGTACTACTGAACAGTGTAGGACACAGTCAACTGAATCATAGAGGGAATGTTTTATTCAACTCTTTCATTCAATGATTATGAATATGATTGTATTTGGCCTATAGAAATTGCTAACAAGGCAGATACAGTGCTGTAAAACAGATAACCTTTTTAGTCCTATACAGTGGAATTTTTCTTTAATACAGTACATGTTGTTCTGGATTATTGATTACTTATTGTGGATGACTCTGAAACAGGGACCACAAAAAAACCAGTGATGTCTTAGTATTGACAAAAAACAGTTACATGATTTATGGACTGACAAGCAAATTTGTATAGATAGATAGATTTGATGACCTGTAAAGTGAAGAAAGCTTTTAAACAATTGTCTGTTTAATTCTGTTTTTGACTAATTGTTTCAGCACTAAATATCAACCTTTTGACTAAAGGTGAGGATGTTTTTACATCAACCATTCATTTACCCGTGAACTAATACATCTTGATCAGGTCACTGGTGTCAGTGGTTCCCTAGGCAACAACACAGAAGCGTGTAAAAGCACAAGTGATCATTGATTTTCAAATCAATAGGTGCTGGTGTTTGATGTTGACAAAAAAAAGGGAAAAATATAGATTTCTGATGTTCCAGTAGAGCAAAATGCCTGCACACGTGAAGAGGAACCTTCTGCTGCTGGTTTTTCTAGTTTGAACACGTTCAACATGTGTGTCTTTGTGTTGGTGCAGATCCGGCCCCACATCTCCACCCTGAGGAAGTACACGTATGGAAAACACATCCTGGCCAAGCTGGAGAAGTACTATATGAAGAACGGCGTGGACCTGGGTCCTCTCTGTGGCCCTCCTAATGGCATCATGTAATCTCCCCTCCCTACCCTTCAACATGCTGTCATGGCTCCCAGCCTTCACCCTCCTGTACCTGTCCCACCCTTCAAAGGGAATCATGCCCCCCCCCCCCCCCCCCCTCCTTACAGAGGAAGCTAACTACCCCTCGTGCCCTCGTTTCCATGACAACCCTTCGGGAGGAGCCTTAGTTTTTGTCAGATTTTGTTGCCCCTCCCACAGGCCTTCTGAGCTGGGGGAGGGAGAGAAAGCGGCCAGGGAGTGGAGAGAGGTGAGACCTGTTCCACTCATCGATCACTTTCCTTTCCTTTTTTCTGATGAACTCAAATCATTTCACTTTTTGCTACTGCCGCACATACAATCCTAGTGTCCCCTCCTCCCATCACAGCTATTTACCACTATGAGATGGAACGAGTATTTAATTTGTCTGACATCACAGAATCATAGACGAAAACACACACAAACGCGCCATCAGCTAACCAGCAGACAGATCATTTAGCATGGGAGATTCGTTTTCTGGTCTTGCTTCTATAAATATAACGTGTATACTTGGTGTAGACCTTTGCATATATATATATATAAATATATATATAAAACTTTGTAGTTTTTCTGGTTTTTGATGTTGAATCTGTATCTATAATGTATCCTAGTAGTGACCACATACTTCTGACTGTATAATTGTACATTTGTAAACCCTTGTAATGTAAAAGTGCTTTACCACCCTTTTTGGTATGAGAAGAAAAAAAAAAAGCTCACTCTGGAAAAAAAAAATCTTAGGAGAAAAAAAAAACCCTGTGCATTTCAGTGTATATTCTCACCCTCCTTGGTTGTGACATATGAGTTGTTGTATATTGTAAATTGTAATATCAAATTTTTTGTTTTGAAAAGCCCTTTCTATACAGCGTAGTACTTGTACAAAGATTCGCCACGCTTGGTTTTATCTTTATCTTGTCACTGCTTAACTTAAGACTTCGATCTCCCACTGACTCCCAATTGGACACGTTCTGTTAGACTTAGTGATGTCTTCTGGTTTATGTTAAAGGTTTTTTTGTTTTGTTTTTTTGACCTTTTTTTAAGATCTTTTTATAGGAATGCTTTACCCCATGAGAAGTGTCATGCGTATGGGTATGCTGGCTGGGTGGGAGAAATAACTTTTACTCATTTAACCCCCCTTCCCTCCCAAAAAAACTCCCTCGATTACCCATGACTGCTTTCAGAGGGGTAAACCCATGGATTGTACAGAGGAGATTCTTGTGTTTTTTGGCATTTCTCTAGTGCTGTAAGTGCTGTATCATACTGTCTATGTCCTTTTGGGTGAGAGAGACAGCCCGCCACAGCGCGGTGTACATTTGGAGCAGCCTTGTGTATATTTACTACGAGCACACCTGTAACCATATGTGTATAGTTAACAGAACCTGTGTATGCTTATTGCCTGGGCAACTATTTTTTGTAACTCCTGTTGTAGATTGTCTCTAAACAATTGTGTGATCTTTATTTTGAAACCAAACTGAACAAAAAAACTTTGAAAATGTACTTGTCTCAAGTGTGCTTTATTGTGTGTTTTACACGCTCACGTAGGATGACAAGCTGCTTTTTCAGATCAAGATCTATGCCACAGTTTCTGTTCCAGTCTTCTGAAGGGATGTGCAGTGACACGACTGCAACTACACACTGCATGAGTCAGAGAGGAAAGCTTGCTCCTGATGCTTTAGTTTCTTCAATAATGTGACTGATTTATTAATGCTGGCATTTCAGCATGGCATGGCCCTGCCAATCATGATCAGTTACAGTTATGATATAGACAACGGTGGCTATTTGATTAGAAACGCATTCTCTGGATTTATTATTCAGATAATAATTATATGACTGTCCGAGCAATAGTAAAAGGCCTCTTTCTATCATCAGTCTAGCTTCGTTTAAGACTGCTGGTGGTTGAGAAGTGAGCAAAATAAAAGCAAAACCACACAATAGCCCTACTAGCCTACTCATTATTATACTTTTGACATCAGTTAGGAGCCCAAGGGTTGGCCCGCTTGCTATTTTCCAATTGCCTCTTCTAAGGAAACTTGAGGACAATAAGCCTGCCCTTACCTGTCCAGCTTTTGTCTGCACTTTGCAGGTCTATGTGGAAAAGGGCAGGATGGGACTGGATGAAAAACGGGTGGGGTGGTGGTGTTAGTAATCCCATGGTTTTGTTGATTTCTTAAAGCAGATGATAAAAACACCTGAGGCAGTTGAAGGTGCATTACCTGCAGTGATTTTAAACCACCTGAAGAGTCCTGAAAGCTCAAACTGTGGTTGGCTAAAGCTGTTTAAGCTGTAGGCCGTTTTTCTTTTTTGTTGGATTAGGCTACCAACCGAGTAGAGGTTGGCCACTACCCCTAGGCCCTGAGCTCTTTTATACAGCCGATAGCCCTGACTCTACAATCAGGATCCACTGCGGCAGGCGGGAAGATGACCTTGAGGTAAGATCATTTTGTCTTATTTGCTCAAGAGTAAAGTTCTAGCTCGATTTACAACAAAGTTGTAAGCATGGCAGTTGTTGCATTTGCTTATGTGAACATCTATTTATTTGAAGTGACACTTAACAATAACAGGTAGGCTAAATTCCTGTAAACAATTGTTGAAGTTTTATTTGAGAGCAGCAACCGTTATCTTGAATGCTGGGTTGCCACAATGGTTGCCACTGCCACAGCCTGCACAGATGTGACTGATGTTTTTTTAACGGCTCGCCTGTGTTACTCAGCCAATCACAGAGGAGGATCTGGGCTGACGCGTAAAGGTGTATAACATTGGCGTGCAGCCAACCGGAACCACCTGGGCGCGAAACAAAAGGCGCAACCTGGGAGCAGCTATCGATGCCGTGTGTGTTTTTTTAAAGGGCTGCTGGTGCCGAATTGAGCTGCAGGGGGCATCCTCGCCCTAGCTCGCGGAGATTCCCCCACCTTCCTCTTACAACACACACACACACACACACACACACACACACACACACACACACACACACACACACACACACACACACACACACACACACACACACACACACACACACACACACACACACACACACACACACACACACCGCCCCTCCTGCCAGACTCCCGGGCCAAGCAGCGTCGCCATAAGGAACATCCTGCCCTCAAAGGAGAGGGGGAGGAGAGAGAGAGAGAACCCGAGTAGAGAGAGAGGGGGATAGAGAGAGGCTGTGTGTATATTGACTGAGAGAGAGAGAGACGAGGTCTGGCGTCTCCCGGTTGTAAATCTATCAGGTCTCTAGCACAAAAACTCGGAGAAACAGACAGAGAAGAGGGAGAGGAGGCTTCGCTGTAATCTCATCGTTTTCTGGTGACCTGGACCGGAGGCAGCAGCAGCAGCAGCAGCAGCAGAAGAGCGTGAAGCCTTGGATTTAAAAAGCCTGACTAGAAGGTCGGATGGTTGCGTGGACGGGCGGCGCGCTCTGAAGTTGGACAGACTACCGAGGCACCGACAGCGAGCGGCAGTTTTTGTTCTCCCCTCTTCCACCTCCCCGAACCCCCGTGAAGGCAGCGGCGGCACCGGGAGGCTGTGCCCGCACACCTCGACCATGAAGCTGCCTTGGCTACTGGCGCTCACGGCGCTGCTTGCTCACGTCGCCACGGTAAGCACAAGCGTCAGATCCTTTGTTAACCGGGGAAGCTCTTGTGCGCACGGGGAGACAGCGGGCATGTTCGTGTGTCTGTGTGTGAGTGAGGGTGCTCTATCGTTAACGAGACAGTGATGTCGGTGATCGGTAGGAAATCCTGCACTCGACCTACTTATCAGACCTTGTTGGCCGACCGTGACTCCCGCTAGGGGGGCTGGCGACTCCCGTGCACCCCCTCCCCCTTTTACGCACACACACATCCCCACTCACATACTAGCCTTTTGTGTCTCAGTGTCGGGGTTTTGTGGCCCTCAAATCAGGAAGTGTGTGTGTGTGTGTGTGTGTGTGTGTGTGTGTGTGTGTGTGTGTGTGTGTGTGTGTGTGTGTGTCGGTAATTAGCGGATAATCTCTAATTGAGCTTGATTACGGCTGTTGGTGCGGTGTTTCTGTATGTGGTGTCCGTGTCACCAGCTCGCATCCTGTCGTTAATTTAAGGGGCTTCACTCATACTGCGGCTTTAACGACTTTATTGCCGGGTAGTCGCGATGTAGTGTGTGTGTGTGTGTATGTGTGTGTGTGTGTGTGTGTGTGTGTGTGTGTGTGTGTGTGTGTGTTAGGGGGATTAAACGTCCGATACCCAGCCTGTGAAGTGCACGCTCCCCTTTTAACCTAATCGCCTGATAGCGGCGGCTGTGCGGATGCCAGAATTCGCCCAGGGGCATCCTCCCGTTATAACCGGAGGTGTGTTTGTGCGGCGAAAAGTGGGTGGGGTAACGGGGAAGTTAACGGCGATGCGGTGCGCGACCGAAAGGCTTGCATGGAATGATGTCATCGGGAATCGCGAGGAGGGGAGCTGATGAAGGATGCGCGAGCCCCCCCATCACCCTCCCCCCTCTCTCTCTCTCTCCGGAACCGTCCACGCCATGCTTCACGCGCCCCCTCCATGCACGCCCACACCTTCCGTTAGCGATGCATCCACATTTAGCAGGAGAAGGTGGAGGAATGTGGGGGGGTCATTGAATCATTGAGAGAAAAGGAAACATGCACCAAAAATAGTCCAAATTCAGATTTGCTTTTGAATGTACAGTAAATGATTAAGACAACTTTATAATATTCTTGTAATATTTCTCCAGTCTGTGTTATTGGTTCTCAATAGTTACTTTATTGCAATATTCATAACACTGTATGAAACTTTACTCCTTCAGATGATAGTGAAAAAGAGCCTTCAAATGTCTAGTTTAAAACTCTTCACATGCAGGAAAAGTCAAACATGCAGGTGAAAATGAAGGTTTTAGCACTTTCATTTTTGTTCATCATTGGACAGAACTTTATTAAGGATTCAAGGAATATATCATGTCTACACAAGACACACCATTTCCTCAAAACAGAAGCCGCCCCCCAATATAGTGATGTTGTGTTGTGCAAGCTCTTAAACACATTTCTATAGGCCTACTTATATTGCTAAAACCAATTAACAAGCACTGTACCTGATGCCTAGTGTGGTGCCACTAGGTCTACGGCCGTGAGGCAGACCATTGCCTCCTCTTGCCTAATTGACTTAATATTTGTATTATCAACCTCATGGAGTGTCACTGTGCTGCTTCCTCTATGATGTTTTACTGGGTTTGGCAGGGCTTTTTTTCACACTGAACACACACACACACACACACACACACACACACACACACACACACACACACACACACACACACACACACACACACACACACACACACACACACACCTCTGAACAGTCTGATAATTGCTTAATTGATAAGACTTGATCACCTCAAGCATCCTAGGCCTCGAATGCACATGCTCATGCGTACACACACACACACACACACTCTCACATGACCCACAGTCACAAGTATTTGCAGAAACAATATTTCTTTAGATGCCTCTTGGCTTGAAACCAACATACGTGTGTGTGTGTGTGTGTGTGGGGGGGGGGGTGTCTTTCTTCTGATGAGTGACCCCGGTGTCCTGTCTCTATGGGTATTTCCTGTTAACGGTGTTGTGACATCATATCCGGGCCTAACTATATCTTACATCGGAGACCAATTTTTTCCCACAGACATCTGTTGTGTCCCACGGATAGCCAGTGTGCGTATGTGTTTGTGTGAGTGAGTGAGTGAGTGAGTGAGTGTGTGTGTGTGTGTGTGAGTGTGTGTGTACGTGCATCCGTCTGCCTTCGTGCGAGCACCGACTATCCATCTGTCTGTGTGTGGGCTCAAAAATAGTGACTCTCTCCACTGCCAGAACCTTGTTCTCACCAGCCCTCGCTCCTAGAAAGTGTATGGCGGAAAAGCGTTGTGTTCCCGAGGATCATGTTTGGCTGGAATGAATCAGTGTTTTGTGCCTCCGCTAGCTGACAAAGCCCCCCATAGAGACACCGAGAAAGAGAGAAGGGAGCACGGATGAGGAAAATATAGCCTGAGCAAGGCGGATCGAGGGAGTGTGTGGAATTTGAGAGGCAATTTGACACAGGAAGTGGTCTTCCCCCGCTCCCCCCTCACACACACACACACACACATACACACACACACACACACACACACACACACACACACACACACACACACACACACACACACACACACACACACACACACACAAAGCACTCCTGGTACGGAGGGAGGTATTTCAGGTGTGTGTGTGTGTGTGAAAGGATGGGTGAAGGTATGGGGGTCACCTTCCAGTGGATAGAGGAAATGAAAAGGATTGCGGTTCATATCCGGAGCTGCATTCAGATGGCCGATGTCTAGAGGTGTGCGTGGTCACAGAAAGAAGGAATAATGATTGCTTTCAGTGGGAAAAACATCTCCCCCTTCCTTTCCCTCCCCTCTCCTCACCCCTCCTCCTCCCTTTGGGCCCTTTAATGTTTGTGCCTTGGATGTGTACACATGCTGTTCACTAGTATCCGAAAGCAATTTCTTATCACATTGGAATAACTGGTTTCGGCAGGTGTGTCGCGTTTGACTGAAATTAGTTTCTCTTTCTACTTGAAGAAAATGTAACAATTGATTTCAATTTGGAAGGAATGGCATTTCCTATTTACTGTTAAAGTGATAACAACTTTTGGGGAACAGAGAACACCTGCCCTCACAATACCTGTTATTTCTGTTTGTTGTACATCTGAGCTAAAAGTACTAATGGAAGCTCACCCCAAAAAAAAAGATGACACTAAAGGCTCAGCCCGAGACTATCAACTCCAATGAGGCAAAAACAGTGAACCTCACAGAATGAAGGCGACTCAGACGAGCATCAATATTTTTATCACTTCATCTCTCCTTTAGGACAGTGTTCAGTGAGAGTAAAGTCCATCAAGTTGAAACTAAAAGTGAGAATAACTAGTTGAAATTGTTCCCACGATGAGGCCCCCTGACTTCATTACCACAATGTAAAGTCCCTGGGGTTGGCCAACTGGACTTTGACCTAGAAGGGTTGACCTCTCATTAAATAGTCAGAGGCTGAACAAAGATTGAAGAGGAGTCCAAAAACTAAATACAAATATGTGTAGTAGGACTTTGTTGTTTTCTTCTTTCCTCCCAATACCCTTAAGATTTATTTTGTGACTTGTGAAAAGTAGTAGGCCTAAATCTCCATTTCTTTACCTTGGTACTTTCCCACAAGTAAAGGATCTGAATACCTAAACAACTCGCAAGATGCTTCATAACTACATCTGATACCAAGACTGAGGTGTCATATTGCCTTTCTACTCTGTGAGTCTCTGCCAGTCACACTGTAGAAAGTACCTGTTTTCCTATTCTATCGTTTTGGCCCACAACATGGTGCAACACTGAAATTTCAACACCAAACACGTGGAATGTCTTCAAGTCGTCCCACGAATGAGAAATAATGTATTTAGAGCCTGAATCCATCCAGCTGGAAACTTTGGCTCATCTCAGCACAAACACCAACACACTCATAAACACACACACGTGCCAACACGCCTGCTCACATATATGCACCAATGCACATTAACATTAAAGTCCTGATTACACACACATTTGCTGTGCTATAGTGAAATAGTCGGAGTGGCTGTGCAGCAGTTTTGTTGATTCAGTGAGTCAGAGGGAGACGAAGAACGCTGGAGGTGTTTTTAGGTAGGTCAAAACAGGCTAGGAACACAGCTATAGTAGATACTAAACTCACACACACACACACACACACACACACACACACACATACACACACACACACACACACACACACACACACACACACACACACACAGTCTCCCTTGCAGTAATTGGGCAGCACTGTGCAGACATACATACATATTCTCAAGAGAGATTAGATGAATATAGAGAGTAGAGGCGGGAGGGAGAGGAGTGGAATGGAAAAAAGAGGGAGGTGTTCAGACCACGAGATAATGAGAAAGAGGGGAAAGAGCGGAGGAACTAAAATGGAGAGAGATAAGAATGGAAAAAGAGTTAAGGTAATGGCGAGAAGACAGGGATGCCAGATAGCAGAGGGAACGACGTGAGAGCGGGAAGGGGTTGATAGAAGGGGAAAAAGATCCGCGCTCGAGTGGTAGAAAGAGAACCAGAAAAAAAGGAAGAAACGGAGGGAAGAGAGTGGAAGGCAGAAGGAAGAGAAGATGGGGGATACTGGGACATGGAGACGGAGAGATGTGAAGGGTTGGGGAAGGTGACGGGTACGATAGTGAAAGGGGATTGAGTGAGGCCAGAAGGATGGAGACGGAGCCAGGATGGAGGGATATGAGAGGGGAAGAGAGAGAGAGAGAGAACAGGAGGTGGGGGAGGGAGGCAAGCACTGCTCACTCCCAGGAGACTGTGCTCTCTACCTGCTCTCTGCACGGCCGTCGCCATGACAACCAGCATGGCTGCCTCTGTCACAGCTTTATCTCCCTTCTCCCTCCGCCCCACCCCAACCCTACCCGTCCCTCTCCTTTCTTTCTTTCTTTTATTCTGTTTAGTCTCGTCTACCTTTTTTTTTCTTTTGTTGTCGCCTCCGTTGCTTCATTCATTAACAGCTTTTTCATCATATCTCATTCTGTACCTCTGCCGTCTGTTCCTCTATAGAAAAAAAAAATAGAGACAGGAAGAGCCTGCAGTTTTGTGCCTCACAGTGGTGTGTGTGTGTGTGTGTGTGGTTGTGTACTCTTGTGTGTGTTTGGGCTATTAAAGGACTCTAAATTAGAGAGCATAAATGCGATGCCGGCTCCCAAAGCCACAAAGCATTCTGGGATTGTAAACCCCAGAAACAGGGCGCCTCCTTCCCACACTCTGTGTGTGTGTCTGTGTGTGTGTGTATGAGAGAGAGAGAGCGAGAGAGAGACATGCCCTCCACCAGCAACTTTGTCATATCCCTTTTCACTACTCATATTATTCATGTTTGTATTTATGCCTCTTCACTGCTACTCTCTTTCCTTACCAGTTTCCGTAGCAACAGGGTCATTAGGTTAATGAAGGGCCGGATGGGCGGGGTCATGCACAGTTGAAACCCAACGATGTCCAATGGGACTGTTGGAATGTAAACTTCCTGTCAGGTGGCTGATAAGAGCGGGCCAAGGCTGTGATAAGGCTGTAACCCTACTGAGCGGACCCCGGCCTCCAGCTGACATCACAGCCACTGTCCGGTATATATATTTTTTGGTTTAGTTCAATGTTTGAGTCTGAACATGTAGTCTATTGGTGAAACCTGGGATCTGTTTTTAACAGAAGTGATTTGTTTGGTAGAAAGTTATTTCTATTTGTTTTTAAGAAAAAGAAAGCAAGAGATGCTTTGGTCTGGTTTTCTTAGTCATCTATGATATAAGACCAAATATATTTTGGTGTTTGAGTGCTGATTGAACAAAACAAGAAATCAAGACAAAAAGGTTTCTCTACCGTTTGAAATCGTGATTGATGTTTTCTATTTTTTTTCTATTTATTTTATGGACTCCAAGATACAACAAAGATAATCATCATTAGATTAACCGATTAAGAATTTTTTTTTTAGAGTTTCTAGATGTCTCGTCAAGATAGTTTTGATAGTGGATTATGGATAATGCCAAGCATTTGAGGTACAACCTTTAGGGGACTATGTTTTATGTTTCATTCTCCTTGCCCCTCATGACTTTTGCTGGAATTTGTAACTCACTAAGAAAACCATAAACCGGCCAAAAAATACACTCTCTTGTATCCAGCCTCCTAACTTTGATGATTAACTATATCCTTGTAAATCGAATTTATTTGGGTTTGGAACCCTGGGTATTTTGGGCTCTGGGAACTTATGATGGCAATTTTTCATGTTATTTTTCCCATTTCATAGACTAAACCATCAACCTGGAAACTTTATAGGAATTGATTTGGCCATAAAATACTAGTTTGATCGACTGTGCTGTATTTCTAAGACACAGTAAGAAACACATGATAAAACCTTGGAAAAAGGTTGAAGTTTTTGCTCCAGTAGACCATTAATGACACCAGAATCTCTTCCACTCTCGATATTCAGTGCCAGGAACTTGTTTTCTTGGCTGCATGTCATTGGCCAGGACATTTTTGACTGCCCCTGGCTGGCAGCGCTATCATGGTTCCTCTGGGAGCCCATCTTTGAAAATGGCCACTATGGCAGCTCAAAGCCTGGTGAGTTTGTTTGCACTTAATAGCGGTGGAGAGTGCTCGTAAATTAAGACACAGTGGAAGACAGAGAGTGTCGTCCCTGGGGATTGTCTTTCAGAGCACTGCAGGAAGAGGTTATGATAAAGTAAAGTGGGAACAACGTCAAGCCAAATTTAAACGGAAGAGATTTTATATGGGTGGAAATTTGAATGGCTTGCTGTACAGCGGTATAGTCATTTGCGGTTGCACTTCACCTAACAGCTTTCATCGCTCATGAGGTGTTGGAGTTTGCTGTGAAGGAGAAAAGTTCAATGAATTACAAGCCCCTTTTACACAGAGATTGCGGCATATTGACGGAACAACATCACTCCAATATGCCGGCTTTGCTTGCTTCTGTGTTATTTACACAGAACCAAGCAACGCCGGCCTGCTGGCGCATCAGTAGTCCCTTTTACACAGCGCTCCGGAATGAAAGAGGTGCTTGTAAACAGCGTCAGGTGTGACGTAAACATTTAGCGCCGCGCCGGTCAGCTGCTTTACAACAACAACAATGGCCGGTGAATTGAGAGCAGAAGTGCTGGAGCTTGCAGTAAGAGGGCCGTATTTTACTGTCCCCACGATGTGCCAGTTGATCTCGCTACGCGCTGAGTCCAACATCACTGGGACAGTTAACCAAACTGACTAAATCAATCCGACCGCTTCACCTCTGTGTGTGTGTGTGTGTGTGTGTGTGTGTGTGTGTGTGTGTGTGTGTGTGTGTGTGTGTGTGTGTGTGTGTGTGTGTGTGTGTGTGTGTGTGTGTGTGTGTGTGTGTGTGTGTGTGTGTGTGTGTGTGTGTGTGTGTGTGTGTGTGACAGGTTGGTTGTGAGCGAGTCTCTTTGTGAGGGCAGCGATCTGCCAATCAGACACACATACACACAGTGTGTGAAGTCACGTTACTGTAGACAGAAATAAAGTGTGGATATACGCTCAGACTTAGGATAATAATAGCGGCGGCGGAATGTGTTAGCAAAACAGTAGCTCTGTGGCTAACAGCTGAGCCGGAGCCTTCAGTCAGCTGAAGCAGACAGTCTAGCGGGGCGAGCAGACTATTCCCCCGTTACTAGGTCGACCTTCAAGCTGAACAAGAGCCCTCCGCTGCGCGTCGGGCTCCTGCTTCAGCTTGTCGGTCTTTATTTCTAGCAAGTGACCCGTTCGCTATACTTTATCCCTTACTTAGCCTAGCCTAGCTTTTCATTGTACAACTTCTCCTGGGCAGAAATAGACTCATACACTCTGCAAAATGAAGCGCGGGGGTTTGGATTGAGTAACGGACCTTATGATCAGATAGATTATACACCGTTCCTTTTATTTGGTGATTTTTACGGGACATCAGGCCGCCGTGGTTAATGTTAAACACACGTCCTTCAACTGCTAACATGGTCGCATGTTTAGAACGTAGACTATGGAACGTCAAACGCCCCCCTGTTCCGCAACAACAAGCTGGAGCATTTAAACAGAGAGGCGGAACTGATCGTGTCGGGAATCTTACTACCCCCCGAGGTAGTAAAATTCCCGGAACGATCACTCGCACCTTTCTTCCCTCGTTCCGCAACTGTCGCATTTACACAGCTGGGGGGAGGGCCGAAAGGCCGGCATATTCCCGGCTTTCACTGGCTGTGTAAAAGGGGCTACAGTTACATTTTCCAAAACTCTTGCATGAGCATGATTGGATATATAAATGTTTCGTCGGCCAATTTGTATCCTTTTGTTTTTTTCTTCTTCTTGTCTTTGATCCGCCATCGTCACAGATTCTATTTCCAAACGACCTTCGTGCCATCTTCTCCACTGATAACAAAGAGATTTTGTCAGTTTTAATTTACAGATATCGCATTTCCGATGCATGTTTTTCATCATGGCAGATAAAGAATTTATTGCATTTTAATTTTTTAGAGTCACTTTAAGTCTTATCTGTGTTGCTGTCCTCGTCGGAGAGGAATATTTCATCATTGTTTTATTAACATTCAAACTGTGACTGCGACGTGTGTGTGTGCGTGTGTGTGTGTGTGTGTGTGTGTGTGTGTCTGTGTGTGCTTAAATGGCCAACGGTTGCTCAATTGCTTATAGGAAGGTCACAGGAAGTGAGTATTTATAGATCCGGCCTTCAAACTTCAAACAGGAGAGAGGTTTCCTAAGTGGTTCACAAAGAAGGGTTTTTTTTAAATAGGTGTGTGTGTGTTTTTTTCTCTTTTTTTTTTTTTTTTTTTTCTTTCTTATACACACATGTGTTTATGTTTACATGTGAAAGAGAGGCAGAGTGGGCGATGGAGGAGCACAGGGAGGCCGCTTGTGCCAAATGAGAGCGAGGAATACTGTGTGCAAGAGGCATGTGACAGTGTATGTGCGTGTTTGAATTATTTAGCCACAACGTCCCGACAGAGGAGTGAACGAGGTCAGGAGCTCATTGCTGCAACGTTTTTCCTCTCTCCATCCATCCATCTCTACACCCACTAGCCCTTCTCTCCCCCCTCCATCGCTGCACAGCTCCTCGTTTATTCAGCCTGTCTTAATAAACAGGAACTTAGTTACAAAAGGCTTCCCACATGTTACTCATGTCCCCCTCAATTATCAGCAAACCGTGAGGGGAAAAACATCGATCCAATTAAATACAGACACTGAAACCCACTGTGCGTGTGCTTGTATGCCGGTGTGTGTGTGTGTGTGTGTAGCCACTCAAGTAAACCTTTGAACTCCGACACTTTAAAGGGCTCTTTCAAAGGCGTTTGCAGTTTGAACGAGCCACTGAAGCTAATGAGCTGTGTGTGCGTCTGCTTATGCGAAGATTAAGAGTGTGCGTGTTTGTATGAAGAGTGGAAAAGTGTGTGAGTGTGTGTGTCTGTGTGGTTTGGAGGGTAGGGATTCTTTAATATTGCTTGGTAGTTGCAGCAGGTTCTCTTTCCCATAAGGCCTTTTCTATTAACGCCTCCGCACACACACACACACACACACACACACACACACACCTTTGCGGCAGCAGGTGATTCATACTTAATCTTTAATTTCAACAGTTGTGGATTAGTGCTAATCTTAGCCAGCAGAGACCCAGGTCTCAACGGCTGACTGACACTGAGAGCGTTTGTGTGTGTGTGTGTGAGTGTGTGTGTGTGTGTGTGTGTGTGTCTGTCCTCGGGGTGTATTGTTTATGTAGGACATAATAATTGTTTTCCTTGTTGTCTGTCTGACAGGACATGATATAACTGAGGCAGATAAACATGACAGGTCGACAGGTCAAACAACACTGAAACATCAGATCGAGAGGAAGGGAAAATGCAGATAGGCGTGACTTCTTCTGACGTCGATACATTTTTCTTAATTTTTTTAACATTTTAAAATCAGCTCATTAAACCCCCATGCAAGTCGCAGTTGTACATTGGGTTTTAGTTTACTAACAATTACTTTCAAGGTGGATTAATCTACCAGTTATATTTCTAGATTAAGATGTCAATTGCTTGGTGTACAAACACCCAAAACATTCAAAACTGCCCGCAAAATATTCTCACAGTTTTTCTTTTAAACAGCATATCAGTTTTTATCCTTTCTCTCCTTTTAAAATCACTGCCAGGCTACATATATATTTCTATCAGTTTCAGTACCACGATAGTGTAACGACACAACACATGCTAGCCTAGTGGTTAAGAGGAATTCCATTTATTATAATTCCAATAGTTTGATTCTGTTCATTCCCCCTTTTCTGTCCCATGTCCTGTTTCCTGTGATGCATAATGAGTGTTGAAGTTCCACCCCGTAAGAAACAAATATTTGTCTAGGTAATTGCTGAACAACATATACTTTATCTTCACACAACACACATGCACACACACACACACACACACACACACACACACACACACACACACACACACACACACACACACACACACACACACACACACACACACACACACACACACAGCAGAAATGTGCGGCGGCAGATTTGTAAGTGATTAGATATTGTGGGGAGATGGAGGGAGTGGAGATTTGAAGGGAATGAAAGGTGGGGGGAACGAGGTCAGAGGCAATCACACACAAAAGTGATATCAAAGGAGGGGTTGGCGGCTAAAGTGCAGCGAGGGGAGAGGAAGTGAGAAGAAGCAGATTGGACAGAAGAAGAAGAAAATGCAGCAGACGTGCAAAAGGAACAAGGAGGGGGGGGAGACTATAGGCGGAGAACAGAACTTGTTAATATGTAGAAGTTGTAAAAGGGATACCGAGTGGGCTCATCAGATGGGCGGCAATAGATGAATGTGGAGGGATAGGCTTTTAGGTGTAAGGGGAAATGATAAAAAAAAGTCAAAGGAGCTGACGAGGGAGAAAAAAGGGAGGAAATGAAAGGGAGATGGATGGGGGTGGATTGGTGTCCCGGTAGCAGCGAAGAGAAGAGAGGTGGTTAACGCCGGCCTCTAAAGAGCTTAGAGCAGCTGAGACGGATTGAATGGAAGGAACAACCTGGACGGGATTACACCAGAGACATGAAGACAGAGCACGATCGTATCACAACCCATATATATCCCCCCCGTCCTCCAGTTACACGTTTCCACTAGTTTACGCCCGACACTGACCGCAATCGCACTTTAATTAGACCGGGACCCACAGTATCAAGCCATTAATGATCCCCTATTTCCAATAGCAAACACCCTGGAGTTAATCTATGTGTTAGACAATTGTTCACCAGCCGTTAGCTTCTTAAATCCACCCCTTAATTAATTAGTCAGTGAGTAATGTGGTCTGCTCAGGGAATGAAGCTATCTTTAACCGGGGGGCTCAACAACAATTGGAAATAGACTAACTCACTCTCACCTGCAGCTTCCTTTCGATATTTGTTTTTTAGAAGCTGAGGTGATTCAACAGAGGCTGAACTGAGATATCATTGCCCGAGTGGCAACAGGGAACTCCTACCACAATAATACAAACGCTGTTAGCCATTTATCTTCATTGTCTGCACGCTGGTACCTTCCTGTCACATGCAATTTATGAACAATGGTTGGTGTACCATGTCGCAGAGTTTTCCCCAAAAGGTTTGGCTGCAGCATCTTCGAGGAACAGATCAACATTTTGGAGAAAGTGCTACTTCGCAGTCTTGATATCATATCTGTGTGATAAGGGTGTGGGTGGAGTCAGGGTTAGTCTAGCTTGCCTGCTCGTCCAAAGGGAAACAATACACCTACCAATGAAACAATGGATCTTGTGTCATGAACTTGTGAAGGTGCAGAAAACTAGAGTCATGTATTCGTATGTTTTTATTAAGTTTTTTAAAATGAAAAAGCACATAACCAACAAGCAGACAAACAAAAACGACAGAGAAGAAAAGCTAATTTGATAATTTGTGGTTTAAGGTGGGAGTTATGCATTGGAGTCATTTTCTTATTGAACCAGAGTACATTATATTCCAATAGTTCAGCGGGTGGTGGCCAGATATGGTATAGCCAAGGAACAGGGTTTAGATTTGTCTCCCAAAAAAACACTTTAAACATTTTGCTCAGTTCTTGTTCAAGAAGAAAGCAAATAAGTACATTACCCCAAATGTCTAACTATCCCTTTCAAATGTTACACCTCATCAATAGTAGGTTAAAAATCCACCAATGAGTGATTTTCCCTGCTTCAATTATTTCATAGCAACATTTTGATTGGCCTGAAGATGAAAAAATTAATAAGGTAACAAAGTTAAGAAAAGTCTGGATAATCAATAAAATATCAGTAAATAAAACGACAACAAAAAACCTTTTCAACCAAGGTAAAGCTAACAAATGTATTATTTATACGAATAACTGAAATACATTTCCTTATTCCAATTTAATAAATAATATAAAGCAGAAGGATATATAAATATGGGTGTTAAAAGGTCAAACATGGTGTGTTGGAGCCTCTGCCGCTCAGAATTGGGTAAATCCAATCAGTGACGCAGATTTGAAATGACATCAGCACATCTGCCCAGACAACACACAGGGCTTTCATCGGGGGAAAAAAGTCAGGACAAGGCGGACGTCTCATTTCCGCACTCGCCGGCTCATGATCCGTTGAAGTCTTCTGACATTGATTGGTTAGAGTTAATAAGTATCGCATGATAGGTTTGTGATTAGGTCACAAGCATTAAGCCTATGTGGTCCATTAAGACAGAGACAACACATTCTGCTCTCGCCATATCCAGAATCCAGACCTCACAACCTGCATAATCAGTGTTCGATATCTAGGCTGATATGATACATGAATAATCAATAGGCTGTAATCGGACAGTAGCTTGGCTTCCAGACTATACCGAGAGCTGGAAACCACTTCAAGGTTTTTCAGGATTGGCTGCCAGTTCACCAAAGTCCATCAACCAATAGAAGGGAGCCAAGAGAGCTTAGCAAGGTCAGCTGCTCAGGATGCCCCTGGAGCAGCAAAGTGTTTAAGTCTTCTTCTTTGTGTGTGTGTGTGTTTGAGAGAAAAAGACAGTTATTGCATGATAATAATATGCACCGTGCCCTCCACACACACACTCGCAAAGGTGCATCTTTCCATTCCAGATTGAATTACTCGGGGTTGATTGGATTTCTTGCCTCTGCTTTGAAAGACAAAAACACTCTCCCCCCTCCTCGCCTCTGGCTCCATCCATCCCACAATAATCATCATCATCCTCTGCTTTTTCCTCTCCTCTCACCTCTCCTCTCTGACACTCTTGAGTTTATTCAATCGATTTCCCTCTTTCTCCATGCCATTCCTTTCCTCGGGGTCTGTAAAGTCGCATGACTGTCACTTGCCAGATCACACAGGCTGTAATTATCTGAACACACACGCTCGAAGATGCTGCCTTGTGACTCACATCACTGTACATGAGCAGACATGTGATACTCATCATCGTCCGCGCCTGTTTGCGTATACATTTTCCTGTGTGTGTGTGTGTGTGTGTGTGTGTGTGTGTGTGTGTGTGTGTGTGTTAAGGTTTTCGATTTTGGGGGCTGAAAAGGGACCATTGATTACCGTTTTCTGAGTGTACTCTGAGTGCCCCTCTCTCTGGCTCTCTGTGACACAAAGGCATCATGGTCCGTGGGGCGCTCGCTCTCACACACAGCCACATTTCTGAGCCCCCTTTGAAAAGTTCCTTAGAAACACGAGAAAAGTTCCAGCCACAGGCGCCACGCCCTCCCACTGGCCCTGCAGAAATAGGCCCATTGAGCCAGGCTATAATCACACACACACACACACACACACACACACACACACACACACACACACACACACACACACACACACACACACACACACACACACACACACACACACACACACACACACACACACACACACACACACACACACACACACACACACACACACACACACACACACACACACACACACAAACACAAATCTGCATTCAGCCTCACTCCCTCTTCTCTCTCCCTAGCACTTCATAGCCACAAAAATGCAGTCACCGAACTACCAGCTAACCAGTAACTGCAACATTTCTCCAACCAAACATCATTACCAAAACACACACACACACACACTGGCACTCCCTGAACGCCATGGTCAGATCTTCTGACACACACCCTCGTAAGCACACAAATACTCGGTGGCGTATTGTGCGGTGTGGGGAGCGGCCGTTGTGTCAGAATCTCAAGGCATTTCTGGCAGCAGGACAGTGACACACTCACACTCTCGCTAAAAGATGCATGTTTCATAAGGTCATATATAATGGAGGAGGACTCCACGCAGAGAGAGGCTGTGTGTGTGTGTGTGTGTGTGTGTGTGTGTGTGTGTGTGTGTGTGTGTGTGTGTGTGTGTATGTTTGTGTGTGTGTGTGTGACCTAGCCTTGAGATGTGGTCTTTTAATCCTGTTGGATTGTCAGATTAGTGTAACAGCTGGGTCCTACATACAGATATCCTACATCTCTCTTTCTCCGTATCACCCCTCCTCCCATCACACTGCTGTGGATTTATGCATTAGTTTGTGATTTTGTGTGTGTGTGTGTGTGTGTGTGTGTGTGGTGGTCTCATGGCCCCAGCCCATTACTCGGTTCCAGACCAGCTGATGTGTCACTACACAGCCATGCACGTGACCTCTGCTGAGTCTGCGGCGGCGAGTTTTCGGAGTCAGCGGCTCGTTTTGTCAGAGATACAGAGTCATTAAAGGTTAAACACTCTCTGCCGCCAAGGGCCCAGAGTCGCCCACACTTCCTTTAGTCATTTATCCTGTTTGTAGCTGTAATACATAAGATTTCAGTCATGGTTCATTTCCAAGTCACCTTCATGTAATGTGTTAACAGCAAGGGCAGGTTATTCTACGGCCTGTCCCCCCCTAAAGTATCTCGTACATTCATCGTTCCTTCACTGTAAAGCTGCCTTGTCTTTTTCTATTTCAACACTTGTAATGTGAAGCAGCAGTGTTGCATTAGCAGTAACCCGATATACAGCTTTGACGCAGCACTGGGAAAGTGAGTTGTGAATTGACAGGCTGATATGAATGAAATAAAATTACGTAACGAGGGATTACATACAGTGCATTGTTTCCCGGGAATCCCTGGCGTGTAGGTAGGTAGGCTAATTAGCACACATCACAGGAGTAGCTGATTTGCCACTTCCAATAAAAACCAGAGATACCAAGGGATAATTAAAGAGAGAAAAACATAACCGAAACATGGGGCCTATATATTGTAGGCAAGATTTCAAAATGTCTTGAATGCTTGTGAATGGCATTAGCGATTTAAATTGCTAGAAGAAAACAAGTGATTAATTGAAAGGGAACCTCAGTTTCTCAGTTTTGAGACACATCCTGACCTCCAGCATCAATTGTATAAAAGAGGGATGGCAAGCGGCCTTCCAACTAATGAAGATTAATCGTCCAAGTTACCGCAAAGCAAAATGCTACAGCCTCTGACTGATACAAAGTAATGCTACGCTTTGTTAAAGGTACACCGAGCGTTGCTTTCAACGGGTTAGGGCCTCCTGCTTTTTTGCACCAGCTATATGAAATAAATATTGTAAGTCTCTCTGCATGACCATGGATTTAAATTGCCTTTCACTGATCCGGATGCATGATTCCACTCTGCACCTGCTCTGTTCTGTCCCTGCAGCTCTGCGACCGAGCCATTCACTGCACCATGTACCATATTTAGCAAATGCGTGACTTTTTTCACAAGGGCATTCATCACTTAGATCATATTTGTCCTTATAACTCAGTGGAGAAAGATAATAATAGAAAGTTAATATTAGAAAGGTAATATTAGTGCTAGGATGCCTTTCAGCTGTGGTTCGGTGCTGCTGCACTGAGACAGCTTAAGGGGCTCGAGCGAGCGCTGGAATAACAAAACTGGAGCCAGTGTAACGCCATCCTCCCACAGGTTTTGTACGGGGAATTAATAACACGGCTGAGATCTGGATCAGTCGCGGTCGCACTTATCAGGAACCTAATCGGCAGAAAAACACCAAAAATGAAGTAGAGGGAGAGGGAAAGACTTTTACTTGTTTACTGGCTGCTGCACATGAACATGTTTACAGTTTTTGCTCAGTGGTTCAGGTTTGTTGGTCCCGCGGAGCACAAATGTGTGAAAAATTGAGAAAATCCTTCAGGAAGAGATCAAAAATGTGTTTGGCAAAAGGAATAAATTAACGTTCCTACCTTCCCACTTAGCGCTACATGTCCACAAGTATCTTTTTTTGCGTTGAATAGCAGTTTCAGATGACTGCATAGGTCAAACAATAACGTATGCAGCCATTAATATTGAACTTTATTTCTTATTATACACCCCAAATTAGTCCAAACACCCCATGTAGGCTGATTTGATCCATGGCATGCAGAAACCACTTGCCATCTTTTCAACAGCTAATCTGTATAAAATTGCTCAGTGGGTTTCCTTCCTTCAAACTCAAAGTGATGCCTGCTTATGACCCCCTGCTGATGCTGTTTCTGTGAAAAAAGCTCTTGACGCTAAATGGTAATTTGACACTAAATGATAATTTGACAGTAAATGATAATTGAACTCTAACAAATCTGAGCTTTTTACCTTTGCTTAATGCAAAACAATTAGGCTGTGTGAGTTTTTAAATAATTTGTGCCTTTAAAATGTTGCCTCTACAGTGTCACGGCTCATAGTTGAGTTAAGAAAATCCGCAGTGATCTGGGAGGCCACTTTGTCTTATGGGGGCGCAGTTAGACTCTATATAAACAATGGATGCATCACTGACAGAGCCGCTGAGCAAGAGTTTGAATTTTTTTAAGACACATTTTTCAGTGGTGAGCCAAACATTTTCAGTAAGTATCAGACACTAAGGGTGTATTCACACTGGGAAAGTCCGCTAGTGCACTTGCTTTGGTCCAGACCAAATAGAGTTTTGATTTTTTTTGTTTGGTGTGGTCCACTTTCATATTGCCCCTTTTGCAAGTGAACCAGCATTACGAAGCAAAACCACACGTGATCTGAGGTCATTCATTCATTGGACAGACATTATGGGGTGGAGAGAAACAGGAAGCACGAAGTTTAAACTGCGAAATATATATCATTGATATAATATGGGGCTAAAAATAATAAAAGGGCCTACATCTAACCTATAAATAAAGAGGAAAAACATCAAATTATTGTTGTTTCATATGGTCATAATGTGTAGCCTTATGTCAATGCCACGTTATGTGGCTTGTAGCCTACGATGTGAAACATCATTTTTACTGTATTTTTGGTGCTGGATGCGCGTCACGCGAGAAGAATAGGCTCAAGCTGACACTCAGCTGATTAAGCTGTGTATCAGCTGGGTCGGCGCAGTTCAGCTCCAAACTGACACGGGGATAGTATTGACGGTCCCGTACATGGGAAGCAAAATAAAAACACACACTTCTTGCGCAGCGTGAACCTGTTGGCACTGTGCGAGAGACGCTCCCCTCTCCTTCATCTGATCGCTGAACACATTCAGCATTTATATTGTTCTGGGCTCCCGGTCAAACCACAACTAATCTTCCTAATAATGGTGACAACAACACTTTCCCATAATGTGAAGCTGACGGCTATTTATTAAAAAAGAAAAGAAAGAAAAGGCACAGTACCTCCTGCATTTGGGTCGGATCGAGTCCGAACAAATTCACACCACAAACGAACTGCAGCAGAGTGCGTTTGGAAACGCATCGAGACTACCTCTTCAGCTGGGTCTCGGAGCGTTTGTTTGGTCCGCACCCGAGTGCGATTGCTGTATTCACACCTGCCTGAAAGATGCGCACCGAAGGCAGAAGTGCATCTGAGTTCGTTTCAACCGAACTAAACACGGCATGTGTGAATACACCCTAAGTCTGATCTGATTCAGATTTCCATTATACTTTTGTTCATGTGTCCCTAATATAGCTGCACAGTGCATACAGCCAAGAGTATCCTTAAAATGAATACAGTTTCATGATTGGCTTAGCCGGGAAAAGACTTGGACAATAACTCATAAAGTACACCAAGCATCTGCTCCACTGAAGAGATGAAAACATAAGATTTGTGTGTCACCTTCCTCAAATTAATACATGTGTTTTCCTCATTATTTGTTCAGCTCTGACGGGTGCTCAATTAATTATGTCATCTCAGGGATTGAGAAAGTCTCTCTTCATCTCCAGCAAGGAAAACAATTGTCTGGACCAACTGCAGAACTTTAGAGATATAATGAACCTATATGGGAAAAAAAACATGCCGAAACAACTGAACTGAACCAAACAATGAGCAGGGGTGATCGAGTGAGAAGGGGGGGGGGGGGCTTTTATGTGTCTGTGCCCAGGGGCCTGTTGTGTGTCCAATGACTCAGGGAGAATAGATTTAAACCACAGACGGAGACAGGATTTCTTTGATCCCCCTTGGCTGTAGTGTGCAGGTGTTAACTCTTCTAAGGTTCACAGGAGTGCACCTTGACGTCATTGCTACAAGATACAGTCTTGACACCCGACCATGTCCGTGTGTGTGTGCGTGCGTGTGCGCTCGCGTGCGTGTGTGTGTGAGAGAGTGTGTTGAGGCTTTCTGTGCTAATCTCTGCTGAAGGTGGCAGGTGTCTTAACCAGGCCATCACCTGGTAACCCACTCACACACTCACTCACACACGTATGCTGCCTGCCCTCTATCTCTCTCACGTCTCCTCTGTCTGACTGTAAGTAGGTTCGCGTCCAGGCTGGCTGCCGTCCAACCTGCCCAGCTGGTGAGAGAGGGAAAAGAGCAGGGCGCGGAGTGAGGCGAGGCGGCAATACAAAAAGATAGAGAGAGATTAGAGGTCACTACTGACATAGTCTGCGATGGGTGTGGAACAATACCGAGAGTGAACAGGCTGCATTTTTGATTTTATTTTCCTATAAGCATGCAAGTAGTCGAAAGGGGGGGGGGGGGGGGGGGGGTTATGTGCTAAGCTGTCCAGCCCCCTTTCCAGGTAGAGAGTTATCGGTAACACTTTACAATAAGGGTTCATTAATTAACAGATAGTTTATGCTTAGTTAATGCTACAAAGTCTTAGTTAATGCATAGTTAATGCTTATTTAGCATGTACTAACTCTTAATACTTAAATATGAACGGTCAGGTCATTTTCTAACATTATCTATGCTTAGTTAACTAATGCTTAATTAAGCATTAACTAAGCATAACAGTTAGTTAATGCTCAGTTAATCATAAATTAAGTAGTTATTAATGGTTGGTAAATGCTAAGTTCAGGCTTATTAGGCATTATCTAAGCATTAACTATCAGTTAATTAATGTAGGCTACCCTTATTGTAAAGCATTAGCGAGTTATCAACAGTGCGAGCAGCATTTGGCTCAAACGGTCCGGCTCTTATCAGCGTATAGGCCACGCTGCGAGACTAGACGCAGACACAGTGAACTATACTGCAGGCCTATTAAAATGACTTAAACTCCCAGTTAAATTCCTGCCGGATGATTATTACCCTTGTGCTGTGTTCAAATGCCTAGTCAACATGTTCTGACTTCCAGAACATCAGCTCAGCCAGGACACCCACAATATTTTAGCCATATGTTGCAACAGCAAAACACAATGAGCTCACAAGCTTGAATAAGGATATAATATAATTGGCACAGGGAGACAGGATACATTCAAATGTATTTTATTTGACTGTTTTTCAAATGAAACAATGTTTAGTGGTGAAACTGCTCACATCTGATATAGACATACAGTAGCCTCTATATAACCTTTGATACACTGGTTTTCATTTTGAGGTCTTACAATGGTTGGATTCACTGTTCTAGTCGGTGTAGGTTGTAGACACAAAACATGAGTGAGGTTAGAATGTGCACGACTACACATTCTCCCTTATTTCTTCTGTTTCCTACATGAACAGCATGATCTCAGTCTCTTTTTCAATGTATTTCTGCCCCGTCTTTTCCTTCAACGCTGTGGATGCAGTAGATGGAGGGACGGCTAGAGGAGTGGGGACTCACAGATGGTGCCGGAAAGCAGAGGGAGTATTCAAATTATTCCTCACAGTTTGAGAGCTCAGAGACGCGGCAGCAATCGAGAACATTCCCCTCCACCCCAACCCACCCTCGATAAAATCTCCCATATTAAAAAGCTCAATTAACGATTTTTTTCTTCTAAAGCAGAGCTGCATAGCCTGTAATGTATAAGGAGCTTGCAATGCGTGTGTGTTTGTGTGTGTGTTTGTGTGTGTGTGTGTATGTATGTAGTGGGCATTGTGCAGCAGCAGCAGTCGAAGCCTCTCGGGTTACTGAGGAATGCATTTGAAGTCGATCACAATGAAGCTTTCTATCACCCAGCTAGCCTGAAGGGGATCTCCAAACCGAACTGAACTGAGATGGAATAGTTAGAAAATCAAGCAAAGAAAAATCACTTTTGGGTCCCACACATCTGCCAGCTAATCCATCATGATGTGTGTGTGTGTGTGTGTGTGTGTGTGTGTGTGTGTGTGTGTGTGTGTGTGTGTGTGTGTGTGAAATCTAATTTGGTGATTCACTGTGTCTATATTACTACCTCTGCCTCCTATTGTTGTTTGACTTCCTGCATTTTAGTGGTAGCTGAGCTGCTTACACCCCATTGTTCCTACAGACGAAACACACACACGTGGTCTTTTCTGTCTCACACACACGTGCTGGTAGTTGGCACACACACACACACACACACACACACACACACACACACACACACACACACACACACACACACACACACACGTCAACCTTATTTTCTCATTGCCACTTTAACATCACACAGTTATAATCTCGGGTTCTTCTGATCTTGAAATGAAAAAATCTGGAACGAATCAGCTCCCGTAGAAAATCAGTATCCGTGAAAGTGCAGCGTTGTCAGCGCAGGTATGAAGGTCCAGGCTCTGTGGCTGTGAAACAAGCTCACACACACACACACACACACACACACATTCACTCAGAGCAGTCATAGTGTGTATGATGAAATATATAGCGCAAAACCTGATGTCAGCTTCAGATCAGGTTTCTACCTGAGTAACTGCAATTGTGGCGACACCCCTCAGAGGACGTACCTGTGTTTGCGTTGTCAGGACATGACATTACCCCAATGAAAACAGATTCCTTGTCTACTCCTGTTTTTTTTGTACTTCAATTTTATGTTTTCCTCTTCTCTCTTTTTTTTTTACACAAGTGTTCATAATTATATATTCCACGCTCCAGGATTGTTTTAAAATGACTCCAACAGGCACCACATGTCTTACAATGGCAGTGCTTCATACGTTGCCAGGAACCAGGATTGCATTCACTCCGCAGCTCCAACAAAATATGGTTGTCGTCTTACAGTTTCCTTTTATAACGAGTGGGAACAAAATGCAGTGGTGGATGGGAAATTGAGGGCAACATACAGATGATTTTGGCCCCAGGTTATGCGTGCGGTGTGGGGGGGGAGAAGGTTGCGTCTCGTTGTGGTTAGTTAGCTATGTGGCGCAGGCTGTTTATAGCTCCTGAAACTGAGGCAAAATGCAGAGTTGGCCCTATTCGAGTCCCCCCCAAAATCACGTAAAAACACAAACACACGGATAGGTCTGAGGGGCATTCGTCTGTGTGTGCATGTAAACCAACCTCAAACAAAACCTGCGATTATAGCCGTTCAGATACACACACACATGCACACTGTAATTACATAGGCCTACAGTGACGCACCACTGCCCACCATACCGAACAGAATTCACACGTATAATATCGGCTCATAAATTAAACATGCCGAGGCAGAGGTTGATTACATATTACCGTTAAAGGTTAGACTAAACATAGATGATGCACATTTAAACATATGCACCAGCTCCAAAACCTGGAAATAGGCTTGACTAGCCATTGCAGCTAAGGCATGTCCTGGAGGTTGTTGTGTGTTTAGGGGGCTTGTAAAAAAGGGGCCCTTGGGGGTGGGCTCTGGTGCTGCCTTGGGGGCAGGGTGGGTGTGTGTGTGTGTGTGTGTGTGTGTGTTTATTCAAGTATGTGCATGTGTGTTTTTTGGAGTCAGGCTGAATTTTGGAGGCTAGCCCCAAGATAAGAAACAGAGTTTAAGATGAAAGGAAAATGGGGCGACGACAGGGATACACTGACACAGAGTTTGTTGAGACGAAGGGAGGCAGGGACAGATGGGGGAGGGTGTGTGGGAGGACTGTTTTGATGTTGGTTTTTAAGAGTTGTTTATTTTACGTTATGTAACACCTTCGCTAATGTAGTCCTAGCTCTTATACTTGCGTGTGTGAGAGAGAGAGAGCGTCTGTGTGTGTGTGTGTGTGTGTGTGTGTGTGTGTGTGTGTGTGTGTGTGCGTGTGTGTGTGTGTCTGGTAGCTCCTCACTGGGAGATGGGAATTTCTGTTAAAGGCAAAGGTTGCCCATAGCAACGGCCTTTATTGTAAATCAGATCCTTGGAATAAAACACACACACACACACACACACACATATTGGCACCAAGCCTGCACTGGAACGTCTTTCCAGTTCTTTTCGGCACTTTCAGGGTTTGAGATCGCCAGGCCTTCACACACGCATTTTAGTGTACAGCACATACACACACACTCAGCCTTCCACTTTGTCGAGCCCATATCCTTGGTGCGTCAAGCTCCAAATAACTTCAAGTCAATTTCATTTTCAGGAGGTGCATATAGCGTTTCAGCTCCACCTCATGCTGAAATGCGATGGACTGAGATGCTCGGGTTTCTAGATACCATTATGCTTTTATTGGCTTTTAAAGGCATCAGGTTTCCTATGTCTGGAGCCGGGGAGGAGCCTCGGCTGTGTGTGTGTGTGTGTGTACACAATTAGTATCACACAGGGTAGCAAAGGCCCAGCTCTATAGGGCCTCAGGATGGGCTTAAGATCGCAGAGGAGATAAGTTTGTTTTGGTCACATTTTGAGCAGCGAACTGACTGTTTTCCATTTTCCACTGGGGGCCTTTGTTTTTGGCATCTTTTTACTACTGCACGAGCTGAATCTTGGTACAAAATGTGGCAAAGTATTCAGCTCCTTTACTGAGAGAAAAGTAGCAGCAGCAGCACACTTTACAAAGTTCTGCATTCAAAGTTTGACGTGCGTAAAGACACAGAAGTATCATCATCAAAATGTACCCAAAGTTGCTTCAATTAATATTGTGGTAGACAACTTGTTTGTAAACGGGGTCAGTCAAAGTGATGAACCCAGTTTCCCTCTGCTCTTGGGAGAGTTTTAGCATCTTTTAGCTCATTGTTGACTATCTAGTGACACAAGGAAGCATTTAGCAACTACAGAAACAAATATTTCCTTTCAGGAGTTGGTGGAGACCAAATCTGAAATAAAAGAAAGTGAAAATTCGATTTTATATTATCGTGTGGCCAGAAATACAACTTCACATCATCTTTTAAGTACCTCAAAATTGCAGTTAAGTAAAGTACTTGAGTAATAGTTCGTAAATTATAGCAATGACTATAATATTTACAAACATAATTTAATATATTGTTAGAAATCAGAAAAAAAATCAGAGACACAGTGTATTTCTGAATGAATACACTGTGCATTGTATTTTGTAAAAGCCACACTTTTGTGGAGCATGACCAGTTCCAGGATACTTTAAAATCTGTTTTGAACCTGTCTCCTGTGGTATGTAGTGTAGCCTATGTGAAATGTATCTTTGCGCTGCAGTATGGGCAGTGTCTCTTTTAAGTGCATGAATTTGATAGCAGTGTGAGATGACCCTGTGTGATGGGTGAGTGCTTAACTGTTTGTCCAAACATCGCGGCGATGTGGGTATTGAGGTCAAGAAAAAGGAGAAAGAGATGAATGAATGGAGTGGAGGGATCGGCCTCACAGTGACCGGAGGCTGAGGTCAGTCACTTCAGAGTTTCAACCCCCCCACCAACGATCAGTGACTAATCTCTCTTACCTGACCCTGACAGAGGTCACAAGGGACATTTCGGTTTCTCCTCACGGACGTACATGAAACAGCCCTGGATTATAGTGCAGCGATCAGCAGGGTGGGGTGCTGTGAAATGATCTATGAGAGACGCTTACAGGCACGTTGCAGGGCTACAAAAACTCCAAATATGCAGCAGATATGCAAAAGAGATGGCGATTTCAAGCTGCTCAAATTCCACACAAAACAGTACAGAGACATCAACATTGATGGTGGATTAGCTTGTTAAGGCCAGGACACACCAGTCCGACTTGTTTCTACTTGTTCCGACTACGCAAAAAATGGGGTCGGCCGTTTCAGGAAGCTCCAGGCTTCCCGTCGCGGCCAGAGAACACACCAAACTGACTGCTGACTTTCCGTACGCTCTGTTGCTTGCGCGGGACGTAATGTCTCCATAACAGCAGGCGGCGCTAATCTGTATTGTGGCCCGAAAATATACGAAAGCCGGAAATGATGGGACGGCTCTCTAGACCATAAACATAGATAGAAATACGTATTTATATTTATGGACCGTAAGAGCACAATTTTTAGCAGAGAGTGTCGAGCATGGTGTCGAGCAGTCAACAAGGGTTGATGCATGTGAGTACTCGCTGAACGAAACAAACAAACACATTAAAACGATGGCTAGCTGTTGTTAGCTGTTTGTGCTACCCGCCTCACTTCCGGGCTTCACTGATTCGCTAGCCCTCCACCAATCAAATTGCTCCAAATGAAAGACGGTCGGCTGCCGATTGAACATGTTCAATCGGCTCAAAACAAGCCCGACGACCTCTATGTCGGCCGACGTCACGGCACACACCAAACAGATTCGTCTCCCGACCCCCTATCGACTCAACGACGGCGATTTTCGGGCTGGTGTGTCCTGGCCTTTAAAGTTCTTTATAAAGCAAAAGAAGTTGATTGTTACAGCTTCTTGGATGAGAGGATCTGCTTCTTTTCTCAGTTATTCTCAGACAACGGAACATTTTTAGAGTTTTGGACTGTCGGCTGGATAAAATGAGCAATTTACAGATATTAGCGTATGCTCTGGGAAATTGTGACAGGCCCCTTTAGCTACACTAGCTCAAACTAACTAATGAATGGGGTTATTCAGTAGGCCCACGCCTAACATTCTCCCGGTGAAGCTACTTAAATGTGAGGATTGGGTGTTTTCCTCTGCCTTGTCTTATATAATTGGAAACTGAATGTCTTTGGGTTTTATAACGTTGGGGGAGCGAAATTAGGCATTTGAAGGCCTTTTGCACTGGGAATGTGAATTGAGCATTTTTCACTATTTTGCAGGGGTTTTTAACGTCTAAGGATATGTTAATAAGTCAAGGCAGGTTGAGTTCAAATGTGAACTGCTTCTGCATGCTACTTTACAGGCTGAGCATCACTCGTAGCTGACGTGTGAATGAAAACCCCCTCTTCTGCTTTTAAGGCTTTGATGTTTCTCGGCCAAGATCCAAGCTTTAGATCCACTCTTTAACTATGCTCCTCGGCAGAGTCCACACAAACAGACAGATGTTACCCCCGTCCACCATGACTCCGCCTGCATCTCCTCATAGATCTGTCTGTGTGTGTGTGTGTGTGTGTGTGTGTGTGTGTGTGTGTGTGTGTGTGTGTGTGTGTGTGTGTGTGTGTGTGCATGTAATCTGGCAAAGTGGGTGCTCTTTTTAAATGACATGACAAACAGCTCAGTGGCTCATGATGAATATCTCTAATCTGTCCTCTGTGTCCCCCCCCTCCCACATCTGTGTCTCTCAGGGACAGTCGCCCTCTATCGATGATGAAGGCTCGACGAGAGACGAGTTCTACGACGACGAGGACCTTTACTCAGGCTCCGGCTCTGGCTGTAAGTTTGTGTATGTGGTGTGTGTGTGTGTATGTGGTGTGTGTGTGTGTGTGTGTGTGTGTGAGAGAGGTAACGCGCTCACGCTCTGGTTCTCTCAAACTCGACAGCTGCTGGGTTTCAATCTGCTGACCCTGAAGACCCTCGCCCCCCCCCCCCTTCCCTGTCCTCCACTCACGGCTGCTCTGTTCCCCGGATTCACACAGGCACACAAAAGAAACACAGGCACACAATCAAACAATACAGACAGGAGGACACAGAATGACACAGATTTATTGAAAGGACACCTTTAACACACACACAGACACACCCTTTGCAAACAAGCAGTCACTCCAGGCTCCAGATCTTATTTGCTTTAATCAGGTTTACAGTCCACACAGATTAGGCCATGCTGTGTGCACCTACAGTATATCTGCAAGCGCCTGTCTGCGGTTTGAGCGTGCTGGCTGTCCGTGTGCGTAGGAATTACCTACTTAACGTAAGTCACGTTGGGTGTAATTTGGGACTGATTCTCTGATCTGGCTGTCAGAAGCCCAAGCGTGGCTCTCCTTATTAAGCATGACTCATTGGAGGGCTGCCCCCTCGGTTCAGGCCCCTGCGCTAGTGGAAAGCGCATCAAAAATAAATTACAATTCAGAGCAATGGAGTGCGGCACAGTCAGGCACCCCCTGTGGCCGAAAAACAGCAGCCCCGGCAAATTGCTTTATCTCAAACTGTGATGGAGAGGCCGCCTGATTCCGTGGGGAAAGCTCGTTTTCGACAGACGGATGTGCATTTTGCCTCGGAACGTGGCATTTTCGTGGCGTCTGACGAGTTTTAACAGAGGCTGCATTGTTAGAGTCCACTTTTCTATATTTTCTCCAGCTCCTCGGTCCGCCTTCATGTCTTTGTGCCTGTAAATTCAATTTGTTTCTCTTTTAACCCGGGGAGCTTCACTGCTATAACAAAATGAAAGGTGGTATAATACCATTAGGAGATTTAAAAGGAAAAATGAATCAGTCAGCACCATCATCTCTGGTCTCTTTTCTTCTCTTTTCATCTCTTCTCCTCTCAGTCCACGTCCACATTAAGCCAGCTAATTTTGAAAACCGGTTTATGTGCATCAGCTTCTGCTTTTTCATCCACTCAAACAGAAATCAATTTAATCTCTTTCTTCAGCATTTGATCACGAGAGGGACAAGCAGCCTGGTATCAGTTGAATAAACGTCCCTTCTTCACCCTTCCGCTCTTCGTGTTTCCACACAGCGCAACACCAAATTAACTCTTGTTGTTCTTAATTAACATAATATTTTCCCGTTTCTGTTGTCTGACTGCTAAACGAGCAGAAAATAGCCTTTTGATTGCGACTCTGATTGCTGTGCCAAGTCGTCAATGAAAAAATCACTGCTTTATGATCCTGAAGTCATTTGGCAAAAACAAACATGGTGGTGCTGTGTGATTGGCTGTGTTGGCATTTCAAATCTGCGGGAGGGAATCACAGGGAGGGAACACTCCCTTTGATTTTACCCGTAAAGGTCAGTCGTGGGGAGCAGTCGGACTGCGTCGTTTCATGTGTTCTGTTGATCTGGGGGTGAGATTTTTCAAGCGTGAATTTTTTTTGGCATAACTATGTCATAGACATAGTTACGAACAATGGCCAATGGCGAAAAAACACACTTACAATGTGTAGTGCACTATTCTTTCTAAAGGCCAGGACACACCAGTCCGACTACCCGAAAATGGAGACTGCCGATTCAGGGAGCTCCAGTCTTCCCGTCGCAGCCGAAAAAGTGCAAAGAACACACCAAACCGACTGCTGACTTTCCGTACGCTCTGCGCTTGCGCGGGGCGTAATGTCTCCATAACAGCAGGCGGCGCTAATCTGTATTGTGGCCCGAAAAAATACGGAAGCTGGAAATGATGGGACGGCTCTAGACCATAAACATAGATAGAAATACGTATTTATATGTATGGACCATAAAGAGCACCATTTTTAGCAGAGAGTGTCGAGCATGGTGTCGAGCAGTCAACAAGGGTTGATGCATGTGAGTACTCGCTGAACGAAACAAACAAACAAACAAACACATTAAAACGATGGCTAACTGTTGTTAGCTGTTTGTGCTACCTGCCTCACTTCCGGGCTTCACTGATTCGCTAGCCCTCCACAATTCAAATTGCTCCAACTGAAAGACTGCCCAAAAGAAGCCCGACGACATCTACAACGACCGATTTCACGGCACACACCAAACAGATTTGTGTCCCCGCCCCCTCCCGACTCTACGACGGCGATTATCGGGCCGGTGTGTCCTGGCCTTAATACAGTGAGAAGATTAACCACGTTATCCCATTCCTTAGAAATCCCCAAAATGAAGTGAAAAGGCCATGGCATACTTTCTACTAACAGAAACACAGCGCAGTGTGTCACATTTTTCAAAATCCAAAAGAAATATAGTTGTGAAACACTACACCTGTCATTGACTTTAGAGTGTCTCAAAGCTCAATATACGGCTCAGTAGAATAAATGATTGGGAGTAGTAGGCTAAATGAGGGAGTAGTAAATGAGTTTCCATGGGATTGATTTCAAACCCAGCCATAGTCTCAGGTTATTATTTACTGTTTGTGTGTGAGTGAGTGTTTGGGCGGGCGGGTTGAGTGATAAATCAGATGTGTGACTCTGAGAGACGAGTAGGCTATGTTTGAATTTGTTTTATTATCTTCTGCTTGTTGTTGTTTGATTCAGTCATTGTTCTAATTTCCTAAATCTCTCCCCACCAGTTCCTGAGATCAGTGTGAGGCCGACATCGGCGGGTGTGTTCTTCACCACAGAGGAGCCCCTCCTCCTCTCCACCACCCAGGCCACTGGCCCCGCCCCTTCTGCCTCACCTGCCGCAGAGCCCAGCCCCAGCCCCGAGGACCCCACAGCCACCCCACTGCCCACCGAGGCTGATGGAGAGAGTGGCATCTTCTGGGATAGAGAGAAAGAGATGGAGAAGGAGCGAGAGAAAGAGGAAGAGAGGCAGAGAGAACTGGAGAAAGAGCAAGAGAAGGAGAGACAGCTGGAGAGGGAGAGAGAGAGGGAGCGAGAGAGGGAGCGGGTGCGAGAGATGGAGAGAGAGAAGGAGAAGGAGAGGGAGCGAGAGAGGGAACGTGAAAGGGAGCGAGAGAAAGAGAGAGAGAGGCAGAGACTGCGTGAGCTGGAAAGAGAGAGAGAGCTGGAGCGAATCAGGGCGGCTGCCGCCCAGACCACCGCCATCCCCGTGGTGACCACCGACCAGGCTATCGGCACATCGGAGAGTGCACTACCTTCTGCTGCTACTGATGACCTGAGCACCACAGAAGAAGAAGAGGAGGTCTACCTGTCCCCTGAGCCCACATCCTTTTCCCCTGGATTCGACATGGAATCCACCACAGAGGAAGACGAGACCACCACAGCAGAAACTACTTCCGAGCCGACGACAGCTGAACCCACCACGACTGTCATTAAGACCAGGGTCCCCTTCAGGCCCAGAGTCCCCATGACAACAGCCACTCGGGCATGGCCAACAGACAGAACCACACGCCCACAGCAGCCCACAACTACACAGGTGAGATTCAAAATGATAGCCAATCACATCATTATGTTTGGTGTCAAGGTCCGTCCCATAAGAAAAGCCCAAACTCAGCACAGCAGTTTTTTTTTATTTATTTCTTACTTTGGACAGAATCATGCTAGCTGTTTCCCTTCATCTGAAGTCTTTATTTTAAGATAGCAATGGTCTCATTGCCCCGGGTCTCCATGCTCCGTGCTTTATGTGCAGACTTGAGAGTTGTATCTGTCTTATTGTCTTACGCTCAATTAGAAATGATCTAAGTTTATTTTACAAAAATATCCAAAAAAAAAATGTATCAGAGAAATATAACATTTGGAATTAATAAGGCTGGTTTTATTCTATATTTTTGGAAACAGCAAAACCTACAACTTAAAACGTTCACTACTGAACATTTTCAAACTTACCCTGAGTGTGAAACTCAACTATCAATAGTCTCTAAATACAGATCACAGATGAATAGGTTTATGAGAAAACTTCCCTCAACCATTAATATTTGGTTTCAATTTCCTGAAACAGCTGGGCACTGTTGTATTAGGCAAATGTTACTCAAACAGAAATAAATGGTGTATTTGTTGTGAACTATTCCCAGCTGTATATCATTACACATTTGGTACGCATCAACTCATACTAACTACAGTGCCTGTGTTCATGGTAATGACAGAACAGTGCAATAGTGGTGCTAACTTATGTGTTTTTAAGAGTTTTGGAGCAGAGAAATAACCTCTCAAGAATTAACTTCATCTCGGTTTAGCTCATTTAAAGGGTCAATTCATTGTTCATTTTATTGATAACCAGAAAATTATAGAATATTTTTGCATACAAGAAAACAGATTTACAAGAACTCTTGCACAAATAAAATGCAGTCTAAATTAGCTGGAAATGATAACGTATACTCTATGTACTAACTTTTTCCATACTTTGTTGTTTGTACTAATGGTCTCATTTTGGTCAGCACCAATACACTTTTGAAGTTTGATACCCAACCCTTCGTCTGACTGCCTCTTTAACACTGACAGTTTAATTATTTACTGACCACAGTCATTCCTATGACTGGTGTGCTTCTGTACATTGCAGCAGTCCTGCATTAGAGCATGATGATGCATTTGGATTGGTTTGGTTTTTCCACATTGTATTTAAGTTGCCAGATTTCATGAAGTGTGTATGTGGGTTGGAACAATATGCAACTTTCCTCCGATCGGAACATACAGAGGCTCATTGTTTCGCAGGCGAAACGTGTGCCATGGAAAGTTCTGTGTTTGTGTTGGTTTTGGATACGTTTCAGTGCAGCAGCTCCATGGAACAAACGTGATTACATCTGAGTACATTTCCTGTCGTCAGTCTCACTTTTCTCTTTCTCTTTCTCTCTCTATCTCTCTCTCTCTCTCTCTCTCTCTCTCTGTCTCAGGAGAGCATCAATGAAGTGGGTGCTGCAGGGCCAAGTGGAGATTTTGAGATCCGCAATGATCTTGGCCGAGGCGTGTTGCCAGTGGACCCTGATCTCATTGGCAACACGGTGGACACAGGAAGCTCTGCTGCCCAGCTGCCACAGAAGAACATCCTGGAGAGAAAAGAAGTCTTGATAGGTAGGAACATCTGTTAGGACAGTTAATATTAATTCATTAAACAAATTGTTCATTTTACGTCATGTATTTGTCCTGGTCATCCAGTTTGTCCTTGTCTGTGTCATCTCATCCGTCTGCTTTGAGTGTCACCTCTTAGGTCAACAGATCACATTTCCCCGTTGCCTCCTGTATACTTTCCCTGCTCTTTGGGAGCTGCTGACATAAACTGGCATTACCTTGCATTATATGAAATGTGCACATTCATCAACATAAGTGTATGTGCTCCTTAGCCCCATTTGACCTGTTGAGAACAAGCAATCCTCTTCTCGGGTCATCCAACCCCTCCTTGTCTACCCTATTTTTCTAATAATTTTCCCTCTGGGTGAATCCAATTTTGTTTCAAGTGCCCCCCTCTCCTCATCCCCCCCCCACACCTCCCCCCCCAAATAGCTGTTGTAGAAAGTGAAGGAGCAGCCAACTTGTCTGACCTGACTGGCTCTCTGTCTCTCCTTCAGCTATTCTGATTGGTGGACTGCTGGCGGTGGTTTTTGCTGATTTCGTGGTCCCCGGTAAAGAGCAGGAGGCAACAGATTTTAGAATAGAGTGTCTCTATGATATAACCACATGTCAGGCTCATCCATTCATATATAGTGCTGTACATGTGCACATGTTACTTTCATCTTTGGGAGTAACATGTTAAATAGAAACGAGACATGCAGTGATTTATCTTTACCATCTTCTCATACTGATTCAGAGCTGAGGAGAATAGCGTTTCATTGCCAAAGTTATGACAAAAATCATTTCAGTACATCAAGTTGCAAAAGCAGTTTTTGTAATAAAATATAGAGATAATATGCCCCATCCAAATATTTCAGATCATATGGTACTTTAACTGCAGGTATAATGCTTACCAAGTTTACCATCTTAGTTTAGCGTTTACACATGCTAATATTTGCTCATTAGCATTAAAAACAGTTTGTGAGTCAGTACAGCTGAGGCTGATGGGAGTGTCATTAGATTTTACTTGATGATGGCGCTAGCTGAAATGCAATGAGATGTAAGAACTGTATCCTGAGGGAGGCATTGATGTCTGCACCAAATTTCATGGCAATCTCTCCAATAGTTACCCAGACCTATATGTCTGGACCAAAGTGATGGACTGACCGATCGTCAGTGATTGTGAAAAGATGTGATATTATGAAAAGTAGCTCAATGTGTCTTCTTGATAAGAAAACTAATGGGGCTTTGAAAGGATTCAGTTAGTATTTTCTCAAGTTCAATATCACATTTGTCTTCAACAGTAAAACCAGGGATGGTAAAAGGAAATATCTATGCAGAGTAATACAAAGACTGCATCATTTAAAATGTAACTAATGTCAGTTTTTTATAATACTTAATTACAAGAAATGTTCGGTGAAAAGTCAAGAGTGATGAACACATTTGCAGTGGCATTGCATGGTGAAAGGTGCCGTTACTTCAAATGCCCCAGCCTATTGACTATATTGATTGAAGTAAACAGCTTCCACACACCGAATGGAAACGAAGTGTCCATCAAGCATTTTGGAAAATTGTTTTTTTTAATCTATTTCACACCAATTAGTTTAACAAAGGAAAGCTTTTTCCTTTTCCCCGTTTGATAATCACACATTATTCTGTCGTATACAGCACAAGTTCATTAGCGATATGTGCATAGGAAGGTGAAAAAAGCAGCGCCCGCCCCATCAAGCTAAGAGCTATGTATGTAGCACTGCAGGGCTGCAGTTTAGCACAAAACTGTTGGCAACACATGACTTATGTTGGCACATTCAGGCTCATCAGTCTTCACTTAGCAGCTTAGCTGATAGTAATGCTGCAGTAGCTTTGAGTGTTTGAAGCGGCGCATGTTCTTAGTGATGTAGTCTGCTGCAGGACGTGACAGTGGCTCTTATGGTGTTTTAGTGCTGCTTTATGTGTTTTTCTTAGGATCAGATCTGTAACATTCTGGAGGGTTTTTAAGATATTTATCCACCCTATCTTTTTGTCTTTCTCCAGCGGTGATAGTGGGAGGAGTAGTGGGCGCCTTGTTTGCCGCCTTCCTGGTGATGTTGCTGGTGTACAGGATGAAGAAGAAGGACGAGGGCAGCTACACCCTGGAAGAACCTAAACAGGCCACGGTCACCTACCAGAAACCAGACAAGCAGGAGGAGTTTTACGCATAACACGCGTATGCCAGAGAGACGCACCGCACACCGAGGGAGAGAGAAAGAGCGAGAGAGAGAAGAGAGATACTCTATGCCCCCTTCCTCCTCTTCCTCCTCCTCCTCCTCCTCTTCTTCTTCTTCTTTGTAGCTTCCCCCTTCATCTGCTTGCCTCTCCTCATCCCTCTCTCCTCTCGTCTCCCAAAACACTTGAGAGCGCCTTATCTCTCTGCGGACTCTGAACTTTTTTTCCCAATGAAAACGAAAAAAGAGGACTAATAAAAAAAAAAAGGAAAAAAAAATCCAAATATATTCTGAAAAAAGTAACACATACACACAAGATGTTTTTAAAGTAAATGTTGTTATTAATATTCTGCAGATTCTCTTGTTCTGTATGTAATGATATGATTATTTTGTAAAAAAAAAAAGAAGAAAAAGAAGAAAAAAGCAAACAGACAAAACACTAGCTCTTAACCTGTGTTTTCCAGCACAAAAAAGGTTCTCCTCTGGGTTTATTGAGCAAATCAAAAGGAGAGCAGAGCAGAGGAGACGGGCAGAGCGAGACACAAAAGAAAAAGAGAGGGGTGGGCTCGACTCACCCCTCACCCCCACTGAAAATAATAAACCCACAACAACACAGAGATCGCCTGGTTGGCCGCACACAGCCCAGGGTCAAAGGTGAGAGGAAAGGTCTCTTTTGTGCCTTCTGTCCCTCTGGTGCTTAAAGACGCATATGCACAACCATGCAGACACATACACACATGCTTACGGAACACACACACACGCACATGCACACACAGAATTGAATCTGCTTGAAGGTGGATCTGACCTCTCTCTCTGTGCTCGGCCAACCAGTAAACAGGGATCAACCCCTCGATGTGTTGAGGAGCCGCTGTGGAAACATGGTTGCAAATATAGGTTCACTCGCCCTCACACCGAGCCGGCGGCCCGTCTGCTCCTCCAAGGTGTACAAAGACTAGTTACGGATAGTAATAATAACCGATAATATATCATTGTTTTGGGCTGGATGGTGAATAATAATAATGCCATAATAATAATAATGATAATAATATTGATAATAATAATACTTCAACAGGAGGATGTGTATTTAGCAGTTTAAAAAAAAAGTTTATATGTAAATATCAGCGTATCCTTTCTGGCCTCACTAACCATCTGCATGATCATGAAGAGTTTTTATTCATCACCTCCGTCATCACTTTAGATGAGCTGTGCTCTCGTCAGCCACATGCACGCGCGCAGAAACACACACAAACACAGACACACACACACATAGACATGCAGACATGTAACTTGCTGTGCATTTAAACACACCACACAGACTTGAAATAAGCTGTAAATCATGTCATATCACATATCAAATCCATCATCATCCTCATCGTCATTGTGATAGTCATCACTTGTGATGCGAGCGAGATCAGGTGGTTTTCAATATTGATTAGTAATGGATCAGTTTGCTGGTTGGTTTAGAGTTTGGTTTGTTTGTGTAAAAGCACAACTTCATGTCCAATCATCATATCATCCGATTCCCCCACCCCCCAACACACAAACACCTTTTGCATGTCACTTTTCTTTTACCGCTCCACCATTGAATCTCTGTGAAGCGTGTGGAACCCACACAGGAAGTGGCTCCCACTTGCACTAAGTCAGTCAAGATCACAACTTTTGTCATTAATGCTTTGGTTATGAGAAGAACGTTAGTGTTTATGGGGTCAACTTAAACCTGCTGCTGGACTCTTTTTTGGGGGGGAGGGACAATGGGGGAGAAAAGGGGGATTCAGTTTTGGGAAAGGGAAGGGGATTGTGTGGAGACAGGAGAGCTGTGCTTCTATCTAAGAGATTGTAACAATAACCACACCAGTGCGACTGGGCTAGTAGCTTCTATTATACTCAGTACTGTAGAACAAAAATGCATGGGAGTCAAATTATATACTAGTCTGGGTGTGTGTGGATGCCTGTGTGTGTGCGCGTGTGTTTCTGTATGTTAAAAAGAAAAAGAGGGGTGAGTTAAAGTTGGAATGTACTGGTCGAGTCTGTGTTTACCTATTCCAGCAGTTCTCACGCTCTTCCACAGACAGGTAACACACACCTTCCACTCCATGTGTGTGTATGTGTCTGTGTGTTTGTGTATGTCACCTGCCCCTTCACCAGTATGAGAAAATGTGTGTGTCTACACCTCATCTAAAACCGCCACCTGTGTGTGTGTGTGTGTGTGTGTGTGTGTGTGTGTGTGTGTGTGTGTGTGTGTGTGTGAGTGAGTGAGTGAGTGCTTCTCCTTGGTATTTCACAGCAGACACTTGTGTACACTGACTAGCCTGTCTGAGTGTGTGTGTGTCTGAGTGTGTTTAGTCTGTTCACTGCTGAACGAGGGGCAGCTGGTCCCCCTCACAGTGGCTTTCACACACACTGACTGTCTTTTCACTGTCTTGACTGTCTGCCTGTCTGTCTCTCTGCCGCAGGACAGACGTACAGACAAACACGCCACTTTCTCACAGGCAGGAATGTTCTTAACACGTACTGTCTTTTCTAAAGTGACTGTAAAAGTGTAAACATGTGTGTTTGTACCCATCTAAGCCTGCGTAGCCAAATAAGATGTGTGTGTGTGTGTGTGTGTGTGTGTGTGTGTGTGTGTGAGCGAGCGAGCGAGAGAGGGAGTGAATTTGTGTGTGTGTGTGTGTGTGTATGTGAAGCCCAATGGAGGCGACACTACTCTATGTTTGCTGTTCCCATTCCTGTTTTTATACATTTGCATTTTTTTAAGGCTGAGTTTCTGTCATTGGCTGAGTGAGCGAGAGGAGGCAGATCCTCCACGCCACGGCCCTGTCACTAATCTGCCACTCTGTTCCAAATAAAAAACCTGATTGGGTAAATCTGTCCTTTTTTTGTCTTTTTTATAATACAAATGGATCAGTCAAGACAACTGTAATTTTCCATTCTGTTGTTGGAGTTCAGACTCTCTTCAATAACAGGATAGCAATAACTGGGTTTGAACTGAATAAGGCTAATAACACAACAAGGAACAATCACATGACAATTTGCACACAACACTTTTTGGGATATTTTTAATAATCAGTGGAAAATATCTCTTTCAACTACTCTCATTAGTTTAGCTGGTTTAATCTGTTGAAGGCCCTGGGAAACGAAGCCAGGCTAGCTATTTCAAACTTTGTCCAATCTTTATGCTAAGCAAACTGGCTGCAGGCTAAATTGATCTTCTCCTTTTGCACTCGGCAAGAAATCGAAAAAAGCGCCAAACTACTCCTTTAATTTTAGTGCACACACCTGACATTGCAGATTCGCTGTTTTCCTACAGTACTAGATCAAAGAAAAAAAACCTGCCACCAGATTTCCTGGGAGTCAGTTTTGGTAATTTGATTAAACACAACATGATTTAGGAATGTGCACCATGTGAGCACAATACAAACTAAAATAAGATTGATTCTGACACAGCGTTCCCAACCAAAACTGGGCCAAAACATTAACACCCACTTAAATTGATATTGTACTTAAGTTCTGCTACTTCCCTCACAAATGCACCATTAATCAAATTACCCAAACCAATTAACATGCAGTGAACCTTGGGATTTTTTGGAGCCTCTAGGGGTCAAGGTAATCCAGCTTTGTTCATTAATATAATTATGATCTGTCCGTGGTGTACCCCGCCTCTCGCCGCAGTGTCAGCTGGGACAGGCTCTAGGCTAGAGCCTCTAGCCCCCTGCGACCACGCTAAAGGATAAGCAGGTATAGATAATGGATGAATGGATTAAAGTACTTTTGGAATGGCAGGAGAATTACATAATGGATGAAAAATGTTTGCTCTTATGGCCTGATAACAAGAATATTCAGTATCAGGAAGCTCTTTTCCCTCATAAAACAAACGGGGGTAAATTAATTGGAGAGCAATAGAGACCTAATGAAATCAAATCAAATATCGTCAATATGCCCTGGGTTATTTTTTTTCTTCACTTTTTCACAATTTGTACCTGCTAAATCTCACTTTATATTTAGTACCACAGATATCCATGATTCTTCTGTCTGTAACATTGCTTACAGAAACATTATTTAATCTCAAAAACAGCAACATCTCTTTCTAGATATAGTGGGTACTCTTGATAATCCAGAACGAGAGCAACGCCGTTGTCAGTGAGGTTTTTAGGATTGTCCAGAGTAACCCAGGACATTGTTTCTGGAAAAACCCAGCACTGTTGTATTATTTACAATGCTGTGAGCATTGCAAATTATATTCCATGTGTCTCCACTTCGCTGGGCTGGAGGAAGAAATCTCAGAGATCTGGAAAAGCTTAAGCCTAAAAGAACAACAAAAACAAATGGTTATAGATGTGTGTAAGTGAAAAGATATGTTTTATATTACTATGGGGTAACGTAGGTCCTGACTGTGTTATGCTGCTCGATTGGTACATGGAGTAAAAAAAGGGGTGGCTCGGAGAGAGAATATTGTTGTGGAAATGTTTATTACAGTCATAATAATTATGTGTTTATATAGACTAATGCCATCTTGACTCTAAATAAACGGAAGTTAATCAACAAAAGTTCTGACCTGACCTAGTGCCGAAGGTTGTTATGTTCTGACCTTATGGTGAAGGTTCTGACCGTATGGTGAAGGTTGTTATGTTCTGATTATGTTCTGAGATACTCAAACGGCGTACGGGAATGTATGTTTTGACTGAGAAGGCTCCGGAGAACTGTGTCTGCAAGATAATGAACAATATATATGACTGAGGAGATTGATTCTTCCTCAGTCAGTTTTCTGCTCTCTCCCTATGAGAGTCGTAGTTGCTGATTCTTGTTTGCAAACAATTAAACTATCTTTTATTATACTCTTAACATTGTGTCATCTGGTATTTTTGCCAACTCTCACCCGAACACTAGACAAGCTGTTTTTTCAGTTCCACGACAATATATTTTAGTAAAATTCAAAATAACTTGCATGCAGACACGAAGACCCGCTCTGGTGTTATCACTCTCCTGCAGTAGCTTGGCCTTTATACTATTTCTGACCCAGTGACAATACACGCCAGCCCCCCAATGCCTTGTATGTCATCTGACAGAGCTACTGTACACGTTTATGTACGCTTGCAGCCTCTTAACAGCCTATTTACACTTGCTGAACCCTAGACCCTCAAGGGAGAAACAGCCAGAGATGTTCTTATTCTTAAGTCATCGCATAAAAATATACTTGAAGTGATTATATATGGACTGTCAGTGGGGAGCTGTGAGCACACGGGAAAAGGACATTATTCTAAACAGGCCTGAGGTTTACATTCTTTGCATCAAACCAGATTAAAACTGAGGGTTGCCTTATCTGACGGAGTACGAGGGAGTGTTGCTGAAGGCCTTTCCCTGGATCAAGAGGACACAACAAGCTTCCCCTGGCCTTGAGTAGTGGGCTGCTGCTGATATGGTGCCTCACACAGAGGATGAGAAGTGTATTTTTTTATGTGAGCTCTCTTCAGTGTGGGAGGGCTAGAACAGAGAAGTAAAAACATCTAAACAGAAGAGCTGGGGTTGAAGAAAAAGGTTTAGGATCCCAGGGTCCAGTCAGTACCCCATCTGGTGGATAACAGGGGAACAACTGCAGCAAGACAAAATGATAAAGAGCCTGATATGTAACCTGGTATATATAGGTACATCGTAACTGAATAATCAATATTGAGTTGTCATATGCAGACTTTATTTAAAACTTTTAAGTTGGCCCCTTTTAGACCTTTGTGAAACAAGAAGCTCAAATGATCAGCATTATTTATTTTAAACTTACAGCAGTGGTTCCCCGTCTGGGGGACTGGAACCCCACAAGGACTTCCAGAATAAATCTGGGGCATCACAATCTTAAAAAGACATATTTCTTTTTCCTTGTTTTTTTTCCTTTTTTGTTTTTATTTTATTTTTCTTGCCATCACCTAATTGCAGATGTCGATATAATGCTGTTATAACTGGCATGTTACTGTGAAAAAAGTCAATAAAGATCTAAGTGTAAAAAAAAAGAAAAAAAAGACATATTTCAGATACACAAACTCATTAATCTTTTTTTACATTTTATTTCAGATGTTCTGTTTATGTTAGTACTTTGTATATGCTTTTTTCTTGCTAATTACTGCTGAGACCCTTTCATGCATTTTTACAGAAAAGTGAGTAAACCAACTAGTTCGTTACAACAGGATACAACATTTGCAACTAGTGAAAATAATTTTTGGTCGATCTTGCTGCTTTCTAAGGTATCACACGCCAAACGGCTTTGGACGGTTCAGCCACGAAGCCTTTGCTTCAGTTTTCATTTTCATTGTTATTTTTTATATCTAAAAACACAGAAATGTTTGAATGAATGTAATATTGTTTGAAAACTGCAGCCTGTCAGTGTTTGACTGTTGAATCAACCTGAACTGAAAATCCATAACACGTTATAATTCATTAAGGAACACTGTCTAATTTTATACCTTATATTAATATAAAGTATAGTTTGATGGTGGTTTGATTCACAGGGATGTGATTATTTTTAAGTAGACTACATGGATTCTTGTTTGTTATACCCCTTCTTACAAATAAAAAAACAAATCATTTTATTGAGATACTACAAGAGTCCCAACAGAATTATGTTCATTATTGCACCATAATAATTTCCAAAGATGTCCAATTGCTAATAACATAAAAATACTATGTTGGAATTACATTCTTGCTTTAAAAATTATAATTTAGTAAAGGTAATGTGAGCAAAATGCATATAAAAAATTAAAAGCACTCCTGCAGAAAAACTGCCCTGTAACTGAAATAATCGTATACATGACATATCAGTTTGTTAATCAGGTTACACAGGCACCATTTTACTGTCGAGATGGATCTAGTTTTTAAAGTTGAACAACTTTATTTATAGTCTAGTTCAATGGTTCCCAACCTGTGGGTCAGACCCCAAAGGGGTTTAAGATAAACCAAGTGGATTGTGAGATGATTAACAGGAGAGGAAAGACTACACTTAACTTTTCCAGTCTTTGCTTTTATTTTTAAAATGTTGGATGGTCTGACCTTGACCTGCTGCCATCTTAATATTTCAAATGTGTCGCACTTTACGAGCTTATCAAACTTTTTAAATGTAAATATTTGTCTCCCCTCCACAATCTTAATCTGAAAAGTAGGCTAACAGGTAGTATCAATTACTCAATTAAAATACAACAAATCTCAAATTTGTACTTAAGTTAATACAGAGAAACTTACCACCACCGATTGAAACACAGCTCAGTTAACATGTAAATGTGATATGAATAGAAAATGTATACATTTTAAAATTGTATCTCAGACTGGATCAACAGGGTTCTATTCGTACCTGTTCTGGTCACTGATTGGCTGGTTCTTCACGCGCTAATTCTCCGTCACACTGCACAGGGACGTAATCAATCAATCAACCTCATCAGCCTCCAGTTGAAGAGCAATTCGCCTCATGACCGTGCGTGGCTTAATTGATTATTAGGATAAGTGTATTGGTTTTTGACTGGCGAGTGTCGTTATGGACGAAGACTGTGACTTAGCTGAAGAGTTTGGTAAGGGCATTCAGACTGATGTTTAATTGCTTTATTGGCTTGCCTGGCCTTCACATGTCGACGACCAAAGACAAACTTTTACTGTGTCATTTTGTAAACTTTGACAATACTTATTTGAAGTATTTTAAGCTCATAATGTTTCCTGTGAGGTGCAGCTCCCCGTGCTGCCCTGCTCCACAGAGACAATTTAGGCTTTAAAACTCGGTTATTAACATTCACGACCCGGTGTTTGTAGGTGGGGACATGTTAGCTAGTTTAGCTGCAGCTAGCCGCTCAGAGTTAATTAATGGTCAGGTGAGGTTGCGCGAGGCTCTGCACAGCTGGGACACTAGACTAATTAAGTCTCCGCAGGCTGCAGCTCCTCGCGAGGGTGACGTTTATCACGTAGGCTAACCACAGGTCACCGCGCGACTCATGAAATACATCAGCTCTTCTAACTTTATCAAATTATTTCTCATATAGGCCCAGGCAATTATTTAAAAATATTAAATAATTACATTTTTGTAAAGCCTCCAGGGGATTCAACTCTATTACCAAGCAATATATATAAAGTAAAAATAAATTGTTAGATTAGGCATTTTTAAATTTCAAGTAACAATATTATTGTCATTTTAAACTGTTTCATTAGCCTATATATTTTTAGTTAGATTTCAAAAGCAACATGGTCTGAATGCTTAATGCTGTTTCATAGTAAGACTGACATTAAAACAATTATTAAATTATTAAATAACTGTTTTCTTCAATGTCAATATCTACCTGGTCATAAACTGAATATCTTTTGGTTTGGGGCCAAAAAAGCTTTTTCCAAAACGTCAGTTGTGGGAAATTGCATTGGGTGCTTTTTGTGCCAAAAATGACCAGAACAATAATCTATAAATTGATAAACTGATCAGCATATTAATAGATGATGAAAGAAAATTCCTTAGTTAAAGCCCTATTTCATACCTTGTACCGTGTATACAGTACTCAGACTGTACCTCCCCAACCCCCCCCCCCCCCCCACCTCCCTTGGATACCCCCCCCTGCAACAGTAAACAGTCTGTCTCTGAGCCCTCCCCCTCACCTGACAGCCAATTGAAACACACAGCATTCCTGCTATGCTGAACTGACTTGTATTTAAGATGTGACTTGCCATCTGATCGGGGCCATTCTTCTCAGAAAGTCATCGCGGGGCTTCCTGGGTCAGATGGACCTCCATGTTCTACTGGATAGAACATGAAGCCTCTGTTGTTTGATTGAATACTCTTTTGCTTGATTATTAAACACTCTCTGCTTGATTATTTACAGCCTTATGATCTCACTTTTCTCACTACAATTGTGTCTTTGATTCGTTTAATTTGTGGTTGGAATAAGTCAATACTATACTGTGTGCATATATAAAAAGAACATAAGCCTACCATACACAACATGTGATGTGTATCTTTATGGTATTGCCTGTGATTCTTCAATTGCTTTTGACAAACCACAGACACTTAACTCAGCTTTATTTACTTTATATATCAGGTTACATACACATGGGAACACCCAGTATCCTGCACATAAAGATTAAGATGGAAAGAAAGAAGTTGGATAAAAGAAAACAATAACAAAACACTGCTCACTTCACTCTGTTGCAGACTGTCCAAGCCTTCTGTGTGAGGAACTGGAGGATTTGGAAACAAAGACCGAACAAGGGAGGGAGAGGAGGAGGGAAGGAGAGGAGGAAGTGGATAATCAGAGGGAGGATGAAGAGCGAGAAGAGAAGGAGGGGAAGGAAGAGGAAGAAAAGAAAGTTGTTTCAGAAAAGAAACTGATGGTGACAGAGGGAGGAGATGAGGAGCAGGTGGGAGTACAGGAGGTGCAGATGGATGAGGACAATAAAGTAACAATGGATGATAAGCAAGAGGATAAAGACAGAAATGGTCTAGGAGATAAAGAGGAGAAAAAAAGGGGGAGAAAGAGGCGAGGCAAGAAGCAAAGCGAGCGAGTGAGAAGCAGGAGAAGTTTAAATGATGTCAGGGAGAAGAAGCGTCAGACACAGGAGGTGTCAGCGATGATCTCAGAGGAGATGTCGGCTCTTTCGGAGCCTCCCATTGGCCAGATGAACAGCTGTGACCTGTCGGATCCAGTTTATCTCCAGGGTTGTGGGGGGTCTGGACTGTATTGCCCCCCAGGTCCTATTCCCCTGCTGTACTCCTCACACCCTCCTGTCCCCATCCAACCTGCACCTCCTCAGCCCCAAGGGAGAAAGAGGCCACACAGCCCCCCTCTACCACACGGTCTCCCCCAGCAAGGCCCACATCCTCTCGAGGTGAGAATAGACCCTCACTTTTTACCATTCGCTTGCTAACACTTGATGAGTTGTGAACATATATAGTGAACGACATTGTCCCTGAACTTTTTTTACAGCAGTTCCATAAAGCTCACCTATAATGCAGTCAGATGCACTTTTTCATGGTTTTCCAACACTAATATACGTCCCTGGTGTTTTCTAGAGACTCCCAAAGTATGAGTGTAAACTACCTTCTCTCTTTTGCTCCACCTCTACCTTTCTGAAAACCTGTTCAAAAACCCCAGTCAGACTTGTTGGAGAGGCACAGATACCATCTCTTTTCAACAATCATCAAATTTCCCTCTGGATAAATAAAGTTGTATCTCATCTTATCTTAACTCATCCGCCGTAAGTTCAGTCAGAGATCTGAATGGTAGCAGTACTGTCTAATAATGCCTTGAGCTCTTTGCCTCAGGCAGAGATGAGGTCTGACACCCTGACGTCCTACTAACACCCCCCCCTAGATTTATTTCTACATAAAACCAGACTGATAACTAATTTATTGGATTCTGCGCAACTCTCTATGGAGCTTAAACAGGCTTCACCCAACATTTTATTTTACACATTACATTACATGTCATTTAGCAGACGCTTTTATCCAAAGAGACATACAACTGGTGCACACATTCATACACCGATAGCAGCAGCTACCATGCAGGGTGCTGGCTAACTATCAGGAGACATTTTTAGTGTTCAGTGTCTTGCTCAGGGACACCTGGACATGTGGCGGGGAGACTGGGGATCGAACCAGAGACCCTATAGTTGAGGGTCCACCACCCTATACACTTTGCCACAGCTCCCGATGTGATAGTATTTCTCAAAACCTGTACACATACTTTGATCTGTAAAACTGTTGGATATCTGCTTTAAGTAGCTTTAATACTGGAAAATCCGATTGTTAGACTGTATGACTTTTGTTATGGTTGTTATACCCTAAGGGGAGCTTCTTTTATTTTACAGAAACCTGTAAAGTCTATGACAGTCTTTAAAAAAATGTAACACCAGAGTCATCATCTTAAAAGTCAACTTTATTATGGAAAATAATTGTAATTGGATCACCTGAGAATTTACAGGTGAGGGTATGTTCTTCTTTTACATCTTTTTGCAGCTTATTTAAGTTGGTATCACTGAATGAAATATTCAAACCAAAATGATAATTTTTTTCTGTTGCTGCAGCATTCAATGCAATGGAAATATTCTGCATATCTGCATCTTAATTTCAGAATAATGGTTTGAATAATATTTGTCTGCAGAACGTGAACATGTGAGGATTTCTACACCTCAGTGTTCAAGTGAAGATCTCAAGGTTTCTAACAATAACTCATTCATCATGTATAATTACACTGTAATGTGTATGAAGATGCACACCCACAACCTTCTGCATTATTAATGATGCAGCTGTGAAAATGGCATCCTGGTTTTGAATATTTGGCTTGGTGTATGATGTAGTGTGATATCAATGGCTGAAAAAGCTTCACTGAGGCATTGGAACAAGCACATGCAGAATACGATAATTTCATAAATTAAGCAATAGCAAGACATTTGAATTCCCCAGATATCAGCAAAGCACACTTTAAAATGAGAAACAGATGCCTGTTTTGATTCTGCTTAGCCTGTGAGTGCATCATGTTGGATTTAGGATAGAGTCTTCCTAACTAATACAGACAGCGCTGATGGGTAAAATGTGGTGCAGTAGAGCTAAAACAGCTGATTAATTAATGGATTGTCAGAAAATTAATCAGCAGCTATTTTGGTGATATGTTTGAGGCCTTTCTAAGACAAAATATCGATGGTCCAAAATCTAAGGGTTTTGCAATGGCCATTTTCTTTTTTATATTTCTGACGTTTAATAGATCAAATATACATTTTTCTTTCATTCAGAAAATTATGGGAGATCAATAAAAAAAATTACCTGCTTCTCTAGAGTATAAATCTATCAGTGTCACATATGAGAGGTACATTAACAAAACTGGACATTATTTACTTGGTCTTTGAAGTCCTGTTCCGACTCTTATTCCTAGGAAACTATTATTCCTAATTATGTTTTTACATCCTCCAAATATGTTTATAGCTTTGCATAATTGTGATTACTGACACTTGACAATGTCAAAAAATCATAATCGTTAAAAGAAAAACAAGATAAATCAGATAATACTCAATTTAATTGGTCTGACACGATAATTGCCGAGCCCATTCTGCTCTAATGTTCCACCTGCTTCTTTAACATGCTCACTGTCAAAAACCTGGTCAAACTCACAAGTGTCACAAACATAGCTGCCAAATTAATTGGTCTCCCCACGTCCACACTGTTAGAGTTTAATCTCAAGGCCATCTCACGCATCGCATCCACAGTAGCACAGGACAACACACACCCACTCAACTGCCACCTCACCATTATGCCCTCTGTACGCAGGTACAGGTCCCTGTTGTGCAGGAAGGCTCGCTATAGCAAAAGCCTGGTACCTGCAGCCATAGCAGCCCTAAACAAAATGCCAATGTAAAAACACCCCAGTCCCACTCTGTGTATATATTCTGTCTGCATGTTTATTTCGTTGTGTTTGTTGTCCATCTGTCTATTCGGTGTGCGGCCCATAACTGTACTGTGAAGTGAAAAAGAATTTCCCCTTGGGGACAATAAAGACTAAAGTCTAATGTTTGTCTGGATTCATTGCAGATGGAGATAACCCAGGTCTGCTCCACCAGACGCTCTATCCGCTACAGCACTAGGGGTCGAGGTGGGGCTCTGAGCTTCTCTTTGCTGCCTGGGTTAGAAACGGTGGACTGCAATCTGCTGCCGCCTCCACCAAAGAAGAAAACACGAACACTCTACAGTACTGGTAACATGGCTGAAGAATCGGCTGTTAGTCCTGGTGAGTTTTTATATTTTGCAAAGCAAATAGTTGACCTGCATTTGGTGTGTGTGTGTCTGTGTGTGTTTGTGTGCATGTGCATCCAGATCAGTTGGATCATTTAGAGGCCTTGTTCCAAGAGGACCACTATCCTGATGCAGAGAAGAGGAAAGTCATCGCTGCTTCAGTTGGTGTCACACCTCAAAGAATTATGGTTAGACAGCCATTTCCTCCAAAATGTCCCTGGTGTCTCCTTTACTTTCTTGCTTTTTTGAGATGTACTTCCAAGAAGGAAGAATAAGATATTAACAAACTAATTCAGCATCAGATTGATTGCCAAATCAGTTTATAAATACAAGGAATTTGCTTTGGGTAGATGTTGCATACAATAACTTAGATAAGATAATTTAAAGAGATTACAAATTTAAATTCAAAATGTACAACAATTACAAAAAAATAACTGTGTGCAAGTATCTGTTTAAGGAAAGAGCTGTACAATGTATGCTGGAGTGAGCAGAATGATAAATTTTTTGCAAATGACAGTGATTCAGCTGTTCAGATATTGTGTTAATGTAACATGTTAATTGGAGGGGAGAAGAGAAGAGTCTGTGTCAGTGGGGCAGCAGGGTCTCGTTAATGCAGATGAGGAGAAACGGGGACTTAAGTTTTCCCTCCCACCTGTGTCCCAGGTCTGGTTTCAGAACCGCAGGGCTAAGTGGAGGAAGGTGGAGCGCTCCATCACTGCAAAGGTTGATCACAGACAGAGTACAGCTGGTTGCAGCAGCCCCCCACATCACCAGTTCAATCCCACCCTGCCCACACTGGCACCCAACAGGTTTGACAGGGTTTATATTGTATTTGATTTCATTTGATGTGTGACTTATTGTTCATTGTGTCTTTTTCTCTCTCTTTAAGTAAGGGTATAACTCCTTTTCCTGGTCACTTTGCCACCAAGCTGCCCCAGCTCGCCCCTGCAGCACCTTCTTTCTCCTCCCTGTCCAACCAGACTCCGCCCTCCTACAGCAACCTCCTGGCCAGCCTCAACAGCCCAGGTGTTCAAATCCACAAACATTCACACATTTTTATAACATGCATCAGGTCATTATGGTCCATAATTCCTATGCCAAATAAATTAGGTTTATCAGGAACTATTCAATTTATTTTCTTAACCAGAGTCAAAAGGCCTATTTTATGTCCTTGTGGGAAACTAGAGGGTTCACTAAATGGTGAGGTTAAAACTAAATGTTTTAATCCATGAATGTGATCAAGTAGCAGGACAAGATCACCACCACAGCTTTAAAAGTTTAATGTTCTTTTCTCATGAGCTTAGAATACATGTTTTTTCATTAATAAACATTTCTACATCACAAATGGTACTATCCTAACTATAGACCAGGGGCCGTATTCACAAAACATTTTATCTTAGCACTAAGAGTACTCCTAGGGAGCACTAAAAGTTCTTAGTAAGGAGTAATTTCTTAAAACCTATTCACAAAGCTGATAAGACCAACTTTTACTAAGGAATGGGAGGGACTCCTAAGCTAAGACTAGAGGGCGGTGTTGACCCTGTTGCTATGGATGATGTCATGTTCATACCTTCTATGCCTACAGTGATTGGCTGAGAGGGAATGAGAGCTAAGAGTGAATTTATGATAGAAACACTGTGGGAGATATCCATATTGTGTCGCTGTATTAAAGTAAAGAGTTTTTATATACAATTAATGACAAGTGACACTGATTTAACATGAAACCAAGATACTGCAGGGTTTCCCACACATTATTTCACAATTAGCCTACAATAGCGCCACATAGGTCTATTCATTTTAAATTGTACAATTATTTGAATTGGAAAAAATATCCTCATTGAAGAGCTGCACGCCATGCACTCTCACTGTATTTCTCTCAACGGCGGACTATGCAGCAATAGCCAGACAACGACAAACCGGGAAAAAGGAGAGACGCGCAACTATACAGTAGCGGACCTCTGGAACGGAGGAGATGCTGCGAAGCGCCATATAGGCCTCTAGTAGGAAATTAAACCCAAACGTGACACCAACAGTAACTTTCAGTGCATCGTAAACCCAAACCAACTGCAGGAAAAGGAACTTAATAAATATTTTATTATACATTTAATAAATATAAATGTGTCTATACTTTCTAAATATAGCTTTACTAAGATCATTAACCCCTTACAGCTATCCAAAACACCATCAAATGACTGTCTGTGATTTACTCTTAGTGACTTAGGAGTCCTCTTGAGGACTCCTAGCTTTTCATAGATTTAGGAGCTAGTTTTAGCGCTAAAATGCTTTGTGAATTACACTTATTTAAAAAAGTTAGGAGTCCTAAAATTAGGAGTGAAACGCCCCTTATTTTTGAGAGTTACTCCTAAATCAGCACGTTAGGACCTACTCTTAGCCTTAAAATGTTTTGTGAATACGGCCCCAGGGGTTCTCAAACTTTTGATAGCTGAGGGCCAATTTAGGAACCCAACATTGGACCGAGGGCCACCGAAGGATTGTTTTTGAAAAAACTGAAATCATTTCAATGGCCAGCGTCTTTACAGTTTACATGTATTGGTCTGCATCCAGTAATGTGTAATTAACACATTTTAATTAATAAATGAAGGGCTAGGTTTCATTTCAACATTGGGGGGGACACATTATAAGCAGGGGTCTGGGGGTTGTCCCCCATACAAATTTGAGGTTCAAACACTTAATTTTGTGCATTCTGGTTAATTTTTATGCAGTAATTTGTGCCTTCTGTATTCATTTATGGTGGACATGTTGAGGAAAAGACAACTAGCTCCCAGTGACGCAAATCTAATGGAATATAAATCAGTAAGGCACTGAGGCATTCTGTATTGCATTCAAATATTTATTTTACTTTATTGTTCAAAACTTTCTGCACATTGAAAACGTATCACCTTTTTGGAGTGTTTTTTTGTAGGACTCACTACTCATGATGCAGCAGCAGTGTTAACTATTATGACACTGTACATTGGAAATACACAGGGTGGGCTCTCAGCAGCCAGCTGAGCAGATAGGTCCATGGCTATCAGCAGCTAGCTAACGTTGTTAGCTAAACTTTAGGCAAAAGAGTTAGAAACCAGATAATGTTAGCATCCATCCTCAGACACTTGACCTAATCTAATTCACCTTGAAGGTGAGAAAGTGCATCGTATTGGGTTTAACAAGCTCACTATCTAACAACTTACATTGGGACCACTACACTGCCTGCTGCACTGCGGGAGGCTGACCAGCCGTCTGCAACGAGAGGCAGAGGCCAGCCGAATGTCAGCAAGTTTAAGATGGTACGGTGCACTGTAGGGGTGCTTGAAATAATTGGGGAATGAATATAAACAATTGAGAGGGATATTTAAGTGTTTCGACCCCTGTACTGTTTTTACTGTTACGGGGGACGCATCCCCTCCGTGCGTTTAATAATTCATATTCAATGCGGGCCGCCAGATATGTTTCTGCGGGCCGCCATTGGCCCGCGGGCCGCACTTTGAGAACCACTGCTACAGACACACTGACACTTGGCCTGGTTGATCCATGCCATGTATAAGTGTGATTATCCCATCTCCCTCCTGCCCCACTGGCCAGGCTCGGCCTGCACTGCACTACGCTACACTGCTCCTTAAGATCCGGGCCTAGGCACGATTGCTGCTTGTTTATTGTACGCCATCACGTCATAATAAGACACACACATTGATTGATGTTGTCATGATGCGTCATTTTGTTTTGAAAATGCACAGGGTTTGGGTTTCAGTTGATTTCCATTTTTTATATCCGTCGATGGGAGCAGTCGAATTTAAATTGACGTAAGGACTGCCGCTTTCTATGCGCGTGCTTGTGCCGGTGCATGCTCATACATTAGCATCCGTAGCTTGTGGTTTGTTATCAGACTAAGGTTGTTTTCAGCCCCCACCAAAAAACAAAGCTCTGTCATTCCGTGACATTAGCACAGATTGGATGCTGATGGTGTTTCACCAAAAACAACACAGGGTTGTCTGGAAAAGATTTGAAGCTGGTTGAGTTTTACTTCAAAGTGTCAGGAGGGAATTGGTGTACAGAGGGCACTTACAGTGAGTCCCCTAAATATTATTTACTGTTCCTGCATATTGAACCTAAATAGTGAAAGGTTTGATCTCAGATTAATATTAATAGTGAAAGCCTTTTTTTGCTATTTAACTTACTGTTAGTTATTTATTTATTTATTTAACCTTTATTTATACTCGAAAGATCAGTTGAGGGGTAGTCTGGCTGAACCGTTTCCGCCAGCGTCTATTGGCGCTGGCGTCGGCTAACAACGCTTCGCCTCCATTTCCTGTTGCTGGCGTTCCCGTATTGAGCTCCCCCTCAAACTAGGAAACAATTCGCTCACAGTCAACCTGTGTGCTTCTGTGCAGCGCTCTCCCTCTCTCTCTCTCACACACACACACACACACACACACACACACACACACACACACACACACACACACACACACACACACACACACACACACACACACACACACACACACACACACACACACACACACACACACACACACACACACACACACACACACACACACACACACAGGGTGTGAGAAGTCACATTTCTGTAGACAGAAATAAAGTGTGGCGATACTTTGGGATAATAATATCGGCGGCGGCGGTCCGGGACGCTGCGCAGCCTAGCTTAGCCTAGCCTAGCTGTCCAACTTCATTGTACAACTTCCCCCGGGCAGAAATACCCTCATAAACTCTGGAAAATGAAGCGTGGTGGTTTGGATTGAGCACCGGACCTTATAACCAGCTAGATTAAGATTCGCCGTTCCCTTTCTTTGGTGATTTACAGGACAACGGGCCGCCGATGATAATGTTACCAGAGATAACACTGCGTGACTACGTGGCTAGTTAATTCCGGTTAAGTTATCCCGTGAGCTCCTCGAGGGCTAAAGTGTATGGTGTCTTGACATGCTGGTTAGAAAGCAACACACTATGTGAATTCCTTTTGTCTTTAATAATTTTTTTGTGGCGTTTGCGGGTTAGATTTAGCCATTTCTCTGACAGTCTCTGGACGTGAAGATGTTCCATCAGAATAAGTTCCCCCCCGGCACTATTTTGCATCGACACCGCTGCTGTTTCCCGGGGTTAGCCCCGCCCTAGATGATTGTGATTGGTTTAAAGAAATAAAAACAGGCCAGCCCAGTTTCCCCCCCGAATAGACGGCTCTAAACGGTGTGCTTTCAGACCATACTACTTGCTGTAGTTTGGTCTGGCTTCGCGAGACTAGTTGAGGGGTGACCTTCATTTACAAAAACAACAATAGATACACAATATACAATATTACAGCAAATATACAACAACTGATAAAGAGAAAAAAATACAATTTAAACATTTAGATAGTGATGTAGAATGTCTGTAATTAAAATAAGATTGGTAAAAGTACAATATGGCCTAATTAAAACACTTACATGTACATGAGTTTGGCAGATTTAAGATAGTTTGTTTAAATTGGTTAAAGGATAAGTATTTATTTTAATTTGTTGCCGTAAATTGTTCCAGGAGTCAGGGGCACTGAAGCTCAAAGCTGTCTTTCCCAGCTCAGACCTGGCTTGTGGGACCTAAGCATGAGCATGTCAGTGGAGGGGGTCTGACAAAGCAAGTTAGCAAGGACTAACTAACTAAATGACCAACCATTAGTCATTTTTCCTTCCTTAAGAGAAGCATCTCCTTGATGCGTAGTGTTTAAGCTCAATGGACCTTCACCCTGCATGAAATGGAACAATTCCCCGGAAACCAAACTACAATATTGTTTTAATCTCAGTGTTTAATCTCTATGTTTCATCTCCAAGGTCAACCTAGAGTGAGAGATGGGGCCCATCACCAGCTTTCATCTCAGGGGGGGTTGGCAGAGTACCACCCCCACCCCATGCACAGCCCTCCTCCCCTGCGGCGAGCCAGTCTCCCCCTGTTCACGCCAGCTTACAACACTGCCAACCCCACTCCACCTCTCCTTAACACCCTGGCTCACACCCCACCTCTGTTCCTGGATACTATGGAGGGTGGCTCCTCCTTGACCCATCGTGACACCCAGTCTCTCCAGACTGACACCAGGTCAGCTCAACTCACAGCCGACTTTGACATAAATGCTAGAGATGATTTGAACAGGGACAACGAGTATAAGAGATGACAGGAGGACAGAGGGTTGGCAGCCTTCAGACACGAGCAGGGATCCTGTGAAATACTGATACAATGATGTCTCAGACAGCGCCTGTTACAGTGGGGAGTCAGTTTCAGCTGGCGCTATTCAGAAATCATGCTGGTAGACGTTTCAGTAATTATGTTGGTTTGACTATACCGTAATTATTATTATTTTTTTTACAAACCACGCTTATCAATAAAGGTTTCACACCTACTGGTAGGCGACTTAAAGGATCAGTTGAACCAGATACAGATACAAAAAGTTTCATCAAGAAATAATAATAAGAATACATACTTTATTAATCACCTGGGGCAAATTCAAAGGTTCAGAAGAAGCTTCAACACAAAAATAGTTCCCTTTTAAGATGGTTGATGTTGTGTTTTGTAGAGAATACTTAGAGCAAAATTCACCTCCACTGAAGACTGGCAGCAGAATTCTCAGGGCTCACAGTATAACCCAAAGACTAACTGCATGGCTAAATATTATTAGAGTTAAATGAGAATGTTTTATTTATTTATTTTGACCTATGCTAGTGTGAAGTCTCTCTGGAGACAATTCATTTGACTCTGATTTTTATCAATGTTCTTACACACAAATAGAAATACAGGTAAACAACAATTGAACTATATGGACTATATCCATTAATACATTATGCACATGCATATATTGTATTATTGTAAACAATAATCCAGTGCAATGGAACAGATTCCCAAGATAATTTTGTTGGGATCCCTTTTTGTGAATAAAGATATTGTTAGTTTTGAAAGTCTGCTGCTTGGCTAGCAGTGCAGTATTCAGTCTTCACCTAACAGCCCTTTGTGTAACTCCTCGTCCTTAGTTTGGGAACAAAAAGACAATAGGCAGATGCATTATATCAGCGTTATATGGGAGTATCTGAGCATACAATAAAGGTCTCTCTGTAGTAACATACTTTATATTTTAGAGTGTGTGTGCTTATTACTAAATTTGTCTTTGTATTGTTCTCAGTTCTTTATTTGACTTTGCGGAGAAGCTTGACTACTTGACCTCAAACCAGCAGAACAACACACTTCCCTACCAGCTCCAGACCTTGTACCCCAGCAGCCAGCCCCAGCACCAACCTCAATCATCTGTGTCACGCATGGCCTACCTCACCCCCTCACCCTACCTCACCCCCAACCCTCCAGATACCAACACTACCTCTTACCTGACCTTTGGCCCCGGAGGAAACTCCACTGGGATGGTGACCTACTCCACAGGAGGCCATACCTACTTTCAGTCCCAGAGCGCAGGACAAATCCTGCTGCAGTCGACAGGTCATCACGGTGAGAGATTTGATTTAATTGATTTATGGAGTTACAGAATATTTAAAATAAGGAGTTTACATTTAAAATTTAGATCATTGAGAGCGTTTTTATTTATACCTTAAAGGAGCTGTAAGCGGAATGGTTCTTTTAGCTAACTTCCTGTCAGTTACTGCAGTTAGCAGTCCCCTCGCTCGTCCCTACGTCACCACATTAATGCACTGCGGTCTTCGAGCAGCAAGTTATCTAGCATCATCTCAGATCGAAGTGTGATAAAACATGATAAAAACCATCAAAACAGACATTGGAAAGGATTTTTACCTGCTCCACCATTGTAGGCACATAAACATTCACCCATGTGTCGCTCTGGCGTGCACCGGCAGTGAGACCATGAGTGAGACGGCTGCGGACGGGTGTCGGTTTGTAGCGTTCTCACTTGTGATTGAATAAAATTTTGGGATACTACATAAAGTTTAATTGCTTATTACATGCAGAGCAGCTGACTAAGAGATTGGCTTTGTTAAACGTGCACATCGTGTAAGTGATTACTGTATGAATAAAGAGCAATTTAACACTTATATTAATATAAATAAATCGCTTACTTCACCTTTAAATAATACATTTTCACCTCATCCAATAAATAAGCCTCTAGGGAAACTTCCTAAATATATAAAATATAATTATTTAGGTATGTTGAATATTTTAATTAAATTTCTGAGAAATAATGTGTTTTTTTGCCTGTTTGATGTCTGGTAAAAGGTGCAAATGAGTTATATAGCAGCGTCTGAAGCTATGTTGTTGCAATTAGGGACCAGAATCTTAAAATTAATTGATTTAACCTGCCGAATATATTATTATGTTCAAAGTTTCTACAAAGCGTATGACATGCCAATATTGATGTGTTGATGCAAGTGTGGTGAAAAGCCACCATAGCTCTTGGGCTCAGTTGACCCGTTGGGTAACACTGGAGAATAAAAGAAATGGAGAGTGAAGGCAGGGCACAGTAAAGAAAACAAAGAGGTATGCAGGGCAGGTAGGCTTTTATAGACAAAGAAGGGGGGTATTTTAAGGTGAGTCCCGCTTCTATGCTATCCTAGCTAACGTACCTCCTAATAAAGCTCAGTGGTCACACCTGTGTTTCCTTGCAGGTGGGATCACATCGTACCAGCCGTACCCATGGGGTAGCATGTACAGTCAACCCGCCATGCACCAGCATCCTCAGTGCCCTCCAAATTACCAAACCAGCTTAGGAGGTCCTCGAGATCACCAGCTTCCCTCCTCCACCACCCTGCCTCCACCTTCATTCTTCACCCGGGGGGACCACGGGCCATCACATGTAAACTCCCAGCGTTCATCACACACCCATTCACACACCACCAGCAGCAGCAGCAGCTCCACCGTCCTCCCTCCTGTGTCCACCCTCAGGCCCCCTCGGCTCAGAGTGGAGACCACTCCAACCAAAACTACATCGCTGCTGCCTTCTCCAGACAGCCCTCCAGTGCCCCCTTGTGTCAAGATTGAGTATGACAGTCCTCGGGAGATTCACAGCCACTTCCACTGCGATTTCTCCCCCATACAGTTTTGACTTGTTTGTGTGCAAGTGTGTGTTTGTTGTATCTTTTGAAAATGAGTGTTTCTGTATTTTCCATTTGTATTTCTATTAATATGTTCTGAGGAGATTTGGTTGGGCTGCATTAAGCTTGGATGCAATAAATGCTCATGGCTGTGTAAATCCTTTATTTTTGCATTTAGCTAGCTGCTTTGATTTAAATCAGGGCTTTCCAACATATTATTTTTCTGCGGATTGTTAACAAAAAAGCATAATTGTTATCCATACTGCCATCAGTCAATGCATGCAAGTTCATTGCTTTTAGGAATGCTTTTATACAAGCGTAATAACTTACCCAACCACAAATAAACTTTAGATTCCAAGTTATAAAATGACAGAGAAAAATCTTACACAAGGGAGTGGGTAGAAAAAAATTGCTAAAAAGAAACAAGTGGACGTTTATTTATGAAGATGTATTTAGCATTAAATTAGTATGACGATTTAATATATTACCGCTGAAATGGCTCTTTAAGATAAATCTGGAATATAAACAAATGAAAATATAATGAAACTGGTTGTAATAATATAAAATGTCTTGAAAGGTGATTTGTAATAGTTGACACACTTAGACACTTAGAAGAGCCCTCATAGCTCTTACAAAATGTTATGGTGTGTTATAAAAAAAAATTCAGCTGTAGTTAAAAACATTATACTGTTGTTGGGCATGCATGTGAGTGATGTGAATAGACTGTGAAATTTAGGATAATAGATACATTTTATTCATCCTAATAGAAAATTACATAATCATTATTTGGCCTTGTTTGCTTAATTATATGGTTTTCCTTGCTGACTGCCTGGTAGCAATTGGTCCAGAGACCTGTGATGTGTATATGGCTTATTTCAGATATGTCTTCAGGCCACAAGAGGTCACTGTTCCTTTGTGTGAAACGACCATGAACTTGGCTCTGTTAGAAAGCATGTTCTCAGACATTCTTTCCCCGGGTTGGTTAGGGGGAAGGGGATGTGTGACGGTCGCTAATCTGATGGAGGAGGGAAGGGGGAGAGGTACCCCAGAGACAATCACTGATGAAGCCCAGATCCTTAATCTGTGTTGCCATCTGCTGTGTTTCCACACATACTGCGCTCTCCGCTCTGTTTATTCTTAGTATGCAAGTGATTCGTAAGGGGCCTGTGGAAACCAAGTCCCTATATGAAAATCGGTCCCAGAAAGAACTGAAGGCATTTCCATGAGACTAGAAGAGACATTTGGGACCAGCGTGTCAATGTTAGTCTCAGTGGTGAAAGTAAATCAAAGTTTCTTGTTTAAACTCGATGACTTAATATTCCTGGTTTGTAGTCCTGCTGTATGAAAAGTTAGAAAGTGAAGCTCCGATGATGATGTGGGAGTAGGAGAAGGAGCTATTTGATGAGAGCGAGGAGGAGGTGGCAGGGACCGGGGGGGGGGGGAGCAGATAAAGCAGTGGGGGGAGTGAGACAGTGTGTTGGTCTTGGAACAAGGGAGGTGAGCTGAGATGAGCTGTTGCTATGGGAGGAGGAGAGGATGATGGGTGGGCTCTGCCAGCAGGCGTGGGAGGGAGAAGAAGACGGGGATGAGGGGAGGAGTGTTTGTAGCACGGGGGGTTCTGGGATGAACAGAACTGTGGGTTATGTAACTGCTGTATTTGGGTTTTTAATGAACCTCTCTCTTCCTGCTCACTGGCTACTGAGCTGTTACTGTTGGCAGGAGCGCTGCAGCAGCATCAACACACACACACACACACACATACACCCACCCCAATACACACACATAAAAACGTATTTTGCAGTGCAGAAATTTCTCCTAGTCCCTGGCATAAAGGAACACATAACACATTCATTTCAGGAATGAGACCCTTGGTGTGAGAGCCCGATTCAAATTGCAGCAGAGTTTTTTTATAGTTTAAGTCTTCTATGTGTTTCTGTCTCTTAGACAGCCTGCGTAGTTTCACAGTTCTTTACATTCATGTGTCAGGGAGCTCACATGTGTGACTGAGGAAGGTTTAACTTTGTAAATACTTTTTCCAGGACTTCACTGGTGTGAACAGAGACTGCTCAGAGCAGAGCTAGAGGGCACGTGTTTGGTGTGTCATGTATTATGTATTTTGTGAAAGTGTGTAAGTACAGGTATGGGATGCTTCAGTCCACCCCGATTCCACTGTGTCAATATTTACTCAGTATTCTGAGATTTGAAGAAAGGGAACTTGATTCAATATTTATGGTTGTGGTCAAACACAAAATCCTCATAACCACAGTCACACACACTTTGACAGGGAAAAAAGAGTGAAAGAAATCCTCGCTTTGCTTGGATACAGTCAAGTAATAGATTTTATTGATATTAGCGGATAGGCTTTATTGATCTAGCTGATTGAAAGTAATAATGTTTGTCGTGGAAACACGGGTTGGAGACAGGGCCGGCGGTAGCCAGGGGCCAGGGGGGGCCGTGCCCCCCCAGATGTGAGCTGTGCCCCCCCAACCAAAATTTGAGATTTTTTTTTTTTTTTTTTTTTTTTTTTTCGATAGTGGGTCTGGGTTTTTTCCCGACCCACTATCGGACGGAAAATTTCGTTCGCTGTCCAAGAAAATGTCAAATAAAATTAATTGGGTGGGCAGGCCTGCCTCCATCCACCCGCTTATAGGCCTAGTGGTCACTGACACTGCCTGGTCAGTGGTCAGCGTTGCCAGGTCCGCTTTTTATATGCGACTTTGGACTTTTTTCTCAAGAGCAGTCACTGCCCCCGACTGCCCTGGGGGGCCCCCTCCAAAAAAAAAAAAAAAAATTTTTTTTTTTTTTAGTTTGTGTGTTTGATATTAACATCACATTATGCAAATGTCAGTTATCATACAAAAAAGGAATACAATGTTTTGGTCTAGATAATTAATAGCCTAAACATTTTATCTGTTCATCTGGGAGGAAATCCGAAATTATCTGATCATGTCACTTTCACATCCATGCAGTGTGTATTGAGTTTATTTAAAAACAATTGGAAATGGGGCTGCCCTCAGTTGCCCATACACTGTGTATAGTCTATAGCCTATTTCAGCCTTGTCTGTGGAAAAAAAGATACAGTAGCTGGACAACAGAGTTCTTCTGCTTAGTTCCTCACACTGCATTTAAATGCATTCATTATATTACAGAGAAATATGTCCAGTGAAAGAAAAAGAGCTCCAAGCCCATCCCAGAGGACCCTCCATAATTTTTTTTTTATATTAATATTTTTATGGAAAATCCATGTGTCCTTCTTCAATAGCTTCTAATTCATCTGACCCAGTGTCTCCAAATTAATTTTCCTCTCAAAGTGCACCAGATTCATGCATTTCACTTTAAAAAGGTTAAAAAAATCTCCCGGGGGGGCATACCCCCGGATCCCCCTGGGAGGGTCTCAATCTCGGCTGTCTAAAACTTTCGCACAGCCGCACAGTGGAGGCACTAGCGGAAAACACTGGGTGTGTGAATGATATTTAACAAACATCTATAGTTTCAGCAGCGCTAACATTGGAGGGGGGCCCCCAATCATATTTCGCTTAGGGCCCCCTGAAGGCTTGGGCCGGCTCTGCCTCCGACGCTCTCTGCTCTGCTCATCTGACCAGTGGCGTTTTCTCCCGGAGGCCAAGGGAAGCCAGGCTTCCCTGTTTTTTAGGCTGTAGTTGTCATCCAATAAAAACATTTTTATTAACAGTTTCGGTAATTATTTGGTGCTGTGTTGCTGTCATTTCTTCCCCATTTTTCTCCTCTCATTGAGCATTTCAAAATGCGCGAAACAGCGCCCCTTTAAAGTTACATACTGAAGACGTGGCGAAACCAGAAAAAATAACCAAAAAATCTGTTCTGCATTTGTCCTGTTGGACACACAAACACACACATGATTTAAATTGCCTACTGTAAAATATAGATTAGCTGGCTACTGTTGGCTGCTGTTAACCAAGTGTATTTTTTTTTTTTTTAAATCAGTTCTGCATTATCCTGTTGAGAACACATTCAGACACACAATGCATTGACTAATAGGAAGTAGGCCTATTTAATTCACCATTTGAGGCATCAAATAAAATTAGCCAATAAAACACTTACATCACAATCATTTATTTTATATATATACACATTATGTTGTATATAATGTATATTATATGTTATTCATAAACATTTTGGAGAAAAAAAACATGCAATAATCAAATTTCCCACACAGCAACACTCAACGTTTATTTGCATATTGTGTTCTACACAATTCACAGTAAATGTGCCAAAAAGCAGACGCAGAGATCTTACAAGGGCAAAAAATTTCGGCTCGCGCGCTCTGCGCGCGCTCGCATCTTCGGTCTCCCTGCCCAGTGTGCCCACCCAAAATTTCTACGGGCCCCCCCAAGTCTGACTTTCTAGAACCGGGCCTGGTTGGAGATCCTTCAGCCCTTTGGTTCTCTGTTTCAGATGGCAGTAGGTTGTTGATGTTTGGTCTGTTTTGAAAAGATACAACAAATAAGACCTGTGTTCGGTTTGGAAAAAAATGTACAGGGAGCACGAGGGAGAATGGCTGGGGAAAACAACAACTTATTGGATGGAATGAATAGATTTCTCTGTTCAGATGTTGTGTGAACACAGAAAAACTGTGGAAGGCCCCGATTTAACGAAGATAAAATATCTCGCATAACCATGTTGATTGTAAACATATTCACTGGAACGGGTGTTATTTGAATGTGGCCTTGTAGAAGAAATGCCTAATGGCATGCAGTGTGGCTGAGATAGAGGCATGTGTTTGTTTTCGACTAGTTTCCATTTACTCTATGGGTCTGGCAGCACTATTGTGATAATATTCTCTAAACTGAGCTCCCCAAGGTGGCTTGGCTGTTGGCAGCCAAAGAGGATTTACAGGAACATTTCCTTTTTCTGTAAAGAAGCAAATATGCCACGATTTTATGTTAGTTAGTTTAGTTTCTATTTTGCTCCTGGAAAGTAAATGAGAAAACAGAAAATGTGACTGTTGCTTAACTAAGTGCTGAGTATGAGAAAAACTATTTATATAATCAATGAATCTAAGGCTGCAATTAAGGCTTTTTGTTCAGTGTTGATTATTGTTCCAATAGTGTTCTTGATTGATTGATTGATTAATTGTTTGGTCTGTAAAAGCTCATGGTGTTGTTTTCTCATTTCTTGTTTGCTCCAACCAAAAGTCGAAACCCAAAGGCATCCAATTAACAATAACACCATACCAAAAAAAGGATATAACTAATTTAGATAAGCCAATATCAGTACATTTGTTTGTCTTTTTCAAATAAAAATGTACTTTATTTAATCATAATTGATAACTTTTAATCTCGTTTGATTGTTTGAGTTATAGATAAAACGTCAGCGTCATTGAAAGTCAAAGAGCCAAAAAGTCATTAATTCAAGCTTAAAAAATGTGAAAGTTTACAGCTTTTCTTTATATTTTTTCTATATATTTTGGGTTTGGTTGAACAAAACAACGTGTAAACCTACGTGTCATATATTAACGTTTTCAAAATTATCTTCTGACATTAGTTGACTTAATTTTCAATTGATTCAATAAAAATGACCTTGTCGTATTGTCATAGCATGTTGAATACACACAGCAGCTTGTAATTTATATCAGTTCAAGATCATTTATTTTAATCCAATGCCTCAACAGTCCACCTCTGTTACTGTGTTACTTAAATCGTATGCAAATGAATAAAGAACGATGAAGAATGAGAACTTTTCGTGGCGTGTTGAAATAGTGTTCAAATGCTGAAGGATGCATCTGCTTCATGTTTGTGTTATTCCTGCCTTCCAGGCAGTTACATAACCCACACACATGAGTAAGTTTGTGTGTGTGTGTGTGTATTTGTGTGTGTGAATCTGCTGCATATGTTTGTGTGTTTGCACCGTCACTTTCCAAGAGAAACATCTCGAATCTTTCATCTCCAACCCATTAGTAATGTAACACACACACACACACACTGCGGATTTTACAGCCTGTCCAGTTCAGTACGAAATATGTATTGGTTAGTTAGTTACTGTACAGCCTGAGCCCCAACTCCTCTTCCCCCTCCGAGTCTACTCCTTCAATTGCAGCTTGTGTGTGTGTGTGTGTGTGGAAGAGGAAGGGGAGGTGTAGAGGAATGCAGGGTTGGGTCGGGTGGAGAAAAAGAGGGGTCTCTATGTGGTCTCTGTATGTGGACTCTATAGAAAGATTAAAGATGTGTGTACGTGAGCGTATTGATGAAAGTGTGTGTGTTCCCCTCTGTGTTTACTCCGCTGGGGCCCGCTGCCTACCTGACAGCAGACAGGAAAGTGATGGAGAAATAGGGCGGGAAGAAGAGTCATGGTTAAAGGAAATGGGTGTATTTTATTGGTGTGGTTGCGATCAAGGCAATCTTAACATCTATAGGTGTATGTTTGTTTAATTTGCTCTGTTGTAAATTGAGAGTTAAAGAATATTATAATCAAGGCTTCAGCCTGTAGTAGTAGTAATAGTAGGGATGATGGATGAGAGAAAAATTACCATTTTGGGGCAGAAGAACACAAAATGTTATGTGTAATTCAGTAGCACTGAACTGACCTGAACTTAAGGTTCCAGGACTTGGCTTGTATACATCAGGTTATACAGAAATGCATGCTTATGCAAGACTGCACACACACATTGATTTACACACACACACACACACACACACACACACACACACACACACACACACACACACACACACACACACACACACACACACACACACACACACACACACACACACACACACACACACACACACACACACACACACACACACACACACACACACACACACACACACACACACACACACACACACACACACACACACACACACACACACACACACACACACACACACACACACCAAGGTGCAGAGCAGTGGTGAACACTGTGGGCTGTGTACGCCGGCTCTCCTTCACTTCCGCACCATAAATGTGTGTTTGCTATACGAGGGAACCTGGGGAGAAAAGAGGAATTCATGTTGGTGTTTATTTGAGCTTTGGCCAAATCCAGCCTGGGTTGGCGCACGCTCTGCACCAAACCCCAGCCGCTCCTGTACCCCCAGCCAGACACACACATACTGTACCCACTCAGGTCTCTCTAACTCTCTCTCAAACACACACACACACACACACACACACACACACACACACACACACACACACACACACACACACACACACACACACACACACACACACACACACACACACACACACACACACACACACACACACACACACACACACGTACCTGTCCATCCTAGCCATATCAAGGTGTGTTTGTCTTTCCTTGCCCACCATTTTAGGTCCTCCCAGAGCAGGTATTTCCCTCTCTTTCCCACAGACACACACATTTACAAACACACACACACACACACACACACACACACACACACACACACACACACACACACACACACACACACACACACACTGCAACTATACAGGGTGTGGGTGGGGTGGGGTGGGGGTGCCGTGGGCTGAGTGTGTCAAGCACTTGCATTGATAACCTGCAGCTCGGAGTCACTCAGTCTCACTCTGTGGCCGTCTCCCTTGCCTGGAACTCCCTTCACCCTGCTCTTGCCTCCCACACTAGGACGGTCTGCGGACGCGCTCAGACCCCCAAAGACCCCCGCGTTCACTGCTCAGCCCTCATCCTGCGCCGCCCGTCACCATGACGCCTACCCCGCCGCTCTTCCTGCTGCTGCTCTGCCTCATGGGCGCTCAGGCCACTGTGGACCTCCGCACGGCCGCCGCCATGGGTAAGAACCATGACCTTTTAACCCTTAACTCTAGTCTCTCTGATGGTGTGATACATGACAGCTTAATACTGGGTTTTCACTCCTCATCCAGCGAACAGTAAACCTTAGAAAATACATTTTGCAAGAAAGTGATACACAACTTCTTGATTTCAAACAGCATTAAATTATTTAAAGGCATATTCCTCAATTCCTCTATTTTACTTGTCTTGACCCAACTTTCATCCTTGCAACGGTTTTCCCTCTCCCTCTTTTCCATTCATCCATGGTGGCATGATGTGTGTGAAACTAGTTGCACATGGTGTAAACTCCTAGAGCTGAAAAAGAATGATTATGTTGTACATAGAAATTGGCAGGCATAATTGTTTCAATACTGTAATTATTTAGTAGTGGTTGGACGGTATTCATGCAGAGTTTGAATGACTTGTTTCAGGGTGGGAGTGTGGCAGTTTGTACGCTGTGTATGTGTGTGTGTGAGAGAGAGAGAGAGTGAGAGAGAGAGAGAGTGAGAGAGAGAGAGAGAGAGACCTGAGTGGGTACAGTATGTGTGTGTGATGGGGTAGTTGGTAAGATGACAAAACTGAAGGGAAGGAGAGAGGTGAAGGGTGAGAAGGGAGATCGGTGATGTTAAACACACACTGGAAGTTTTAACATTTCATTTAAGAAGGACAAAGCCTCACTGAAAATCCAGGAATTCCTTCCAGTTGCAAACACTCTAAGCGTAATAATTTTATTTTTTTCACATGGTTTAGGTAGCTCCATCAGCTGTTTTCAGCAGTTTAAACTTTGAAAAAGTTTGCATCGAATTTTGGCCAAAAAAATCAAGAGCCATTCTCTCTGAGCTTTCCACTACATTTTACAGTCTAACTAATTTGTTAATTATTTATAAATATTATTATCATCTCAAAGGTTCCTTTTTATATAATTTTTAATGTATCTGTTATTTTTCTCTGTCCGTTATCCTTGTTTTTCTGACCAGGCATTTCTCCATCTCTCCGTCCACCCTCGCCTCCCTGCATCCTGTTTTTCAGCTTCCTCCCACTTTCTCACCAGCCTCTTCCCCTTCCTTCAACCTCTCAATACCTCCCTTCTCCCCACGCTCCTCCCACCCTACCCCATGTCTCGATCAACTCATTTCTTTACCCGTCCATATTTCACACAAATTATTAGGATGTGAATACACAGCAATCTCCTTCTGTCTCCTCATGTGCAGCGGCAGGTTTGTGCAAAACCCGGCCCACGGACATTGTGTTCATCATCGACAGCAGCCGGAGTGTTCGCCCTTCAGAGTTTGAGCAGGTCAAGGTCTTCCTGGCCAAGGTCATTGAGGGGTTGGATGTTGGACCAAATGCCACCCGTGTGGGAGTTGTCAACTATGCCAGCCGCGTCAAGAACGAGGTACGGGGCTCAGAGAGCCTTCAGGAGCACCGAGCAAAGTTTTTACTTCTTTGTCAGACTATTTTATGACACTGACCTTGACATTATCATCTGCAGGTGTCGCTAAAGACACACCGTACCAAAGCCGGACTGATTAAGGCTGTGACCAAGATCGAGCCCTTGTCCACAGGAACAATGACGGGTCTGGCCATCACGTTTGCCCTGAACGTGGCCTTCAGTGAGGGCGAGGGCGCTCGTGTCAAATCCCCTGACATCAGCAAGGTCAGAAACACATTTAAAAAGAGTTTACGCACAAGCACGCACACACGCACACACACACACACACACACACACACACACACACACACACACACACACACACACACACACACACACACACACACACACACACACACACACACACACACACACACACACACACACACACACACACACACACACACACACACACACACACACACACACACACACACACACACACACACACACACACACACACACACACACACTTCTATGAGTATGATCCTGATTGTTTTTGAAACCCGATTTTGCTCCTCTTCCTTCAAAGGTGGCCATTATTGTGACAGACGGGCGTCCCCAGGACAACATAAAGGAGGTGGCTCAGCGGGCGCGGGATGCCGGTATTGAGATCTTTGCCATTGGTGTGGGGCGAGTGGATATGAGCACCCTGAAGCAAATGGCCAGTGAACCCCTAGACGACCACACAGACTATGTGGAGAGCTACAGCGTCATCGAGAAGCTCACCAAGAAGTTCCAGGAGGCCTTCTGTGGTAAGATGGGAAGGGAGGAGGCAAGGGGAAGAGGAAGGCGGAAAGAGGAGGGCTTTATTGATTACAGTAAGGGGAACAGATGCCTTAAACTACTCCCTAGTGATGACATAGACAAAGATTGCTGAAAAGAATAACTGTCATCATCATAATCCATCATGTCTGTGGCGAGAGCTATCTGCTGGCCTCCCTATACTGAGGGTAAGGTGTCAGGACTGTCATCTTTTCATTCCAGTCTATTGTGTCCTCCCTTTTGTCCTCCGCTCTGCCTCAACAAGACTACGACATGTTCACTCAATCATCCAAAACTCATTAAATATTCCCAGCGCACAAGGACATCAGGGCAGAAACAACATTTTGGAAGGAAATTCACTCCTGTTCTTTTGTCAACTCTCCCATAAGCGAGAGGCGAGACTGATCTCTCTGTAATTACCGATCCATTAGTGACAATCATTAAACCTCTAATCAGTGACGCCCTTTGGCTCTCCCAGTCTGCTGCAGTTTCGACTGCTGTCTGCCACTCGCTCTGCAGCAGCCAATATCGCTGCAGATGTATTCATCCAAGGGCAGAGTTGCATGCTTGCAGTGTCGGATTGTTATTGGATGAGCCTGTGCCTTAGAAAAACAGACAAACGGCTCTGTTTTATTTGAGGCTTTTCCAATCTCTTCCACCTGTTCGTTTAAGGATCCACTGGATTCATGGGTCATCCACACATTACAAACTATTCAGGTGGACCGCAGGTCACAGTGGATCATTAAAACATCAAGGCTAGATTTCCCCCGTTTTCAAACTGACATAGTTTCATTCTCTCCTCCTAACCCCAACCACCCCCACCTCCTGTCTGTGTGTGTGTGTGCCTCAACATACATTCCACTGCGTGCACGTGTGTTTTCTGCACACAAACACACAAACACACACACAGTGACGGACCTGTGTGCCACCGGGGATCATGACTGTGCGCAGGTATGCATCAGCAGCCCCGGATCATACAAGTGTGCCTGCAAAGATGGCTTTACCCTCATGGACGATGGTCGCAGCTGCAGTGGTGAGTGCGTTTAGTGTGTGTGTGTGTGTGTGTGTGTGTGTGTGTGTGTGTGTGTGTGTGTGTGTGTGTGTGTGTGTGTGTGTGTGTGTGTGTGTGTGTGTGTGTGTGTGTGTGTGTGTGTGTGTGTGTGTGTGTGTGCGCATGTGTGTTTGAAGGTTATCATCCAAGCGTGGTCAGGGTGCTCACATGATAACGTCTACTGTTGTGTATCTGACATCTCAAGCTTGCAGCAACTCGGCGACAGATGTGGTGTTCCTTATTGACGGCTCCAAGAGCGTGCGTCCCGAGAACTTTGAGCTGGTCAAGAAGTGGATCAACCAGATCGTGGACAAGCTGGATGTTTCTGAGGCCAAGGCTCACGTGGGGCTGGTGCAGTACTCCAGCTCAGTCAGACAGGTGCGTGTTTGTGTTTTTCGGCACTTGGGAGTCACCCAGTAATCTGGCTTAACTTCTCTTCCGTATTGACGTCATGTTTCCATCTCATACCTGAAGGAGTTTCCCCTGGGACGCTGGAACAACAAGAAGGACCTGAAGGACGCGGTGAAGAAGATGGCCTACATGGAGAGGGGGACCATGACAGGACAGGCTCTGCGCTATCTGTCTGACAACAGCTTCAGCCCCGGTCAGGGCGCCCGGCCCGGAGTCACCAAGGTGGGCATCGTCTTCACTGACGGCCGCAGCCAGGACTACATCGGAGAGGCTGCCAAGAAGGCCAAGGAGAACGGTGAGAGGGAGGGGATGAGTTACTTCTTATTGCACATGTGTAAATTAAGCAGATAAGATACAGACGAACCTGTGTGTGTGTGTGTGCATATCTTACAGGTTTCAAGATGTACGCCGTTGGAGTGGGCAACGCAGTGGAGGACGAGCTGAAAGAGATTGCCTCTGAGCCGACTGGAGAGCACTACTTCTACACTGCCGACTTCAAGGCCATGACCCAGATCGCCAAGAAGCTGCAGATCAACATCTGTCAAGGTCACACATGAGGAGTCAATATAAACATTGAATACACCTTGTTTTGCTGCCTATACCGGTGCAATAACTCAAAACTTGAATTTTTGTTCTGTCCCCACAGAGGAGGACCCTTGCGAATGCGACTCTCTGGTAAAGTTCCAAAAGAAAGTAGAAGATGCTCTACAGGCTCTCACCAAAAAATATATCCTTTTTACAGCGGGTGACACGGTCTGGGATTGTGAGGTTGGGTGGGAGGGTATTAGTAACGTTATCATTTTGTCATATCTGTCTTCATTGTTGCTGTCCTTGACTAAAATTTACTAGATAGCATGTCGAAGAGGATCGCCTTGCTTGAGAACAAAATCGTCTGAGGGTTCACATCCCACTCTCCACAGTTTCATCTGCACGCACACACACACACACACACACACACACACACACACACACACACACACACACACACACACACACACACACACACACACACACACACACACACACACACACACACACACACACACACACACACACACACACACACACACACACACACACACACACACACACACACACACACACACACACACACACACACACACACACACACACACACACACACACACACACACACTTTTTATTTCCTGTAAAATGAAGGAACTCCTACGTGTGTGTTTGCGGGTGTGTGTGAATATTGACCTCTGCTTGTATCCTGAGCTCTGCCCCCCTCCTCTCTTGGTCATACCTCTTCCACCCTTGGGTCTCCTGGGATACGAAGCGCCGGTTGCCATGGGGACTACACCTTTCTGTGTGTGTGTGTGTGTGTGTGTGTGTGTGTGTGCGCGCGCTCCGAAGGTCATATCCTCCATAGCCAGCCTGTGTGTTTGTTAATAAAAGTCTTCCCTCATAGGGAAACGGTATCCTGAAGGTTTTTATTCTTTGTCACTGTCACAATTTTGATTTTTCCTCAAACCCCATAGAGTCTCTGTCATGTCCTGTCAAATGGAGCTGCAGCATCACAAATCTCTGTTTATATCTGCAACTGCCATATTTTCCTCACTCTCCTCTCATATCTGAAAACTTGTTTTTTGTACCCCCACACAAAGGTATGTAATATAATATATGGTATATTTGAAAGGTAATTTAATAAGATATATGTCGGATAATAAGGCATTGATGTTTTTTTTTATTTCTCTAAATAAATAAAGGTGTTTCAGGAAGTACATTTCAATTGTGAAACTATTGTATGCTAAATTAACATTCCAGATACAAATGCACACAAGGCACAAAAAAATCTTATTTTTACATAGTAAGTTATTAATACATATAAAAAACTATTAAAAGTACACAGACTATTCCTATGGTCTTTGGCTCCAGAATGTGGACCCCAAGGACCACAAGGTATTCCCAGCTAAAGGGTCAACAGTTTCACTTCACCGTCAAAAATTTCCACAACGGCAGTCATTTAATGTTGTAAATGACTGCCATTGTGAATATCTTCTGTTGCCATTTAAATAGCAAAAATTATTCATAGATTGCAGCAATCAGGACCAGATCAAATATGGATCTATACTCTATTCAAAACTCCAAATATGCTGCTTTATACTGTACCAGATTATGAAATGGACAGAGCAAGTACAATAAATCTACATTAATTTGAAAGTAAATTGTATTAGCAATAAAAGTTAATACTTCACTAAAGAAAGCTCATAACCAATATTGCAAACATACAGAATACAGATACAGTATGATTTATAGCCTATCTGATCATTATTCTTAAATAGCCTGCCAGTTTTCTATTAGCCTATAGTTTTAGAAAAATTGTTACAAAAATAAATAAATACAAACAGTAAATCAGCAAAAACATATTCAGGTATTGGCTAGAAACCATCAAACTTTTAATATATATTTCTTAATAAGTTTAATTGTGTATGAAGCATAATTACAGGACCATTTTTCTGGGTTCAGAATGAATGCACCCTGTGCGGGCTACATAACAGCCATGGCTACAGCCTCTCTATAATAAAAGGTTCCTTGTACGTCACGATGACGTCGCACTGGCATAAAGAAAGTTCTCGGACTCAGAGCAACTGAAGTCTGTAAAGTGTAAACAGTGCTCGGAGCCGCATGAAGGCCGGTTTTGAACTTAAATGAAAGTGTGTTCTAGTCTGCGAGGCCAGTCCGACTGAACCACTGGATTCATGGTGTTTTAGTTATTTATCGGGACGTCGTCAGAACAGTTTGCAGCATCTGCTAGCCTACCAGCGGCTAGGCTAGCTCCGTGAGCTAACATCGCCTGCCCGTCTCTACGGTGGGGAAGCCGGCTGTGTGGAGGCTTTAAAGGGGGACCGCCTGCGTTAATGATTAGTGGAGCAGATGAGTGTTCGTTCAACGAAGACAGGCAACGGACACCTCAGGCATTTGGCAATAAAGACACCAACGTTTGCGTAGAGCTTACGTTAACGGTGAGGTTCATGGACATACGATAGGTAAGGTTAATACTTCAGCTAACAGCAGCTAGCAGTAACGCTAGGTGCCTGTAAGACTGGTACAAGGGTACCAACACAAGAGATGGCCGATAATTCGGTGTCAGGCTTTACCTGGCATTCTAATGGAGAAAACTCACCGGGACCAGTTCTGTCCGGTTCTGGACGCTCGTGTCGCCACCAGCCAGAGTTGGGGACCGACGCTGGCCAGTCTGGGAAAAGCATAGCGCGGCTGTCCAGCAGGGACGAGGACGAGCGAGCAGCGGCTCTGGAGCAGCTGAGCCAAGGGTTCATGGGTGGTTTAGGACTGGACCGGCCCGGTTCGGAACAGCTCAACAAACAAACACTCCTGCACCTGCTGCAGCTGTCCCGCTCCTGTCCGCTCCAGGAGGTACGGGAGAGAGCAACAGAGCTGCTGCGAACCGCACAGGTAATGATGATGGGACAGAAATCACAGTCCTCTTTGTGCTTATTAATGTCTGCAGAATTCACACAAGTCAGACCGCAAACACTGAAGAGAAGAAACTTATACAGGGAGGTGGCATGAGAAATATGTTGACAATAGGCCGGAGTTTGCCTTATTTTATTTTATTTTTTGATAACCTTTAGTTTTGTCTCGTCGTTATGAAATTCCTAGTTTGGTCTGGCTTTGCGAGACTATGAAATTCCTTGATTAGGTGAAAGGTTGTTTATTAGTTGTCAAGATAACCAGCTGCAGTTATCAGCTGATTACCATTTCTGTCAGGTTGCTGGATATTTCATCAGACGTTGAACTGTAGAAGGTGATGCAAGACTGCGCTGCTCTGTGCACAAACAAGCAGGCCGGACCCGCCCCCTCCCGGTGCCCTGAAAAACACTCACACAGACACACCCCCCGGGTCTGTCCTAGGCAGCACACTAGAAACAAGTAGGGCTGCGTGTGGCGCACATTCACTTGATCTATTTCCTCCGTCGGATATAACAACCGTTTTCTTGTGACAATTTGCTGCCAATATTCAGATGATGTCGGTGAGTTTAACGCGAAGTTTGGTTACGTATCAAGCAAGTCGTGAAACTGATCTCTCCCGTTTCACAGTACAGTTGGCTAAATTCTAAGTAGGTCTGGTCAAGTTCAAGGGGGACGACGCTCTCTGCACATGTAGACTAGTCTATAGTGACGCTATATCAAATATATTTTAGAGTAAAAAGGGGGTGATTTATGGACAATCTGGCATTTAAGATTTTTTATTTAATTTTGACATGAAGTCATGTATTTTATTTATAGATTTTAGACATTTTAATGTAAAACTGATATAGTAGATTTGTTCTTCAACAGAGAAATAATCAGCAGCTATTTTAATGGCAGATTTGTTGTTTGCTTTTATCAAGCAGAAATGCAAACAAATATAAGGTTATTTAATAGCGAGCATGATGATAGATTAATCTGGAAGATAATTGGCAGAGTAATCAGAAATTAAATTCATTAATATTTCACTGTATAATTACCTCAACTTTCGGTGTCCTCCTTCTTATCCCTAGGAACAAGGAGTTGAAATCCCCCGTGCTCTGGCATCAGGTCCAAGTGCATTTATCCATGAAACACAGGTGTGTATGGCTATCTTTTTAAAAGTACATGTATTCAGTTATTTAAGAGACTTTATTATTAAAGATAATTAACTGTTTTGTTAGCTTTTCAGTGTGAAACTACTCATATTATGTGCGTACACTATACAGGTTGATTCACACTTTAATTCTAATCAGGATGACATCATGGCAAACAGTCAAATCAGGGGTATAGATGTTTGTGCAAGCTGTTACTATGAATATTGTTTCATAGACATTTAAAATAAATTTTCCTGTTTAGTTTGCTAGACATGTCCAAATTCAGTGCTAGTGGAAGCAGTGTAGCTGGCTATTCTGCTGCAATACTTAAGTGCCTGTTGCTTCATGTCATCGAGAGAAGCAACACCAGACATGTGTTGCCAAAGCTGAGGATTGAAAATGCTGATTTCATGGTACTCATTCCAAGCTTTCCACTGGAGAAAGTGGGAGTGTTGTATCACCTCTTTTAAAAGCTTCTTATATCTGTACAGTATATAACATGTTTTGTGTCTTGCTCCTCCTCAGGTGTTGAAAGAAGGGCCGGACCAAGAAATCCTTATAGAATCTTTTCTTTCATCGGGCCGCGTGGATCACATCACCATGGTGATGGCGCTGCACCCTGCGTACCTCAGCTGCTTCTTGAGGACCCAGCATGCTTTGCTGGATTTGGACGGGCCCTTGCCCCATCACTGGAGACATTACATTGCTGTTATGGTAAGAAAAAACACAATGTACGGTTGCTGATTAGTGAAGCCTACCGGAACTTTCCAACAAACACCAGTGAATGCGGAAACAGTTTCATGTCCACACCTGAATTTAAACAGATTAATTAAAAATAAAACTTCAGATGAAGATCTGCAAATAGCTCCAATGCAATCGAAGCAGTTTCCTAAAACACTTATGTTTGTGAGATTATTTGTTATTCTTCACTAAAAGCCTAAACACTGAAAGGTGCCAAAGTGTTGTTATTCAAATGTATTTCTATTTTAATCTTTTTTTCTTTCTTATACAAACACATCTACTAATTTAAGATCTATGGCGTTACCATCATTCCTGCCTACGCTGGTAGTTGGACCACTAATTTAGTTGTACAGTTATATTAATGTCGCAGTCCCAACCGATTCAGCTGCAGTAAATAAATAATAAAATTACTTACACTTCTGCTTCTCAACATTTCCAACAGAACCTTTCATAGGGACATTGCGCACAGCTGCAGCTAATAAAATAAATGTGTTAGTTAAGTGTGTTTTATGTGTGGGCAGTTGGATTAGAAAGGACCAACATTAATAACTCTTGTCAGCGACTAACCCTTTCATCAAACTTCCTGCTTTACTTGTTGCAGCCGTAAAAATGGTGACTTGACTCTTGTCCGGTGATGCAATGTTTTTCTGAAACAATAAGATCATTAAAGGGATTCAAAATTTATACAACATATTTATGTCGATATGGAATCAGTTGTTCGAAGAAGGAACATTTCAGTACACAGTGGTTAAAGTTAACCATTACTTAAAAATTCATTACAAAAATCAGGCAAAGCCATTTAAAAACAATCTGAATGTTTTTTCATTTGAACGTGTGCAAAGTGGACATAACAGAGGGTTACAAACAATTTCAACCAATCTTGTTTGCAATACAAATAAAGTAAAAAAAAAAAAAAAAAAAAAGGAAAGGCATGAAGGAAAATGATAAACAAGACTTAATTAATTTTACAACCTAACATTTTCTTTACCTAAATATGGGAACATATTGAATGAACCTGTTCTAAAGTGAAAGAGGACATATGCAAAATGGACTCAGCACGTAGTGCTTAATATTTTCTGCAAGGTTATCCAGCTACTGTATCATAGCGAGCCACAAACATCCCTGCCAAAGACTGTGATCCTCATAAACATTTAATGACTGTCATTGCTCATAGATGCGTCGCATTAGCTGCCCTTTCGCTTCACAAATGCCATATATTAGATTCAAAATGATCTACTGGTGAAGAAGCTTAGTAATGGTGCTTTAACCTCCGATACCTTTTTATATTTACAGGCACAGACGGCTCTTATGCATTATGTAGTTGTTTTACACAGACCAGCTATTGAGCTTTTAAGGGATGGTGTAGAGTGTATTATTCTTTTAAATGTTTTGTCCTTGTTTTAACTCGTCCTGGTGTTTTTTTTTGCAGGCTGCAGCTCGCCACCACTGCCCGTACCTGGTGCAGCAGCACAGCGCAGGCTTCCTGGAGGCTGGCGGAGAGGAGAGCTGGCTGAGCGGCCTCAAGCACGCTCCCAGCAAACTGAGCAGCCTACAAACACTTAACAAGCTGCTGGCACACAGACCCTGGCTCATCACGCAGCAGCACATCCAGGTCAGACACAACACCCACCCACTCACTCCCCGTGTCTCACACTGCTGCTCCTCGACTGTCATCATGGAATAGTAACATGATTTAGTGCACTGCACCTGGCTGGGACTTTTGTCCAGATCTGAAATAACTCGCTCATTTCTCTTTCTATAAAAGACATTCAATGGTTCAATCTTGAGCAAACAGTCAATTATTATTTCACACACTCATGAATAATTATTTAGCCTCATAAGTAACAGGTGTGGTTTAGCCATGTGATGCAATGCACTGTGGTAATCTATTTTTAGTAGAAAGTGTATGCAGTAGATACAATTACATGCTCAGAATGCAGACATTAAAATATAGTAGTAAACTATATTTTGGAACCTGACAGTCTTCATGTAAAGAAACTTTTCCGTGTGTTTTGCAATTTTAAATAGACGCAATGTAAAAAACATTTTATGTAATGTCAGTGGTCCATAGCAAACCAAGTTAACATCCACTAAACAGGAAGGATTTAATGTAAGTTATATTTATTCCACTGTGATGCAGATAAAATACTTTCTGAAGATTTTGTAGCTTACTCTTTGTTTTGTGATACTATATCACACTATATCGACAGGTGTTTGTTTAATTTTATCCTCCTCTGAATTTGACGATCGTGACTTCAGAACACACAATTAGGACAAATACAAATTTGGACCAGGTAATGAAAAATGAAAAGTTAAGCAATATCTAAAGTTATTACAGTTTATCCTGAGGGGAATGTCAATGACATCCCTCCTATAATCTTTGAGATTTTGCAGTCTGGACCAAAGTTATAATAAAAATAATAATAAACCAACTAACTCCTGTTGGGATCCAACAAATGCATACATCTTTACTTACCAGCAGCTGTATGTCCTGCAGGAGCTGGTGTGTCCTGGAGCAGACCCTCGCTGGTCATTGGCTGAACTCATACATGCTGTGGTGCTGATGGCGCACGCTCACTCTCTCTGCTCGTTCGTGTGGGGCTGTGGACTAAACCCTGAGCCCGACCACATTGGTGGTCATACCTTCAAACCCCCATCACCCCGTCACGTTCCTCGTAGCCCTCATAGTCCTGCCCATGAGGACGGCAGGCAAGAGGTGAGTCAAACACAATGTCATTGTTCACCTCAGGTCGAAACTTAACAATTTTAACAGGACAAGGACAAAGATGTATTTCATTCCATTCCATTGCCGTCTCATTGAGGTCACTTGCTCAAGCCCTTCCATCTTTTGCTCTTCTCCAGTTGGTTGACGGAGCGATGGAGGTGGAAGTGTTGATGAAGAGGATGGTGGAGCTGCAGCAGCAGCAGGAGGAGGAGTGTACGCAGGAGGAGATGGTTACTCGCTTTGAGAGGGAGAGGAGCGAGAGCATACCAACAGGTAGAGGACATACCTGTTTATCATTACCTGTTTATCCCACGCATCACACTGTCAGCCATTTTGTTGACACTTGTTTCCTCACTGCTTCCTCTTTTGTGGTGCTCGTTCAGCGGTGGTGCGGGAAGCACCGCCCCACCTGCTGCTGCATCTGGTGGAGGAGCCAGAGTTCAGATACGAGGACTTTGCCCCCAGAGGAGAGCAGGCTCCACCCACTATGAGAGCCCAGGTAGTTTTGAAATGTATTTCTAAATGCCTTTAATTGAGAGCCCAGGTAGATTGAAGCAAGTTGATCATTTTAAGCGTAGACCGTAACCGGTTCATTTCTACATACTTTTTTACCCAGCACAGTGTTTTATGTGTTTGTGCTAAGTTTCATAGACCTGTGTTTGGTGATGTTGCTGTCTGATTTGTGCAGGACTACTCATGGGAGGACCACGGTTTCTCTCTGGTCAACAGACTTCTGCCAGACATGGGCCAGCTCCTGGATGAAAAATTCCAGGTACCTTTACCTTTTAACCTCATAGAAGAGAAGTCATTTAATGAACACCAATAATCTGATAACAAACTGTACTAAAACATATACAGTATGTGGATAATATGCCAAGTCTATCTATGAACCAGGGAGTTGAACTAATTGATATATATTCTTAACTGGGTACAACTTTGGATCTGAAGGAAGTCATGCAGGGCCTACATGCTTGTTTTCACACTTGCTGGGAGAGGACTGTCAGTGAAGAAGCATAGTTGTCTTCAACCAAAACAGCCCAGCTTTATACTCTGGGAAGTAGAAATGACCAAATGAATTAAAATATGAAGAAAACCAGATGAGAAAATGACTACTAAATCAGCTTTTTCCGACTGCAGAATGCTATACACTCACCGGCCACTTTATTAGGTACACCTGTTTAATTGCTTGTAAAAACAAAAAGCTAATCAGCCAATCACACGGAAGCAACTCAATGCATTTAGGCATGTAGATGTGGTTAAGACAACTTGTTGAAGTTCAAACCGAGCATCAGAATGGGAAGGAAAGGGGGTTTAAGTGACTTTGAATGTGGCATGGTTGATGGTGAACGTCAGGATTGATCCATGCTTTCATTTTGTTTACACCAAATTCTACCTACAAAGCCTACCATTTGAACTTTGCCACTAAAATCGAGACTCATAATTTTTCCAATCTTATATTGCCCAATTTTGGTGAGCCTGTGTGAATTGTAGCCTTAGTTTCCTGTTCTAAGCTGACAGGAGTGGCACCTGGTGTGGTCTTCTGTTGCTGTAGCCCATCTGCTTCAAGGTTGGTCGTGTTGTGCGTTCAGAGATGGTATTCTGCATAGCCTGGTTGTAACGAGTGGTTATTTGAGTTACTTTTGCCTTTCTATGATCTCGAACCAGTCTGCCCCACCTTCTCTGACCTCTGACATCAACAAGGCATTTTACGTTCACACAAATGCCGCTCACTGGATATTTTTTCTTTTTCAGACCATTCTCTGTAAACCCTAGAGATGCTTGTGAGTGAAAATCCCAGTAGATCAGCAGTTTCTGAAATACTCAGATCAGCCCGGTGGCACCATCAACATTGCCATGTTCAAAGTCACTTAAACCCACTTTCTTCCCCATTCTGTTGCTCGGTTTTGACTTTAATAAGTTTTCCTGTCCTGGTCTACATGGTTAAAAAAGAAATTGAACCGCTGTACCGAATAAATAAGAGAAGAGACTGAATGAGCACATTCTAATAAGATTTATCTGTCTCTTTGCAGGTTGTGAGCAACTTAACCTATAACAGAATGGCCATGCACGAAGATGTGGACACTCACACGCTGAGAAAAGCTCTGTGGAACTACATCCACTGTCTGTTTGGGATACGGTCAGTGTGTCACGCACTGTTAGGAATCCATTTGCATTAGGTGTTTTGTCTCTGCAGTGTCTATAACTTTTCCATCATTGTACCCTGTGCAGCTACGACGATTATGACTACGGCAGCGTGAACAAGTTGTTGGAGCGTTCTCTAAAGGTGTTTGTTAAAACCATGGCCTGTCACCCCGAGCAGACCACGGCACGCATTTACCACGCCTTCTGGAGACACTTCAGACACTCTGAAAAGGTACCAGCAAGTTCAAAGACCGCTACACCACAATGAATGAATGATGGATTTGACATCGTGAAGCATTGTCTCTCTCAACAAAGAGTGATTTCTTTCTTGTTTTTGTTTTGCAGATTCATGCAAACCTCATTGTGATGGAAGCCCGGCTACAAGCAGCCCTCCTTTACACCTTACGAGCCATCACACACTACATGAGATGACACACTCTCTCTCATACACATGTTTTTTGCAGGTGCTGAGCCAGCTGTGATGTACCACAGCCCAATGCATAACACAAAATGGATAGACAATCCTAAACACACACACACACACACGCACACGCACACACACGCACACACTACAATGAACGTTTGTATATGCATATCTTATGTTTCAGTGTTAATGTTTTTTGATGCTGCTTTGCGACTGGGATATCTGATATTTAGAATATGTTACTTATTTTGCACTGAAATTGATCAGGTTTCCTCTCCCCACTTGAGTTCCAAGTGTTGTTCTGAATAACTTGCACGTTTCTATCACACACATGCATAGCAACATGCTGAATGCAAGGTATGCAGGTGATATTGTGTCTGGTGTAACTAAATCATCATTATCATGATTCAAGTGTTTCCTTTGCAGAATCTATGCTGTTTATTTAATGCGTGTTCAGGACAGTGTCTTTCAACCACGGATAACCATTGTTCACCACACCATGACTACTCATGCCTCAGTCATCTGTGTCTGCAGCACGTATGCTGAGATAACATTTTGTAAAAACTTGTATTTTTATATACAATTAAAAAGTATCTTTATACCATTAAAATGGTGTGTTTGTCAGTCAAGTCATTGCTATATAAAAAACATGTTTTGACTTAAGATTTTTATGATTTCATGATTAGTATAGGCCACAAAAAACTCTAAAAGTCCAAACTTATGGATGTGTCGCAGCAGTTACATTGATCCGCCACAAGATGGAGACAAAGACCTGAAGGAATGTGAGATGTCACCCCTAGTCTATCCAGTCGATTCACTCTTCGAGGTGGATTGTAACAGTGTAAAACTACATTTGTCCTTCTTCCTTGGGTAACTGCTGGGACTGCGTGACCTGGTGATGGCCGATTGATTTTAACCCACGTTTAAATTAGTTGTCATGCTTTTTAATACGATGATCAATGAGCACTAGTGCACTACACAGGGCAGCCTCAGCGTGTTTTGCTGATTTCTACGCGGATATCACACTTCTCATTCAGTCTTCCTGTAATTCACACCAGGGACGGTGTGTTTCGTACGTTGCACTTGCACTCCGATAGACAACATGTTCCTAACTGAATGTGTGAAGTGATCGCCTAATGGTTAAAAGTGTCATATGACAGGATCATAATTATTTGTATACGTTCTTCATATTATGGGCTAAACAATAGTTATCCTTATTTCAGTGTAGATAAGAATAATTTTGAATATTTTATAAAATATAACCGGTCATCTTTAAACTGGCCATTGCACGCTCGCGTTGCCTCTGGGCTGGACCTCTTTGCGCGCGTCAAGTCCGTTTCCCAAGCCTTCCGGGCGAGGCGCGCGCTCACTTCTTCTCACTTGCTTAGGCAGTTAGTAGATTGCGACTTTTCTCCGTGCGCCCCGCGAGTCACCGGACTGTCAGCTCTGCTCCCGTGAGCCCGGCTCCAGGATTCCCCGGGATAACGTCGTTTTTATTTGGGTCGGGTATGTCTGCTCTGTTTATCATATCATTTCTGTAAATGTAATAGGCCTCACCTCTTTATAGTAGCCTATACCCTTTATATATTTTTGACTTTATTTTGACAGCAAACTTTGGGAATCCCAGGTAAAAGATGATCCAGGGGAAATAGCCCCCACATTTCTTTCTTAAATTGATTTACTTTAGACAATTTGCTGTTTTGTTCTAAATATGTGGAGGAAGTTGCCTGTAGTTCACATGTCTGTGAAATAAACTCTGAACTTCAACTGTTAGTTGAACTACAGTAGGTAAAAGGACACTGGAAGTACCAAACTAACCTAGATGAGTATTTCCATCAGAGCGCTCTATACGTTCTTTGATTAAAATAGTCAAAACTCTGCTGACTAACTGCAATGTTTTTGAAAATTGGGTAACTCTGGAGTGCTTACTGCTAGATAAAAGGAAGTTTGTGTAGTTGCCCGTAAGAGGTTAATCAAGTGTGGCCGCCAGTACTTCCACTCTTCTTGCTGGCCCGGACACCACAGAGGATGGTATTTAGAAAACAGGCAACATTGCAATATTGGCAGAGTGGAAACAACCAGAAAATGTAACCACAAAGCCTTAACTGGAATCTTCAGCAAATACCTTTTAGGTAAGGTCAACTCAAGAAGGATCAGTTATTGTTAAAAAGGTCAAAGGTCAAACAATAATTCATCACAGGATCTGGATGCTGACTGCACCTTGTTAATTAATGGGATTGCAAAAGTCAGACTTAAGGCCTCATTAAAGGCCTGTGGTACATTTTGTGGCCTTCACCTTTAGTAAATTTGACTGATTTATTTGTCAATGCCGACAATGCGCCTATAGAAAGCCACCTTTAGGAAAAGGCTGGGCTGGATGTTTCCTTAACATGTCCTGTCTATCTGAGGTGTTTTCTGTGGCGTTTAACGTGGTCAGGTGTTTTCTTTGTTAATTATGACGGGCTCAACATTAATCTTCCTTCCCCAACTGATTTTAAGCGTCTGCGTGAAGGAGTTTTTGTGGGATTTTGAAGGGTCGGATGGGGAAAAACGCGATTAGGCTGTCCAAGGCCGGTCTTCATCACTTCCTGTTTCTTTACGAGGTCAGTTCCTGTCTTTAGCCTCGGGGCTGGGCAGGAAGGAAGGGGGCGTGGATGTGGGGAGAGAGGGGGGACCTTGTGGTGGTGGTGGTGGGGATATAGAAATGGACGTTAACATCATCCTGCATCAGCTTTCCCACCAAGCAGCTGGGGGCTGTGACAGTAACGTGTCTGTCCATGCAGACTGGTAATGGCACCCTCGGACACTCCCGCAATGCAGGGGACGCATTTTTTCAGCCACTGACTTGACCTGAGGAATATTCTTAATGTTGTTGCTCCCAGCGGAACTGAGCCCCTAAAGTCTTGCGAAGAAACTGATTTTAAACTGTTTATCTTCAGTAATCATGTTATGTACATGTTAATGAAGGCCTATGCCTTATACCAGCCACCTCAGTCCTCTGTATTTGGAGGATATGATGACCTCATATTGGAAACAGGACGTCCCGATGGCCGAGACACCTTACTTTTCCATTGCCCCCTCCCCACCAGTTTCTTTCCCGCTCCTTTCTAAATGTGCTCCATGAGCGTGTATGTGTGTGGTTGGGTGTGTGTGTGTGTGTGTGTGTGTGTGTTATTCGTGTGAGGGTTCAGTGACAGCTTTCTTCCCATTGTCCTATCATTCTTGCTGCAGTCACACTCTGCATCCTGTGGGGCTTCCTGCTAATGAGGGAGAGAGTCAAAGGGACAGAGAAAGGTAAGAAAAAAGATAGAGAAATGAGAAAAGAAGAGTAGGAGGAATGGAGAAAGTCTGAGCTGAGCGGCCACAAAAGTAGAGAAACTCTGCAGATCTGAACAATCCTGAGTGTATGTGTTGCCCTGTGTGAATTCCCCCGCTGGGAGCAGCTTATCTGCAGTCCACTGCGCAGGAAAGGGTGTGTCATTTGGATGTTTGCGAGTGTGACGATGGAGGGTGATGTTATTGTGATTTTATGAGAGTGCACTGAATTCCTGCTAATGCTTTGTAGCACAGAATGCTTTTCTTGCTAAGATTGTTATAGAGTATTAAAGTACAGTGCAATTTACTACATTCTGCAGAAGTGGAAAGTAATTATTCACCCAATGAATCTCCTTTTCAAGGGACACCTGGCCAAAGCAGGCAGCAGCAACTGTTAAAATTGTCCATACAAACAAAAAACTAAATACATTACATTGAAAATCCGTCACGTCTTGACACATTGTTTTATAAATAGTAAATAAAAGTGGTGGTCGTATTTGACACATTGAGCTATCAGTGAGGTAGCTAGAGAACCAACCAACCGCTTGCACTGAAAGCCCTATGTCGAAAAGTCTCTGTGCAAGTTTATCGTGGTCAACTGAGTCAAAAGCTTTAGACAAGTCTAGAAAGAGAGAAGTACAATGGTGTTTTTTCACAAGCGCATAAGTGATATAATTAAATTTTGTATTAGTTCCGTCTTATACTCCTGTAACCCTTATTTTTGATCTTATTTCAGATTGAAGATTAGTCTACATTAGACATCACTTTGGCTGATCACACCTGTGTTTGTTCAGACTGAAGTCTCTTTCACCAAATTCAAGTGTAGATGAGAGGTGGCAATTAAATACCAGCTTACACAATATTCAAGTTTTCAAGTTGGGTGAAACAACCCTTGAAAAAACTGTTAAGGACATTAACACACATACTTAATATGTAATGAATATGAAGTATTCGTTTGTGCTGTAAAAGGGATTTTTGTTGCAGGCAGACAGACAAATGAACTGACTGAACAATATCACACACTTCTCCCCACCAGAGGAAGCTGCTTTTGTCTGACAGTGTGGTCTAATCATTTCATCTGTGTGTTTGCCAGCTTCTATAAAAATCTGCTGTGACAGTCAGCAGTGAAGTTTAGTTTTGAAACAGTGAGCAGAGGAAACGATGGTATATTATTGGAAGGAGCATTATTGAATTTATTTTTTAGGGCGTACCTACCGTGGCAAGATGCATGCTTCAATGACAATG
>NC_137221.1:14772257-14864757 GCF_949987685.1 Ammodytes marinus
TTCTGAGCAAATAGGCTGTTCCCAGAGTGCTGTATCAAGGCACCTCAGTGGGAAGTCTGTGGGAAGGAAAAAGTGTGGCAGAAAACGCTGCACAACCAGAAGAGGTGACCGGACCCTGAGGAGGATTGTGGAGAAGGGCCGATTCCAGACCTTGGGGGACCTGCGGAAGCAGTGGACTGAGTCTGGAGTAGAAACATCCAGAGCCACCGTGCACAGGCGTGTGCAGGAAATGGGCTACAGGTGCCGCATTCCCCAGGTCAAGCCACTTTTGAACCATAAACAGCGGCAGAAGCGCCTGACCTGGGCTACAGAGAAGCAGCACTGGACTGTTGCTCAGTAGTCCAAAGTACTTTTTTCGGATGAAAGCAAATTTTGCATGTCATTCGGAAATCAAGGTGCCAGAGTCTGGAGGAAGACTGGGGAGAAGGAAATGCCATAATGCCTGAAGTCCAAGTACCCACAGTCAGTGATGGTCTGGGGTGCCATGTCAGCTGCTGGTGTTGGTCCACTGTTTATCAAAGGCAGGGTCAATGCAGCTAGCTATCAGGAGATTTTGGAGCACTTCATGCTTCCATCTGCTGAAAAGCTTTATGGAGATGAAGATTTAATTTTTCAACAAGACCTGGCACCTGCTCACAGTGCCAAAACCACTGGTAAATGGTTTACTGACCATGGTATTACTGTGCTCAATTGGCCTGCCAACTCTCCTGACCTGAACCCCATAGAGAATCTGTGGGATATTGTGAAGAGGAAGTTGAGAGACACCAGACCCAACACTGTGGATGAGCTTAAGGCCGCTATCGAAGCATCCTGGGTCTCCATAACACCTCAGCAGTGCCACAGGCTGATTGCCTCCATGCCACACCGCATTGAAGCAGTCATTTCTGCGAAAGGATTCCCGACCAAGTATTGAGTGCATAACTGAACATAATTATTTGAAGGTTGACTTTTTTGTATTAAAAACACTTTTCTTTTATTGGTCGGATGAAATATGCAAATTTTTTGAGATAGGGATTTTTGGTTTTTCTTTACTTTTTTGCCAAAATCATCAATATTAAAACAATAAAAGGCTTGAACTACTTCAGTTGTGTGTAATGAATCTAAAATATATGAAAGTCTGATGTTTATCAGTACATTACAGAAAATATTGAACTTTATCACAATATGCTAATTATATGAGAAGGACCTGTATACTGTACCGTACAAGCTCATGGTGGAAGTGTAAAATATCATCTTGGGTTGCTTCAGTTGGTCAGGTCTAGATTCAGCTAAAAATGTACCAAAAAAGATTAACAAAAATATGCCACGGCGAATCTGTGCCATAATCAAAGTTGTAATAATCATAATTACCATAATCAAGGTAGTCCAATGAAATATGTGAGTGTGTTCCCTCTTTTCCTTTGGGCCGGGCAGTGTATATCTTCGGTGACTGCAGGAAAGTTTGAATAAAAATAACCCTAATGATGTCACACAGTGATGTCATCAGGGTTATATTGGCGGAAACTCTTTATCAAGTTGCATTATGGGAATTGTAGAATCAAGTGTTTCTGGGGTGTGAAGTCCGCATATCTTTGCCACTGATACTTCACTTTAATCACGTATTTTTTAAAATGAAAGTGAAATTAAATCGTGTCCCTTTAAACAGGCAGTTCATTTTGGACTTGTAAATTACTTATTTTTGATCCTCCCAACTAAACTTTGTTTTAATCTCTGTAAACTAACACCTTGTTAAAGATTATTTTACAGTATATTTCATTTAAAAAAGGGCTTTTAGAAACAGCATAGACAGAGCTTATATGTTTTATAGCATCAAGCAGTTTCAAAGAGAAGTAAAATTGACAGTAGTGGAACATTTCTCTAACTCTTGACTGCATTCACAGACGCTGTCTCCGTGCTGATTATTATGGGGTGTGCCTGTTGCAAGCAGAAGAAGTCCGCCAAAGCAGGAATAGCAGCAGCAGTAGACATCACAGACCTGTCTCCTAGCAATGAAGATGGAAGGTCATCCGCGGGCCCGAATCTAGGTCGTTACTGTCCCGACCCCACTCAGACCATCCCAGACTTCAACAAGGGCTTTTCATCCAGTGCCATCTTCCCCAACACCAACACACACCAGCGGCTTGGAGGTATTACAAGTATGACTGTTAGTGTGTGTGTGCGTGTGTGTGTGTGTGTGTGTGTGTGTGTGTGTGTGTGTGTGTGTGTATGTGTAAATATATACAGGTATGTTTTGTTCCTAGGTCCATTTCTGCTCCAAATTTTTTTTTTAAGGATTACTCCAAATTCTGTCTCAAAACAATGCTCATGTGCACATTTAAATAGTTATTACTTGCTGGTATTGTGTCTCCTATCCTATGGTATATGTTTATATATGCATATTTGATAACATACTATAGATTATAGACTTGAATACAGCCAAAGTAAAACTGGAAACAGATAACTTCTCTGTTTCTTGGCGTGTGTGTGTGTGTGTGTGTGTGTGTGTGTGTGTGTGTGTGTGTGTGTGTGTGTGTGTGTGTGTGTGTGTGTGTGTGTGTGTGTGTGTGTGCGGACACGTATGCAGGTGGTGGAGTCACTCTCTTTATAGCTTTATATGACTATGACGCTCGGACTGAAGATGACCTCACTTTTCAGAAAGGAGAGAAGTTCCAGATCATCAACAACACGTAAGTAGGAATGTACACAAACACAGCGTTGTGTTTCAAATGTAGTGATGAATACAATACTATCACATACTGTAAGAATAATCAACAATATGTGGTGGGAGCTGAAAAATGAATGGTAACTACAGTAAGTACAATGTTAAATGTGTTTAAGGAAATCTCTGATTATTATTAAGACATTTCTAAACGTTATGTGTGTGTTTTTTTGCAGAGAGGGTGATTGGTGGGAGGCTCGCTCTTTGGACACGGGCAACTCAGGTTACATCCCCTCAAACTACGTAGCACCTGTAGACTCCATACAGGCTGAAGAGTGAGTACACACACACACACACACACACACACACACATGCACACACACACATACACATACACACACACACACACACACACACACACACACACACACACACACACACACACACACACACACACACACACACACACACACACACAGCAGGGACAGTTATGTTCGCTGCGAATTCAATGAAAAATTCTCTGTTAACGATTGACATGAACTTTGAGGGCAGAGGTCACATGATGTGTGTTGTTGTCATGTTAACAGGTGGTATTTCGGGAAGATGGGGAGGAAGGATGCAGAGAGACAGCTGCTGGGCCATGGCAACCAGAGGGGAACTTTCCTCATACGGGAGAGTGAGACGACCAAGGGTCAGTAGGCCAACCATATACCCGCCCACCCACGCACACTCTTGATAAGGCGTACTTCTCTTAATATGTGAACATTTTCAATTTCTGTCTCTATCTCTTTATATTTCACCTCCCCCTACATTCTCTTTACAGGTGCATACTCTCTGTCTATCCGTGACTGGGACGACAACAAGGGAGACCACGTCAAGCATTATAAGATCCGAAAACTGGACAATGGTGGCTACTACATCACAACGAGATCACAGTTCGACACTGTACAGCAGTTGGTGGAGCACTACACAGGTAACACGCATAACACAAGCTCGTCTTTTTTCCCATTCTCCGTCAAAGTGAGTCTTTGCCCATTCACTCTCTGAATTTAAGCATTATTTTTTCTCTGCATGGTTCATACCGTAATTTCACCATGACCTGTGGTGAAAAGCAAATACTTTTACTGCACATAATGTTGCATAAGAATTTAAAATGTATGCTTCTTTTGTCTCAGATATACAGTATGACACTGGAAGAATTGTACTTTATACTCCGTTACATTTATTTGACAGCTTAAGTTTCAAGTTGCTTTGCATATTCAGATAACAGTATAAATTCATAAGATATGGTGCATGTATATGAATATATGAATAGTGTGTATTATAATTTATACTTTTGATACTCCAAGAATATTTTTCTAATCTGTGCTTTTATGTACATAGGATTTTGAACTGACTAACTCATACTTTTACTTCAGTAAAGCATTTGAATGGTTCTACCACCACTGGCTATAAATGCCTTGACTCAGGCACCATTCACACCCTACTTCCTCTGCTCACTGTCAGTGTAAATCTGCCCCCTAGTGGCTCCTGTTAATATAGCAAACGTTCTGCAGTTTGTGGCGTCATTTGGCCACATACAGTATATCATTGGCTTTTACTCTATTTTTGTCAGTGCCTATTTCTTTTTTCTTTTTAACTGTATTGTCCCTGTATATCCTTTTTTTAAATGTTATCTTTACATGTCGCTGCTGCTCAAAATGTGTGTTCTGTTGTCTGTTTTACTGCATTTTCTTTGTGCCTTTGTATTCTAGTTTTTTCAATAACTTGTCTGTTGCAAAAGCCCATAAGCAACCTGTCTTGTTTTTTTTATTTATCTCTGCATTTGCCTGCTTTTCTTCTCCACTTTCCTTGCTTACCTTTATTCCTCGCCTGTCTTTTTGTCTCTCCTGTCTTTCTCTCTCTCTCCCAGAGAGAGCGGCGGGACTGTGCTGCCGCTTGATTGGCAGCTGTAAGCGGGGCATGCCTAAGCTGGCCGACTTATCAGTGAAGACCAAGGATATGTGGGAGATTCCCCGCGAATCCCTCCAGCTGATTAAAAAACTGGGCAATGGCCAGTTTGGAGAAGTCTGGATGGGTATGAATGGTGGAACTGTGTTGCGGTGGGGGGCAGGTTACAGCTGGAGCACAACTGGATTAAAATAAAAGTATTAAAAGATGAGCAGGTACATAGAGAAGAACTCCAGTGAATGGATGATATATTTTGTAAAGACACCTGCACTTTTCAATAACATACTCTGTAAAGCCCTGCTTAACTGTCTGTGTTGTTCCGAATCTGTCTACCTGCAACAAATATATCTGCTGATCGGACCAGATAAACATAGACAACATACACCCACACACAGTTGAGTTTTTATGTGCTGTGGGATCAATACAAGATTAAGCAGTGAAGCAAATCCTGAATAAAGCCTTGTTTGAGATAACAAGTAAACAAAGGAAGGAATTTACAAACACAAACGTGTCTTGGTTTTACATCCAGGTGTGCAAGGTTGTGCCCCACCTCCCCCCGTTATTGCATGCTCATGTTTCATCATTTCCCATCACACTCTTTGTCACCTCCCCACCCCACCCTCATCCAATCTTCCATATTTTTCCTCCTATCATTACACCCCCTTTTCTCCCATTCTTCATCACCCACTTCCACACTTTCTTCCTTTCTACCCTACCTTGGCTCCCAACTTGTCCACCCGCCCTAATGTAGGCAGCAATGACGGGCTGTGTTATTTCCTGACCATGGCCTGTCCCAACGCCACCCCGCTCACCATGGGTCTGGGGCGGGATGCCTGGGAGGTGGCCAGGGAAGCACTGTCCATGGACGCCAAGCTGGGACAGGGCTGCTTTGGGGACGTTTGGATGGGTGAGAAATGACCCCGCCTACCTACCTCAAGAGGGAGAACTGTGTGTCCAGCATCGTCCTCTGTAGTGTCCGTTACTGTCCTGTATAGCAAACTTGTCCGGCGATGCTAAATGTCTGGCTGTGCTGGCTGACCATTTATGTCAGTATTTTATAAGCACTGAAGCACTGATGGATGTTTTTTTTTTTTTTTTTTTTTTTAAAGATCGCTTGGCATTCCGACATGATGGATTTCCAATCACATGTATGAGCATACTAGTTTTTAAATTTGCATACAGTTCAAATGACTAAATAAAAATGCAGTCTTTTGGTTCTTCTGAGGCATACAGAGTTCCTCCCTGAAGCAGTGTTCCGTAAAAGTCTTGACGTAAGATCAGTAAACCTCCCCCCCTTCTTCCTCCCTCATCACCCTGTCTCATGTCATGCATGCTCTCCAAAAATAACAACCATTTGCATGTACCAGAAGTTTGACCACATGTGTGTTTATTTTCTAATTGTTACGTATTAATATCTATGTGTGGGTGTTTGTGTCACCATATAATAGCATGCACACGTATACAGAGCCACCACCTTGTCAGTAGGCCAGAAAATGAGTGTTTATGTATGCCTGCGCAGTAAGTCTGTGTGTGTGTGTCTGTGTACTATGTGTGCATTGAGATCCCCTTGTCTATATGCCAGGCATGTGGAACGGTACCACCAAGGTAGCGGTGAAGACTCTGAAGCCAGGAACCATGTCCCCCGAGGCCTTCTTGGAGGAGGCTCAGATCATGAAGAGACTCCGCCATGACAAGCTGGTGCAGCTCTACGCTGTCGTGTCTGAGGAGCCCATCTACATTATCACCGAGTTCATGAGCCAAGGTATCAGGCCGAGTGAAGTGCCATGCCTGTCACGTACTGTAGATAGTTTACTTAAGTGTTAATGCAGAGGGTGCACACCACCAATGCCTAGTGTTGTCATAATAATACATTTGCAGAATAAAGATATACATATACATTAAAATAGGAATGACATAATTGTAGAGTATGTTTTGACTTTTTAAAATCTTCATCTGGTTTCCATCTAAATCCGAACTGTCAGGATGGGACACATGGGATATTTCTTTCATTAGAGAACATTTTCTATCTTTGATTGAAATCCTGCATTTGGCCCTACTTCAAAAAATTATGCTGTTCTTACTTGGCCCCTAACCCTAACTTTCAGGCAAACTTTTAAAACAAACTAATCCATACCAAAAAAAAAACAATCCTTTAAAAACAGTCAAGACATTTACCCAACATTAAAAATGTAACAGAAGGGTACTAGAGTGAATTTGGAAAACAAAAGTTCAATCCCCATTGCCTCTCTGCCGGGAAAAACACTGACATGTTCACTAAAATCTAAAAAAGAGACAAAAGTTGCCAATATGATGCCAAAGAATCTATAAAAATTATTATTTTTTAAATATACCTCTCTGAATTCAATTTACAAGCATCTCTCTTAGAAGAATTTGATTGAATATATATTTTGCACATGCCATAATACACAGCATATTCACTTTGTTTTTTCCAGGAAGTTTGTTGGACTTCCTAAAAGATGGGGAGGGGCAGAGCCTGAAGCTGCCCCAACTGGTAGACATGGCTGCACAGGTGAGTGAAACACAGACACAAATGCACAGGTGCAGACACACTATAACCTTTTCACACTCAAAGCAAACCCAACATTTCCCCCATCTTTCTTATATCTATTTGTGGGCTCTTTTGTGTTTATAGATCGCCGCTGGAATGGCGTACATCGAGAGGATGAACTACATCCATCGTGACCTGCGAGCGGCCAACATCCTTGTTGGAGAAAATCTGGTGTGCAAGATCGCAGACTTTGGCCTGGCAAGGCTCATTGAGGACAACGAGTACACGGCCAGACAAGGTAGCAGCATGTGATATTAAGTGAGACTGTGTGTGTGTAGGAGAGCAAGAGAGAAAGACAGCCACCCTCGCATAATGCACTGAATAGGAATGTCTGCCTCTGTGCCTATATTTTTATACATTACCTATCCTGTGTTGCCATGGTTTCAGGTGCAAAGTTCCCCATCAAGTGGACGGCCCCTGAAGCTGCACTGTATGGACGCTTTACCATCAAGTCAGACGTGTGGAGCTTTGGCATCCTGCTAACTGAACTCATCACTAAGGGACGGGTGCCATACCCAGGTACTGGATGACACACCTTGATAATACAACAGAAAGCTTCATACTCAGGAGTGTTGCTAGTTTGTGTCTGTTTTATATTTCACTGAGGCTACGTATAATCATTTTAATATCTATCTGTAATGCAGTAGATCAATTACATACAGTAAATAAGATGTGTTGAAACATGAGTTATCCTTTTGCATTGATTTTCTATGGATTTTATTCAAAACTTAGCTCAATATTCATTATGTGCTAATTATTTATTATAGGGGAGAACGGGGTAATCTGAGCCACTTTTTACATTTGCTCCCCTCTAAGCGAGCTAAAATGATTTATCACTCAAATTTACACATTTCCCATTAATTCAGGATGTTTCCTAGAAATGGGCATTAGCAGAATTTTTTCAAGACAAAGGGCAGTGAAAATATGATTGTTTTAAATAAAGTTGTCATGTGACTCACTAGCCCCTTTTACACAGCCAGTGAAAGCCGGGAATATGCCGGCCTTTCGGCCCTCCCCCCAGCTGTGTAAATGCGACAGTTGCGGAACGAGGGAAGAAAGGTGCGAGTGATCGTTCCGGGAATTTTACTACCTCGGGGGGTAGTAAGATTCCCGACACGATCAGTTCCGCCTCTCTGTTTAAATGCTCCAGCTTGTTGTTGCGGAACAGGGGGGCGTTTGACGTTCCATAGTCTACGTTCTAAACATGCGACCATGTTAGCAGTTGAAGGACGTGTGTTTAACATTAACCACGGCGGCCTGATGTCCCGTAAAAATCACCAAATAAAAGGAACGGTGTATAATCTAGCTGATCATAAGGTCCGTTGTTCAATCCAAACCCCCGCGCTTCATTTTGCAGAGTGTATGAGTCTATTTCTGCCCAGGAGAAGTTGTACAATGGAAAGCTAGGCTAGGCTAAGTAAGGGATAAAGTATAGCGAACGGGTCACTTGCTAGAAATAAAGACCGACAAGCTGAAGCAGGAGCCCGACGCGCAGCGGAGGGCTCTTGTTCAGCTTGAAGGTCGACCTAGTAACGGGGAATAGTCTGCTCGCCCCGCTAGACTGTCTGCTTCAGCTGACTGAAGGCTCCGGCTCAGCTGTTAGCCACAGAGCTACTGTTTTGCTAACACATTCCGCCGCCGCTATTATTATCCTAAGTCTAAGCGTATATCCACACTTTATTTCTGTCTACAGTAACGTGACTTCACACACTGTGTGTATGTGTATGTCTGATTGGCAGATCGCTGCCCTCACAAAGAGACTCGCTCACAACCAACCTGTCATACACACACACACACACACAGAGGTGAAGCGGTCGGATTGATTTAGTCAGTTTGGTTAACTGTCCCAGTGATGTTGGACTCAGCGCGTAGCGAGATCAACTGGCACATCGTGGGGACAGTAAAATACGGCCCTCTTACTGCAAGCTCCAGCACTTCTGCTCTCAATTCACCGGCCATTGTTGTTGTTGTAAAGCAGCTGACCGGCGCGGCGCTAAATGTTTACGTCACACCTGACGCTGTTTACAAGCACCTCTTTCATTCCGGAGCGCTGTGTAAAAGGGACTACTGATGCGCCAGCAGGCCGGCGTTGCTTGGTTCTGTGTAAATAACACAGAAGCAAGCAAAGCCGGCATATTGGAGTGATGTTGTTCCGTCAATATGCCGCAATCTCTGTGTAAAAGGGGCTACTTTACCCCAGCTGTGGGGTAAACTGATCCACTTATTTTTTCCACTCTGAAACTACCATAACAACACATATTGTAACAGTAAGAATCCTGAAAGCCACACATTTCAGAACTAATGTCGGACTAGTAAAATAATGATGGGGTTTGATCAATTAAGCAAAGCAAATTTTCTAAACACTTGAAAGTAACTCTGAACAAAATCAAATACAACATATTATAATTCAAAAGGTTTTAATAAGATTCAAATGAAAGATAGAACTAGTTAGATTAGAACACAGTCTGGGGGTCAGAACACAGGACCCTTAGAGCCAGCTTGTGTCTGGGGGTCAAAGCATAGGAAAATCAGAACCAGCGAGAACAGCCTGGGACTCAGAACACAGGAGAAGACCCAACTGGATTATAACATCAGCCTGTCATACTCTACAACTAGGCCTACTCTACATTCCAGCCCTGAAGGTTACAGGGAAAGATGAGAAGGTGCTCTTTCCATGTGGTTGCCCCAGGTCGTCTTCCTGGTGTATTTCCTTGGCATGATGGCTTTTCTACAATGTGTATGACATTAAAATAAAACATGTCATGTAATATTACATTAAAATATGTTTAAGACTAAACTTAACTTGTGCCTCATGGTACAGCATTTGGCTCACTTTCCCCCACCACCACAATTTGAGAAAAAACTACCTCTCTTAGCATTTCAGGCTAATTTTGAGCTAATATCATCACATGGTTTTTATATGTACACGTATGATAGAAGTTTTTCTACGTGAATACATTTGCTTTGGCACAACAGTTGATTAAGTTGACAGCAAGAAAATTTACTTTTACATGCAAAATACCTATTTTGGTGAAAAAAACATGCTTACCACAGCACCATGAGGTCCTCTCTTTCAGGGCCATGGGGAAATGAGAGGGGCTTAAAAACATATATCTCACATGACCACAAATGTTTTCCGTTGCCTAGATACAGGGGGTGGCTCACATTACCCGATGCCTCAGATTCCCCCGTTCTCCCCTAATTGTTTTTAATGTGTGAGTTTTTCTTTTAAATCCAACCCTCTCCCCCTCCTCCATCTTTTTAGGCATGAACAATCGTGAAGTGCTGGAGCAGGTGGAGAGAGGCTACCGGATGCCCTGTGCCCCGGGCTGCCCCTCCTCGCTCCATGAACTGATGGTGCAGTGCTGGAGGCGGGAGGCCGACGAGAGGCACACCTTTGAGTACCTGCAGTCCTTCCTGGAGGATTACTTCACTGCCACGGAGCCGCAGTACCAGCCTGGAGAAAACCTGTGACCCCCACATGTGTGCAGGAAGGATGGGGAGAGCATTAACAATGGACAAACAGAAAGAGAATGGCAGATAGACAGACATGGATATATACGTGAAGATACACTGATAGGCATGCCCTAGTACATGTTCATGCGTTTATTGAATTTGTTTCACACATAATACGTGCGTTTGCACGCGTGCACACACACACACACACACACACACACACACACACGCGCGTGCGCACACACACACACACACACACACACACACACACACACACACACACACATATTAGGATTCATATCATTGCCTTGTTTCTTTTTTTAAGACACAGTTTCCTCCTTTTGGACATGGACCACGTCACAGCCCGTTCAGGACATATCAGTCAACCATATTGAAGAGCCGAGTCGGAGCTCTGCTGGTCGGGTCTTGCAGTAATGTTGCTTTACTCTGTAACCATGACAACAAGGAACAAAAAGAAGATATAGATGGTTGTGTCGAGGTGGGGGGAAGTCGAGTTGGTACATGATCTGTTCAGCTGCCATAAATGTTCAGGTCCTTTTGATTCCAGTGTCGGAGAAGACACCAACTGTTTACCTGAGATAAATGTGTTGATAATGGAAATAACAGAAGCTGCAACAGGTTTCAGTAAAACAGTTTGAATACTGGCTTTGAAAAAATTAACCCTTTAAACCTGCGTGGTAACATATAAGTAGAATATGTACACAGACACTCCTCTTACAATGATCTCGAATATAGAAGGAGGCTGTCGAACTGATCCATGTCCAAGACCTGAAACTGATTTAAAATTTGATCAGATATGTGCCTTAAATTGTTCAAAAATGAAAGGCTGTTATAGATTTGAAGTAGGCCTACATTTTTAATACTGTGTTAGTAAAGTGAGAGATAGTAAGGAATGCTCTTTGTTTGTCTGTTCATTTGTATGAACTGTCTCTTTTGTTGTTTTAATTTAACTCTGATATATCTGTGCATCACAAAGGCTTCTATATCTAGTTAACATGCATACAGTTTTCAGCCATTGGGAGGGCAGGGTGAAATGATACACATAAAGGGGAAATAACTATGTTGGTGGACTTTGAAAGGATTGTGTTTTACATGAATGTAACCTTTATGTTGAGATTCCCCTGTCATGTTATTGCAATAAAGATCAAATATCTTTTCCAGCGGTTAAGATACATATGTTATTCTATGTGTATTTTGACATGTATGCTGTTGTTTTTGTTGTTTCTTCATAGGTATTGTCAAAGAGAGGTGCCATGCACACAAAGAAAATATAACAAATATACAGGGATACATTATAGGCACATTTCTTTTGGCCTGCTTTTTCATTGTAATTTCTGGAAGTATGTCTTTATGTATTTGTTTTTTTAAGTAAAAAGTAATTTATTTGTATTCTACAACATATTACAAAACATTGAACCAAAAAATAAATATCAGCAACAAAAAACTAAAAATGTACAGTGAAAAAAATCGATTTGGCCTCAGGTTTTGTTATAAAATCTCACATAATGTCGAGAATAATTGGCATCCTTGGCAACAATTGTCAGCTCTCAATTCCTCCCACTCTTGTCTGTCTCTCGCTCTCTTTCAGTTTTCAGCACTAAACTACTGTTCCCATAGTTCCAGAGGTGTAAAGTGAGGCCAGCTACGGATGCCCGGATGGCTTTGACAGTCAGGCACGTTGGAGAGGCACAGCCGAGACTGGGGCGCATGAGAGACAGAGAGCTGGAATTGCAGAGGCAGAGACGCACGGGCGCACGGTCGAATTTCGCCTCCCGCATACTGGGGAGTCCCGTACCTGTCACCAAAACCAGAGCACAGGGCTTGAGCGCCGCTATGTCAGAACGCTAATTGGTGACAAGACTGCGAACAAACGTCCCTGCTAACCGTTTTCACATTGTGTTCCTCCTTTTTTGTTTTATTTTTTTATTTTTGCTTTCCCATCTTTGTGGGTGCAGATATTGATGTGAGCCAGAGGAGCGGTTTTTCCGTTGAGCCGAACGAGACGGTGGCGCGCGACTGCAGGAGGAGACAACGTTTACATTAATGTGGGAGGACTATCTCCCCCCGACGCGTGAAGCCCAGATGAAGGGGGAATGCTGTGCGCGGACGGCTGCAGCCGTCAAGCCAACGGCTCCGTGACCCGCGCGAGGAGAGGAGTGAAGCACAGCCACCGACAGCCGCGCGAGCCCACAGCCCAGCCAGCCAGCGTTGACACCGCAACAGCTCCAGCAGCCAGCGCAAGCCCCCAGACTCTCTCACTCTCTCCCTTGGTGAGTGCGCGTGCAGCGTCTTGTGTACACAACACCGAATTGTTTTAGTGCTTACTGTCCGCTCAGCCAGCTGTGCTGCGCACCTCTGGCTACGAGTTTTTTTTAAACATTAACCTCATCGGTGCCGCTTACGGACGGAGCTCTGCATCGGTACTGCTGGGTCATCTGGGTTTTACTGTAGGTATGCAGCGTGTGTGGTGAGATCGTAAATGTTTATGCTGTAACACACATACACATACACACGCACCTAATGTGGCTGTATGTGTGTGCGTAATGAATCCCGTGTGTACCCACCTGTTTTTTTCCGGTTTTTAACATCGACTCACCTATTGGCGTCATAATCACTAAAATGATGTACTGTGTAGGCAGGGCAACAGTGTACTGTACTGATTCAGGGTAATGTCACACTGCTGGCACACACACATTCACACACACACACACACACACACACACACACACACACACACACACACACACACACACACACACACACACACACACACACACACACACACACACACACACACACACACACACACAATCCTGTCTTGTTTATTTGCTGTCTCCATAGACCGTGGGTGAGTTTAAAGAGACTTTTTTTAATCCCAATACTAAATTTACATACCAGTGACACATACCAGAAATTTGACTGTGAGCCCAGCTCCCTATGATGATGGACGGATGTTTGCTTTACATATAAACAGAAGACACAGAGAGTCCCGGTGAGCATCCGTCCAGCCCTCTGGGGTTTCCATCCCGGCAGCCCCCCTGAGTTGTCATGGCAGTTAGGCAGGACACAGCCAGCAACACATCCTGCAGTGGCAACAGGGCCCGTGTGCTGGAGAGACACGACGTACTCACGGTGGTGATTATCAGCTCTTGTCTGTGGTTTAGTTGGGAGGAGAAAAGGGGGGGGGGTGGGTATGTAGGTGTGGGGGGAATACAAAAGAAAGGAAGAGTGCATGAGAAAGTGAAGGAGAGGAGGGAGAGGCAATGTCAATGTCTGGGCAGTGACAGTTCGTTATTTAGGGGCCCCTCAGAGAGACGTGCACAGGCTGCCCTAGTGCAGGTGCTGTTAGTATGCAGAGTGATGCTCTGTCCGTCTGAATGTCTGTCCGTCTGTCTGTCTGTCTGTCTAACACTTGCACAGTCTCACTCTCTCCGTCGTTGGTCTAGGAGTGAGTTCTCTTATTTGGCGGGTCCACTTAGACATAATGAATCATTTCAACCCTCTGAATGCTGGAATGAAAAGGAAATGGCCTTACCTTGGCATGCAGCAGCTGTCTGTCAGTCTTGTCTTGAGTGCATGGCCCTGTGTGTGTGTGTGTGTGTGTGTGTGTGTGTGTGTGTGTGTGTGTGTGTGTGTGACAAACAGAGAGAATGTGAACATATAACAGCTTAGGCCTATTGTGCTTCCTACCTGTGTGAGCGGTGCTAGTTGTCATAGCAACGGCCTTGTAGCTCCGTTGATGTTCCTCCTGTCCTCATTGGCAGGGTCAGCGCACCTAACACACCACATCTCGTCTCAAAAGCTCTCTGTGTGTGTGTGTGTGTGTGTGTGTGTGTGTGTGTGTGCTGTGAATACCCTTTGTTTGCTCCTTGATGCAGTCTGTAGGGGTGTGCGTTGATGGCAGAGATGAGCCAGTGTGTGTGTGTGTGTCTGTCTGCGTATGTGTGTGTGTTTTTGTGTGTGTGCTTTTGTGTGTGTGTGTGTGTGTTGCAGTGTCACAAAGATACACCCTGCTGATGTGAGCATACAGCTCGGCCTATCACCTGTTCTCTCTCTCTGCTTGTCAGCATGTGAGGTTGCTATGGTCAGGCATCCTCTTATGGAGGTCGCCATGGAGATGAAAAAGACAGAATGGACACACATACTCATACACACACACACACACACACACACACACACACACACACACACACACACACACATAGAAACGTTGATAAGTATACTGACTTCCACTGATTACCTGGTATCCGTGGAAGTTTTTAGTTAATTAGTTTTTTATGTTAAGGTTGGTGCAACCTGTTGAGTGGTTGAATGAATAGTGTTAAAATAGTCACAGTCTACCGATGCATCAGGTCTAAACATCAAGTAGGTCAGCTTGAGAGACAAAATTGAAGTTATTGAAGCTATTTGTGATCTTTTGTGGCGTTATCATCATACATCGTTACCTCAAGTTACAGACCGCACAAACATTGGCACCAGACAGGGCTTCAGTAGTCTAAATCAGAAAGGATATCCTAGAGTTTGTTCAAACACTGATTCTCAGAAAAAAAACAATCGCAGGCTACGAAGTGTCTCATTTCATGAAGTTGGCTTTTAGCTGTGCGCAAGATTTGTCAAATGCAACTAAGAGCTTTTTTTTTTGGCTTACAGATGTTCTGTGAAAGAAGAGCTAAAGATTATTCTGGCATTCCATATATTATTGCCTTTCAGGAAAAAGGGAATTAACACGTTGAATGACACACACAAAGGCCATTTCTAGTCAGGGAGAAATAGATTTTTAGCACAGATTCCTTCTAACAACTCACATATTATGCACAGTGACAACATCTTAGTTTAGAGCTATCTTCTGGTGGCTTTAAGCGGAACATTTAGCTGCAATGAATGTTTTCAAATCAGAGATGTTATACTCTATTTTAATATTGAGTAATCAGAGCTTTTTGAGAATATATATATATTTTCTACAATTTTTTATATTTTCCACTGCAACAAGCTTCTGGCAAATAATAATTAGTCCTCACTTTGTCCTTGGACTGAAGGGTCCTGCTTTTTATGACTCCTATTAATCTGATTGTCATCTGAAGGGAAATAGCTTTCGCCACAGGCAGGTAAATGTGGTTCAACTCTTACACACATGCACACACACACACACACACACGCACACACACGCACACACGCACACACCACACACACACACACACACACACACACACACACACACACACACACACACACACACACAACATCCGTTCAGCATTAGTGTAAGCAGTGTTTGTATGCTCCATTCTGTCACCTCCCACACGATACATTCATAAAACGGCTCCTCCGCGCCAAAAGCACTGGCTCAACACAACACAAGATATCTCCCCTTCTCTTTTCTCTCGTCTCCTTCCCATGTATCTGTCCTCTTCGTCTTTCCACTCTCCTACCCTCACTCCTTTTTACATCCATCCTCACCTAACTCCTCATTCTTATTGTACCCCCCCCCCCCCCTCAACCCTGCCCCCCCCCCCACCACAGGGCCAGTTGTAGCCGGTCTTGAGTCTGACAGTAGAGAGGAAGCTTCGACCTCTCACCTCCAGAGGATAGGTGGGGGAGTGGGGGGGGGGGGGCAAGAGGAGAGAGAGGAATGATGGAGGGCAGCGGGGTGGAGGAGGAGTGAAACTGCGAGAGGCGAGGGAGAGGTCAAAGAACAGGAGGGATTTGCGGTGAAGGAGGGAGGAGAGGAGGAGAGCTGGGGGGGAAGGGGCCGAGAGTGACAGAGAGAGAGAGAGAGAGAGAGGACAGAGGGGTCAGGCAGGAAAAAGGAGTGATAAATGAAGGGAGCGCGGCAAGACGAATGGACGGAGAGACGGAGCGCGCCCAGAGAATGAGAAGGAGAGAAAGAAGAGATGTGTGAAGCTGCTGTGTTCCTCCCTAACAAGCCGGACAGAATCAGCTCAATTATTAAAGAGGAGCGAGAGATGGGGGAAAACACACAGACACACACAGACGTATCCCCTCACACGCATCTCTCTGTGTCTGGCACACATACACACACACACACACACATGCAGACTCTCGCACACACCTATTTGCTGACCAACATACTACTTACACATGTGAAGTTTGTCTGATTGCATCTTTTACCATCGTGTGTCAGCGTGTTGTCTTTGTTTTTCGGCGGCGTGTGTGCGTGCGTATACATGTGTCTGGCTATGTGTGTCAAAAACAGTGAGTCAGAGGGATAAGCACAGACTTGTTAGAGATTCTCCTCAACACCCCCACCCCTCCCCCCCTCATCACCCCCACTACTCAATTTGGCTTCAGCGGCGTGGCTTCAATACGAACAGATCATCAGAGTACTCAGGGGTCTGTCTTTAAATCCCCACAAGTGAATATAGCTTTTACCCTGTTCCCTTCTTTTCGTCTCTCCCCCTCTCTTCTTCTTCGTCTCCTCCTACTCCTCTTTCTCCTCTTCCTCTCTGGCTCGTTCCACCCTTGTTTCTAGTTCTCTGTTTCTTCTTCTTTCCCTTTTCCCTCCTTCTCTGAGGAAGTGTGTGCCCCCAAGGGACGAAAAGATTCGCTACCTTCCAGGAGAGAAAGAGATTGTGTGTGTGCCATCTCTGGGTTTGTGTGCGTGTGAATGTGTGTCCTCCACATGTGTGCGTGCCAAGATGATAGTGTGTGTGCGTGCGTGCGTGCGTGCGTTCATGCGTGCGTGAGAACACACACTTCCTGAGACAGAGAGAGGGGGAATGAGCGAGTGAGGGAGTGAAATCAGGAGGCTGGGGAGGGGGTGTAGAGAGAAAGAGATAAGAGAGAAAGACAGAGTAGTCAGGGAGAAAGGGGAAGATGGATGAATGCACTGCGCACAGAGTGAGTGTGTGTGTGTGTGTGTGTGTGTGTGTGTGTGTGTGTGTGTGTGTGTGTGTGTGTGTGTGTGTGAGAGTGATTGAGTGAGTGAGTGAGTGAGTGAGTGAGTGAGTGAGTGAGTGAGTGAGTGAGTGAGTGAGTGAGTGAGTGCGTGTGTGAGAGAGAGGGAGAGAGATGGTTGAGAGGAGCAGGTAGTCGAGAGGGACGGAAGGGTTTCTTACCCTCTCGACAGAAGTCATAATTTGTTAGAGCATGCACAGATGTTTGTGTGCAGTCTAACCGCGCAGGCTCGCTCAGGCTCGAGGCCAAGACTCTGAGAGGTACAGTGGTGGTGTGTATAGTGTGAGCGGCATGTGTGTGTGTGACTGTGTGTGCTTTTTGAGCGGCGTGTATGTTGAGGCTGTGGCTGATGAGCTGTCAGTACCTACAGTTGGAACGTTCACAAGGCGGCCATTGTTGTTCAAACAGCCAGCAGCCTTCTCCTTGGCAACGGGCGCTGCAGCAGCGTCTCCCACAGCAACTGTGGAACAGGAGTATGGAAGGAGGAGGAGGAGGATTCAGGAAGTCAGGGCCGCAGCACAGAGGCCCCTCTCCAAAACACTGGCCTCAAGGTCTGAGTGTGTCGGGGTCCAAGCATCTGGTTTGTGTGTCCTCCTCTGTGTGTGTGTGAGGCTGGAAATGCCTGACTTGGCTTGTGTGTGTCGGTATGTGTGGTTTTTAAGTGCGTCTGTGAGTTATCGCCAGCGTGACTGCATGCGCGTCGGTGAGCGTGCATCTTTGCTGGCACTTGTGCGTTTCTCCCTGTTAGTGCGTGTGAGCTCAGTGTTGTGCGTCCACCTGCGTGAAATGCAAGTGGGGGCGTTTCTGTGTTGCACCTAAGAGGTGGGATTCAACCTACCGTATTTGCATGTGGTTGTGTTTGTTTCCAGACATATCCTTGTGTGTGTCCTCGTATATGTGTTAGCGTGCACAGTCTTAGCTGTTCCCAGCTGGGGAGGTTGGTCACGTGACCTGAGTGAGGGGCGGCCATCAGCAGCGCCAGGAAACTGCCTGCAGGAGAGAGAGATATATAGAGGAGAGAGAGTGTCAGGCTGAGATGAAGATGAGGGAGGGGTGATGGAGAGTGGGAGTGTAGTGGGGGAAGGGGGGAACAGTGAGGAAGAGAAGTAAGGAGGGGTGAAGGAGGAAGAGGAAGGGGTAATACAGTCCTCCTCGTCTTAAAATAACTAAAGCATGTAGGTTCCTGCTGAAAAAAAACGGACAGTCAGATGGGGGTGGGGGTGGGGGTGGGGGGTCCTCCTGGTTTTGTGTTGCCTAATGTTTTGGAGCTACTTTTCCAGTCCCCTTGGGCTTATCCTTCGCTGAGCTGTCACTGTATCTGGTCCATGTGACGTCTGTTTACGTTAGATGTGCGTCTGTCTGGATGTCCGTCTGCCTTTTTTTGCATTTGCCTGCACACATATGGTTTATGTGTTGCTCTCCGTTCATTTATATGCTCTTGTGTGCCTGTGTGTCGTGTGTGTATGTGTATGTGCATGCACATGCTTTCTCTTGGCAGGAGATGCAGCACGCACACTGATGATGGAGATCATTAGGAATTTCCTGCAGCTGGGGAGGTGGTGGTGGGGTTTTCTTCTGAGAGTGGGGCGGGCAGGACGGGTGGGATGTGAGTGGGTGAGAAAGAGAGGAGAGAGGTCCAAGTGGAAGAGAGTGTGAGTGGGTGGGAGGGTTCGGAGGGGGGGGGGGGGGGGGGGTTAGGAGGAGAGGGACTGTGTGTAAATATGTTAGTTGGGACTGTCTCTGTTTGAGTGATGGGCGCCTGAGTGCATGGAGGGGTCCAGCGCAGCCCACAGTTCAGTTCTTTGTTTTTTGAGGTTGTAATTTGTGTACAAGCATGTCGGCCCCAGTAGTGTGATACGTGTGTGTGTATAACATTCTTTGCCCCCCTCTGGCACACTTACACACACCTCAAACTCTCAAAAAAAAATGGTCTTTTGAGTTCATTGGAAGAGTTTGGATGATCTTACTTTTTACCTGTCCAGTCCGTGACATTGCATGTTGGGCTACAATGCACGGCAGTCAAGACAAGACCTTATAACTTCAATACTGCTGGCTGATTATTGAGTTAACGTTGAAGACTTAAAAATAAAGCCTTTAAATCTATCATATCAACTTAACAGTTTGAGCTGATCTCTAGGTTGTTGAGATTATGCTCATGTTAAATGAAGGTTCTTGTGTTCTGTGACGCTGCAGAAGTTGAATGAAGTTTGTTTGTTTCTTCCTCAAGCTGATGTAAACTCATATATATCAATATGCATTTAAAATGCATTTCCATCTACTTATTCTTATTCTTATAAAGTATTGGCTTTGATTAGTACACACAGTGAATGTTTAATGGCCACTTTAAATGGCCACTTAAATGTGCGGTGTCATGTTTTGTTGACAAAGTGAGACAGACTTTTAACATCTGGATACACCATGTCACACTGAAAACAACTTCTGAATAAAACATTTGAAAACTGTTAGTGATCAGTTGTTGATTGTTTTTTATTATTTTTTTTTCTCTTTATTCTTTCGTTGAGTTTGAGGTTGTTGGAGCTGCCGGTTGAGGTTACAGGGTTCAGAGTCGAGGCGGTGTGGAGGAACGAGAGGCTGATGCTAACTGAGTTTCTGCACGGTGTCACTCAGTCTCTGTGGACCATCCCCTCCCCACCTTGCTTTCCCTCCTGGCCTCAAATACACTTTCTCCGTCTCTTTCTCCCTCTCTCCGTTTTACCCCCCCTCTTCTTATCTGTCTTAAGCCCTCTGTGGAGCTCCCCCCTCCTCCTCTAACTACCTCTCTCTCTCCCCTGTATGTCCCCCTCCCTTACACAACCCCCCCCCCCCCCATGCTGTTTCGGTGCTGCTGCCTGTCTCTTAGCAACAACTGCACACCCGTTAGAGCTCAGTGAGTGCTTTTACAAACACACCCAGGAAGACGCACTCGCACACGCGCACTCTCGCAAAGGCGTGCAAGCACAGACACATCCACACCCTCACACACAAACACACACGCACGAGCAGGGTCTAGTTCCTCATTGAGGGTTGCTGCTGGCAGGCCTGTGAGTCTGCAAGCCTTTGTGGCAGTGAGATAGATGGGGAGAGAATAGATATGCTGTACAGCTACCATGTACTGAATGATTGTTCCTCGCAGACCGTGCACAACGGGACTGCCCAAACTGCAAAATGACAGGTTCTCGGCTTGCATTCAACCCTGTGGTGGGTTTTGTTGTTGCACACAATAGCACCAACAACTTTTATGTGCAGATGAAAAATTAAAAAAAATCTAACATTTTCCACCAATATCATTCATATGAGAGCTACAAACAGATTCAACAGATCATCATGAGGGAACAGTGCACACCATCGGTTGTTTTCACAGAGACAATACTACGCCTCTGTGTGTTCCACAGCCCCAAAGCCATTCACAGCAAAATGCACCAAAAGGCGTTTGCGACGTATGACGGTGAATATATTGGTACGGCGGCTGTTTGATGCCAGGAGTGTTTGCCTAAACAATGAATCATAGTGGGAGCTTTTGATTGGCTGGCATCTAAGCCCTGTCAGAATGCACCCTGCCGAGCACAGTAGAGGAAGGATATTTGCATGTGTGTCTTTGTTTTGTGTGTGCAATCGTGCAAGACTGTGTGTGTGTGTGTGTATGTGTGCTTGCGTGTGTCTGACATGTATGTCTTTATGTGCAAATGGATGTGTGAATGTGTGGGAGGATGAAGCTGGCGCTGACATATTTGAATGTGGCTTTGTGTGTTGGTATGAGTCTTCCCTGTGTGTGCGTCTGTGAATGACAGCGCGTTCATGTATGTATAAGCACATGTGCAACAATGTTTAATTAAAGCACGTGTTGGCTCCGGTCAGACGGAGCCTTAATTAATGAATGCTGTTAATTAGACAAGAGAGAGTGTGAGAATGAGAATGGGAGAGAGTATACGGGGAAGGAGACAGCATCGGGCATGGGAGAGAGTGGGTGAGAGTGTTCAAGAAAGTATGTGTTGTGTGTTTGTCTGTCCCAGTTGTGTCATTCCTCTGAGCAGCAGAACGTTGAGGTTGGTCTGCTGCTCGTTGTGTGCAGCCAAACTCTGCTACAGAAAAATGATTTCACTCCTCCTGCTTCTCTTCCTCTACTGCTGCTTCTCTCAACTTTTTCTCACTCCCTCTTGAGTCTGTCTGCCTCTGTCTATCCTTTCCCCATACCACCCTTACCACGTCTTTCACCTTGGTGTGATTCTCCTGTGTCTCACCCTTCGCTCGTACTTTCTCACCCATTCATATACACTCATTCTAGTGTCTCTCACCCCCTCCCCTCCCTGTCCCCCTCTTCCTCTCTCTTGCTCTCTGTCTTTTCCCCTCCCTCATAATCAGAGCCATATGTTGGAGGGGGAGGCAGGGAGATCTGAGGGCTGGACAGGATTGCGTTGTATGTGGAGAGAGTGTGGTACAGCGTTATTAAGCAAGCCGTGCGCGGGTATGCGTGGCACACATGCTTTGGTATTTGTGTTTACCCTGTGCACGCATGCAGTCAACAGTGGTTCAGATTTTGTTAAAACTTGCGTATGTACTTCTTTTTCTCCTCTGCCCTGGGTTGCTATAATGGCCTCCTAGCTCCTGACTTTCTGTCACCTTCATCTCTCCATCCTCTTAACACCTCTCTATTTGTCCCCTCTCTGCTTCCCCCTGGTGGCTGTGATTGTTCACACATTCTCATTCTTGTTGCACCCTCCAGGTTTAGTGCTCTGTAATAGTCTGGGTGAAATGTGGCAAGTAGTGTGTATGTGTGTGTGTGTGTGTATGTGTCTGTGTGTGTGTGTGTGTGTGTGTGTGTGTGTGTGTGTGTGTGCGACTTTCGCCAAAACTCAATTGTTGATTAAAGTTTGTTACATAAACTCACTCAAAAATGTGGCACAACTCACTCATCAGTGTGTTAGTTAGAATATTGAAAATCCAATGAAAAGATTAAGTGGCACAGGCTTACATGTGTACCTACAATATGCTTTTACTGTTATAAAGTTAAAAAAAAAAAGTAAATTGGAAGTCATTCCAAAATAATTGCATCTGATGTGAGATGGTGCAGCCCTCACCAAAATACTGATTCTAGTCTGGTCTGATGATGTGACATCATGTTCTAATCTCTTATTTTCCTTTTCTTTCTGCCCCACCCTCTTCCACACTCAACACCCTGTCCCTTCCTCTGTCTGTCTGTCTGTCTGTCTGTCTCGTTCTCTCACTCCAGCAACCATGGGCAAAAGACAGGAGCAGAGGGGGAGAGAGAAGTATGTGAGCTCTCCACTGCAGTATTGATGACCCAATGATCCCCTGCAGAACAGAGCCAGTCAGGCAGACAGAGTGAGGCTCAACTCTGAATCGAAATCAGAATCAGCGCCACAACCATTTGGTAAAAGCGACCAATTGAGCAGGATATGAATGTTAAATGTAATCTAATGTTGTAATGCTGCTGTGTGGGTGGCACAGTTAATAGAGTGGAGTGCATTACGGATTAGGTTGATGGCCCATTGCCAAAAAGGCTGACGATACTATTACACATACACAAGTTCAGTAGTCCTGCAAATGTTTCATTTTGTGTTGTGTTACCTAACAATAACCAATGTGTCTAGTGGCACAGGTTTAGATTACATGTCTTAAATGAAACAAGGAGATGTAAACTCATTTGCAGACTTTCTATAAAGTTGGTTATATTGTTTCTATTTTTGTCCTTAGGTCCTTGAATCTTCTTGCCAGCTGTTACAGGAAGACTACTACAAAGAAGAAAACTCATTTTCATAAAGCAGAATCATTCCTCACCCCCCCCCCCCCACCACTCAGTACCAGCAGGACTGACCACTGAATGAGTGGCTTATCAGATCACTTACATTCAGTCCAAACTGGGGCTCCAGTGGGCTGTGGTGGCACACAGGCAAAGGAAACAGTGAGTGTGGGGGAGCTGGAGGGGCTGGCTGGGCCTGAGCTCTGGCCCAGGGAGCTCGGGCTCCAGGAGGGGGCCCAGGATGATGGCCTGGCCCCGGTGACCTCTGTGGCCAACGGCCTCCATCTACAGAGAAGGCTTGGGCACAACTCCTGCCGGCGCAGGCAGACAGAGACTCACACTACAACTGAGACGCACACATTTGCAGAGACACTTAGAAACATGCAAACGCACATAGATCCAGATGTGCACGCACATGCTGCTTCACATGCAACCATGGATAATTGCGGACACGTGGGTATCAATGCACACGCGGGTTCTGTAGGGCAAGAATGCTCCAGAACTCTCCCTCCAGAGGCCATACACACAACCTCAACTCAACCCTCATCTTTGGCACTTAGCCATCATCCTGCCTCCACCGGTCAGCTAGCAGCCCCAGACCTCACTGCAGAGACCGACATGCCCTCAACCTTTTGTCCGTCCCCTATTGGTCCGTCCCCTAACACAGGCTCCTCTCCTCTTCCTGTGGAGGCAGAGAAAAAGTATGCACTCCGCAGCTCCGGACGTCCCCGCTTCCCCTGCCACCTGCGCAAATCCTCCCGCCTCCGCCGAAGCATAGAGGACGGGGAGAAGAAAGCAGGGAGGGAGATGGGAGGAGGGGAGAAGGATGAAGTGTTGGAGGAGAAGATCTGGAGGGTTAAGGAGGAGGGGGTGGCTGTCAGCGTGAAAGAAAAGAATTCATCTGCGGAGGCTGTTCTACCTGTGGCTCCCTGTACTGCAGACATCGCTCTTGCTCTAACTGTACCAAAACCTATTCCCAAAGCTACCCCTAAACCTGGCCCCAAAATTGGGCCTAGACCTGGACCTAAATCCAGGTCTAGGCCCGCGCCAAAATCTGTCCATAAAGCAGCTCCTAAAAGTGTCATGAAAAAGCGGCAGGCAGCCCAGGCCATACCTCATCGTGCTCATCTCCCATCTGAAAACCCGTCCACCAACGCTGCACATCTGCTAGCTGTGAAGGAGGAACCTGTTGCAGAGTTGGGGTTGTCTCCTAATAATCGCAGACGTGGGCGTTTTGTCGGTGTAAGTTAATTCATATTGACCTAATCCTTAACATAACACACAATTCAATACCATGTATGAAATCGATTGTGTATGTTTTATGTTGCTCTCTGCTTTACAGGTCAGGAGGATCGTTGTAAAGGTGGCTCGCATTCCTGTGAGCCTTAGCCGCCGACAGAAGAGCTACAAGATTTCCAATATGGAAACAGTTACTGGGGCAGAGAAAGTCAACGACGGCGGTCCGGACGGATCGGACGCAGTTCGAGAGCCGACTGCACTTCTCCGCATGAAGAACAATGGGAAGAGTGTGATGGTTATGTTCCCTCCCGGCGAACTGCCTGTTATTCTCAAACGCAGACGGGGACGACCACCTAAACAGGCTCAGCCGGTAATACCGGGAGAGCCTCAGAATGCCGGGAATACTGGCAGTATCGTAGACCAGCCCAAGAAGCCCCAGAGGAGACGTCGGACAAAACTTCCTTGCCCTTATCCGTCCTATGTTAACGATACTAATGATGTGAAAACAGAGTATGGTGATGTTCTTTCCAAACTAGCCTTTTTAAACCGCCAGCCCCCTGCTACTGGCCGCTGCTCTCCCCCTCGCTGCTGGACACCCAGTGAGCCAGAAAGCTTTCATACCCCCTTGGAAAACCCTGGAATATCCACCATGCTCCACCGGCTCACGGGCTCTAGACGGCCAAGAGGCGGCAGAGGAGGGGGTGCTGGAAGAGGTGGAGGATCAGCAGGGGGGGTTGGGGGCAGCGAGGGCAATAAGAGCACCTTCAGTGACTTCTTCGAATCCATTGGCAAGAAGCGGAAACCGAGTGCCCTGTCTGAGCATGGATTACCTAGAAAGAGGGGAAAGGGTGGAGGGGGGGTTGGAAGGGGAGGGGGTATGGTTGGAACCGAGCACGGAGGAGAGAAAATAGTCAAAAGGAGACGTTCGAAAAAAAATGGCACATTTAAAGGGGAGTCTGTGAGGCAGGATTGGCCCAATGGCGCAGGTGGCTGGGGGGAGGAGGGTGGTATGGACAAGGGAAAATATTTGGGTGGGTACCAGCTCTGTGGATCTCCAAGGGGGGGCTTTTCTTCCTGCGAGATGGGAAGGGGAGGTGCCTACAGCGGTCCTGGAGGAAGCAGAGGAGTTGGGCCAGCTGGGGAGGATTCACAAGGCCTGTTTGCTGGATATTTCCGCTCACTCCTGGACTCTGACGATTCGTCGGACCTGTTGGACATCTCGTCCTCGCGGTCAGACCCCCGCAAAGCTTCCTCCGCCCCTGGTTACGAGCCATCATCTAGTCCGGCTACCGCTCACAGCTGGTCCCCTGCATTCCCCAAGTGGAGTACCAAGGCTGCAAATTCTGGCGCGGAGGGTTCCGCCCAGACGCATTGCTCCTCAGCCAGGCCTCCGTACAGCTATGGCAGCCTGGCCCAAACATCCCCCACCACTTCTACCTATCCCAAATCCACTCCTCCATCTCTCTCACAATCTCCTAGCTCCCCACACCCTGCCTCTTATGGCCACTACTCCTCTGGATACTCCTCCTCATCTCCAGCAGTGCCACAGAGATCCTCGGACTGCAGCTTTGCATACGGATCCGGACACAGCAGTGCCAAAGCCACCACTGTCGGTCAGATGGGTTATTCTAGCTACCAGGCAGCAGCCAAACGAGGCTATAGTGGATATCCTTCAATGAGGGGGGAGTCGACAGGGCCTACATCACCAGGAGGAGGATACATGTCTTTGGCCAAAAGTAGCCCCTTCAGCTCCTCCTCCTCTCCAGAAGGTTACAAACAGTACAACTCCAATCAGTGGAGCTTCAGGTAAATCACTTGTATTAAACTTGATATAAATATTTCACTCAAGCTCCTGGTTTTCAGTTTTACCATGTCGACAATGTGCTAATTACCAGAATATACCTGGCATCAGTTAACTCAGGGCTACATTGTGTTTATTATCCAGCTTAGGAACCCATAGTTGAGTGACATTGTTTTCATTTTTGCAGTGCTGTTGCTCAAGTGCTGTTTGTATGTTTTATATGTGGGTCGCCATATTTATTATTCATTGGTATTATTATTTTTTTTTCCAGACAAGGTTATGGTGGCTGGTCAACAGACAGCTTTGGGCATCACTATCATGGCTATAGTGAATATGGGTCCAGTGAATCCAAAGACATTTTGGATATCTCCAACTACACCCCCCAGAAGGCCAAGCGACAACCTTTTCCTGAAAGTCTATCAGAATCCTCCTCTGACTCTTCACATCTCGGCTCCGTGGCCATCAGCAGTGGACCCAGCTCCACAGGTGGCACATACAAACATAACGAAGGCCCTTCTGTTAGTGGAGAGGGGACTCAATCAAGTCTGTCCAGCCTGGAGAAGTTGATGATGGACTGGCACGAGAGCGCTTCAGGGCCTTCGTATAACTGGAGCCAGAACGTCCTCTTCCAGGGTGGGGGACCGAGCAAACCTGGCCGTGGTCGTCGGAAACGGACTGAACCACAAACGGAAAGAGAAGGGGTTTCTGCTTTTCACTCAGATTCCCCATCCAGTCCCTCTCCAACACCTACTCCTGGACCTAAGCGGGGAGGGGTCGGAGGACGAGGCAGAGGGTCTAGAGGAGGCAGAGGGGGCTTGTCTTCGTGTCAGAGATCTGGGGCCAAAGGCAGAGGCAAGGCGGCCTCTACATCCGGAGTGGGAGGAGCAGCAGTGATTGCTGGAGGACCAGAGGGGTCTGGGCTGTTCCAGGAGGGGCTGGACTACTACAGTGGAGACAGCAGTAGCCTCTCTCCCCTAGCCACCTCCAATCCCGCACCACCTTCAACCTACCTCCAGGACCCCTGTGAGTACCCTTCCCCATATTCTGCCCACCCCTCCACGCCTTCCTCCGAGGAGCGGTATCCAGCCTTATACCCTGGAGAGTCCTCCTCTTCCCTGTCACCCAGTGTCTCGTCTCCCCCTTACCCACCCAAACCCACTCCTCCCCCGCCCCAGTCCTACCATCCTGTCCCCTCCAGGACCTTCTCCCCCTCCTGCTCTCCCTCACCTCGGATCACACCCCACTGCGGCATTGCACTGAGTCCCTCACAGCGCCCCCCTCCAAAGGACCCCCAGTTCTCGCAGTATGACTCTCCCAGCTACTGCAGCTCGCCCTACTGGTATGGACAGACGTCGCACAGTGGCAGCCACAGCCCACACTCAAACGCAGCTGCGCACACACACGGCAACCCGCACACGAGTCCTCACGGCAACGCTCACGGCAATCCGCTCGCGAGCCCAAATGTGAACGCGCAAACACATAATATAAACCCGACTGCCCATGACACGCAACATCACATTACACAGCCCCACGCCAACCTAAGCTCACATTCCAACACCTTACATCACCAGAGCAACCCCCTTTCCCACTCAAATGCCCACACCAGCAATCAGCCCCACCACAACACACACACCAACCCCAACCCCAACTCTCACCTCCCCGCCCACACACACTCCAACCCCAGTCCCAGCCTCCACTCCCACTCAACGCCTGTGCTTTATGAGGAGTGCAGCCCTTCCCTGACCGTGCCCCCCCACAAGAGGGATCTGACTCCCCACGCCATGAGCACAGGCCACCGCCAGGGCCCCTTGCCTCTCTCCCCGTACTCCAAAGCGCCCCTGGACTCCTCGCCCCATCAGGAGGACACTGGCGGCTTTTCCTTGTCCCACCAATCTTACCAGGGCATGGGACATCGCTACCCCTCCCAGGTGGCTCAGGGAGGTGGGGTGCTGTGCCAACTCCTGGACCCAGCCAACGATGACAGCTTCAGCGTCACCAGCCTGTAACAGCAGGTGAGCTTATTTAACCTTACCAAAGGCCATACTACCCGTTTAAGACATTACTTTGAACAGCAAATCAAAAAGTAGAAATTTGGATGAAATAACAGTATTATTTTCACAAAGTTAAAAATATCAAAGTCTCATATTACTCTATCTGTCCTCACTTCTTTCTCTTTCTCTCTCCCTCTGATTTTCTTTCAGGTTCATTCAATCCAAGCTTTTACAGATTTGCAAACATTTTCTTTTGTTCGTTTTTTGGTAAGAAGACTTCTTTGTGAGAGACTGTGATGTGAAGGGTGACAATTTAGCTGCCAGCTGTGGACAGTAAAGCTTTTAATTCTCCAGCACTGACAATCAAAATCAACCGCAACTTAAACACCCAAGCATGGACACACACACACACACACACACACACACACACACACACACACACACACACACACACACACACACACACACACACACACACACACACACACACACACACACACACACACACACACACAGAAGCGCATGTGCAGATTATTTCACTACCTAAACATTAACATATACAATCATCATACTTGTATTACTCACCTATGTGTATGCTGGAATGAGGGAATTGGCGAGAGGAGCTGACAGATGAATACCAGACGCTGACAGACAGAGACAAAACTATTTCCTCACCCCTTAGTATCTATGATACATAGAGGGCTACGTTGCCCGGAAGTCTGTATCTCACCAACACCTTTTTGGTCCTGTTCTGTACATCTGCAATATGGATTTGCTATAGGACACTGCTCTCGCTCTCTCTGTCTCTGTTTCCTCTCAACCTCCCCTCTCATTCGCTAAACCAGCAACTGTGGTCTGCACTCGACCGACACTAACCCTGAATTTCTGTCTTGTGCCCTAACCTGAAACGCATCTGAGCCCAAATCAACTTTTTAAATACCACGAGCCTAGCATATGTCCCACTCTGCGCACTCCTTGTGTTGTGTACCATTAGAGAAAAGTGGACTCTACCAGTCTACCAGCTGCTCTTGAAATACCAGCATCTGTACATATGACTCCAGCTCCAGGGGACCCCTCTTCACTCTGAAGGTCTGTCATCAACATGCACTCCTCAGCGTTCTGCCATGGTTTCTCTGCTCTGGGTGGGTGCGGGGGACTGCAGCATGGAGACCCAACATCCTGTGTTTTGCTGTTTTAACTACAAGGGAAAGAGACATTGAAATCACACAACGGCCCCAAAGAGACTATAGTTTTCTGTGTGCGAATGTGAATCAGAGGAGGGGTGTTTGCGTGACTGCAGTAATGCATGTATTTGTGTGTGTGTGTGTGTGTGTGTGTGTGTGTGTGTGTGTGTGTGTGTGTGTGTGTGTTGTGTGACTGTGTGTGCTTGCCTGTGGGGTCAAAAAGAGTGAAGCTCTCCAGACACCAAAGTCTTGGCAGGGCCTCATTCTTTCTTTCACTCTCCCTTCTTTTTTCTGTGGTCTTGTGTTGTTTGGTGGTTTTTGTGATGAAAAAAAAAATGTATATCTGTCTTGTTACATATCATGTATGTATCTGAGGTGCAAAATATTTAAATACACATTCTGTTCTTGCCATTGGTAATCGTATCTATAGCATACTGCTTCTTTAAGGGATAATGGGAGGTGTGAGCACGTTTGTGTACGTGTTTTAGAGCCTCTGTGAGTATTGGGCTTTGCCCAGACTGTCTGGAACTGCAAGCGAAAGAGTTCAATCAAGGACACAATTCGACATGGAGGGGAGTGAGAGGGAGGGGAGGAGAGGAATAGATGTTGGAGAGGGGAGGATGTGTTGGAGGGGGAAAGAAAGGAACCAGAATGGAGAAATCAGAAAAGAGTGTCTGAAATGTTTTAAAGCCACTGAAACAAAATGCACAAAAATGTGCTGTTTCAAAATGACTCTTCCAAATAAGGAAAGGTATTAAAGCACAGCGTGAAGCCTGGGTATACCAGAGAACTGTCGGGAAGGGAGCCTATGCTAATTTCATGAGCAAATATTGTACATTTGCAGCTTGTGTGTGTGTGTTTGTCCTAGACAGACAGAGACATTGCGCAAGCAAGAAAGCAGATGGGGGGAGTTTACTGGCTGCATATTGTGTACAGTTTGTCAACAGGCTGACTAAATTGACTTAGACAAGGCTGGAGGAAATGTTTGCTGTGACATTCCACTGTATGGTGAAAGGGGACACGCACACCAACATTACATGACAGACAAAGCAGAAGAGGGTCTCTTTTGGACTTTTCTTATGTAGGCTACTGAATTTATACAAAATACCCACATTTAATTAAATTACAAATTAATATTTCATGTGCTGAGTTTAATCTGTAACATTATTTCTCAACAACCAGTGGTATATTCAGATATATTAAATTAAGTAAATAAGAGTTGAAAGCACAATGTAACAATTACAAGTAAAGGTCCTGCTTTAAAAAAAGACATTAATGCAAAATTGTAAGTATTCATTATGCAGAAAAATCCCCCTGCAGGAATATATATTACAGTATTTAAATGTTGATGCATTAATCTGTGTGCATTATCATTTAAATGTAGCTTGTCTTGAGGGAGCTAATCCTAACAACTTTAAAATATATATATAGGTTTAGTTTCCTATATAAAATGTTAATCTCCTAAGTAACCAGGCCTGAAGAGTAAAAAGGAAATGTAGGGGAGGATAGGCCTACGTAAAAACTAGCATAAAATAAGTACCTCAAAACTACTTCAAGTACTTAAATAAAAGTAGCCTACCTATTATTTAGGCCACAGACCGTGACTGAAATCGGGTTCTGCTTCAACAATAATAAGGCAGTCCAGATAAATGTTGGTCAACAATGTTAATATTCAATTTTCAATATGGTTTAACATCCAACTTATTTTCCTTCACATGGGAGTCCTTGGCCTGTTTGCTCAATATAAAGCTGAGTCATGGTTCCCAGAGCTGTTACCAATTATTTTGAGTTTTTTAATTGCATGTTCAGAAAAAATAGAATCCTAAATAAAATCCCAATTTCTTTGTATTTTAAAGGCTTTCATAACACGATTTAGAACACTGATACCAATTAAGGTCTTATTTTAAGATGAATTAAATCAATGCCTTTTAAGGCTTTGAGGATCTGCAGGAAACCTGTGAGTAAATGGGCGCTTTAACCAGGATCTAAGTGAATTGTAAACTGTATTCGTTGTATGGGGACTAACTAACTAATAAAAGAGCAGTCACTGTGCCAATAAGGCCCTCGTTGACCGAAGAATGTGCTTCGTCATCACAACTTTCCCCTGGGGGTAAGAAGAGGAAGGAAGAGGTTGGGGAGGAGGAGAAGAGGAGGAGGGTTGTTCTCAGTGGGGACTTTCCTCGCTGCCTTTCAGTAGAAGAAAACTAAGTTGAATCAGTGGGCACTGCGCCGGAGATGTTCCCCTGTGCCGCCACGGAGGTATGCAGACCTGTGCGCGGTGGCTTGGCCGCGGTGGTATCATCCCTCTCCGCTCGGGAACACTGCTGCTCCTCCTGGTCCCGCCGGTTCTCCTCGCTCTCCAGCTCCTCGTCGCCGGCCCACGGCTGCCCCGAGTCACAGGGTCGGGGGAGCGGGAGGGTGCGGTGGCCTTCTCCGTTATAAGCATCGAACCGGAGAGAGAGCCACGCCAACGGGGATCCCCGTCTCGGGAGGAGGAGGAAGGGGACAGGAGGGAGGGGACACGAGCGTATGAGGATGAGAACGAGGTGCTCTCGCGGCAGGTAAATAGAATAGCATAGACTAGAGTGATATAGCCTACAGTTGAATTGAAATGTTTCTGAATGTTTACATTGTTGCTAAAGAACATGTAGTCTATTGCACAACAGCTATAGACATTTCCTGGGAAAAAATGACAATCCATTTTCCCTTCATCTATATTATATTAGGCTATATACAGTATATTGATTATTATAGGTGAACAAATTATCACCCATTCATCTACACCTTAGTTTATTTAATGACAAATAGTTTACCTTAATCAAATCAAATCGAATTAACAATGCACTTAATTTGAACCGTGACTAATTAGGAGAAAATAATGTAGGCCTATGCTTATGTAGGTTTACTTTTCCAGTCCCTTCATTATCCTGCTTGAGTTTGTGCACATCCCTGTGAATTATTACAGACATGAAGGAACAGGTGAGGGCACAACCCTGACCCCAGATCAGAGACCAGTAACAGCTGTTTTCTCCCCCACTCTCTCTCTCTCACTCTCTCTTTCACCCTTCATCTGTGTTAGTGTGTGGGTGCTTCTTTTCTCTCCTTACCATAACCTCGTTCCTCTCACTCCTCACTTCCCGTCTCTCTTTCATTCCACTTCTTCTCCCACTGTCTCTTTTTCTGCCCAAGGCTGAACTCTCTGACTCATTCCAGTGAATCTAGTGAATCATCAACCCCCCCAACCCCTTTCCCACCGAGGTTGCCATGGTGACCACAGGGTTCACTTTGAGTTGGGTGGGGTGGGAGGCCTTTGTGTGAGTGTATGTATTTCTGTTACAGTTAGTGCCTCAGGCAAAACTATAGGACTGAGGTCAGAGCCTAAGACCTGCCTCCTCAACCCCTCATACCAGGGGCAGGCAGGGAGCACACTCTCACAAATTACTGACATTCCTATGCATTATTCAGACCCCTTTGAAATTCCAGTGATTGTGTTGTTTTTCCTTGCACTATACTGTCTATCAATGTAATGATATGTATGCGTGCATGTTCCCAGATGGGACCCAGAACATTGGAGGTGCAGCCCTGGGCGGAAGACAAGCCATCCTTTACAGCAGAACTCAATCGTCTTCTCACTTATATCACCAGGCCACAGGTAGGCTATCTTAAACAATGTGAAATAAAAAACAATTGCACTTTTACTATTCGCTACAATAATAACAATTTGCTACAACGATAACAACAAATAGAAAAATACTTTGATTAAATCTGAACATACTTCATATTGATGATCTGATTTGTATTTGTGAAACTTTTACTTTACAGACTTCAAAACAAGAATACAGATTATTAGTGAGGAATGACAGGAAATTAAATGAGATTAAATCAAATGAAAGCTATAAATCATTAATATACAGAATTACATATAGGCTACAGTACTTATTATAGTTTGCGCCAACCTTTTTGGCTTTTGAGCCTTGCATGTTGGAAATGGTAAAAGCTCTTCAGTTTATTGACTGAAACCGTTTAGATGGTCCAGAACCTCAGGTTGGAAACTATTGGTCTACTCTGGCTCCATAGGGACCTGCAGATAGGCTACTGCAGCCAGGATTTCGATCATGCCAAACCTTAAGAGTAATCAATAAAAAAATTCACTGCAGACTTTCAGTGTGGGGGTTAACATTGTATTAATATAATCAGTCAGGAGCTGTCAGTATCCTGGCAGCACAATTCTGCAGAATCTGGAGCCAGCGAGGACTTTCAGTTCCAGACAGGAAACACCCAGGCAAGAGTTAAGACTTAAACAACACATTGAGCCAGGAGGGAAGATGATGAAGCCAACTATATTGGGTTGATTTTGTTCTACAATGATTCAATACCTGCTGCTAATTTAGTTAACTCCCAAGTTAAATGATTATCATCAACTGGATCTCAAATTTTTACAAGTCAATTTGGATAGAAAATGATTTGCCTTAGTTAAAGATACTTGGCCACATCACTCACTGTCTGAAATGTTCTCATATTTTTCACATGAAGCTCTCACACAACGTCTTCCTTTTTAAATGTCTCACTTCTTGGTTGTAATTCATTGGGTGTAAGATTGTTCTCATACCTCTCATGTGACCTCTTCTCTCCTGTCCACCCCCAGCTGAACTGCTCCAGGGTTTTGTCTCCCGGTCGGGCTGAGGCATCACAGCCCCCTGCAGATTCCCCCCACTGGCTGCTGTGTGCTGAGGACTGGCTCCTTCCAGCTGCAGATGGGCCGTGTGTTGCATACTCTTTTAGGTGTGCCCACATGTCTGTATACGATGTGAATGTCTGTGTGCATGTGCGGCGCTGCTTATGCATTCTTATCGCCGGCAGAGTTGGAATAAACAATGAAATGCATATTTAATCATGCATGCAATAATTTTCAAATGCCTGCGCTCCCCTGCCTCTCAGTCTATCTTTTCTCTTTGTCTCTCCAGTATGGATGGGGGAGATGCGGAGTTTCTAAAGACTGTGTCAGGGCTGGGATGTGAGGTCCACAGTTTTGATCCCAGCAACTCCAATGCATCTGGTCGTCACCTTGGCAACGGTTTGGCTAGTAACCATGGCGATGGAGGCGTGGTCAGCCAGCACAAGATGTGGCTGGAGTGGCGAGCTGCAAGGAAGCGCAAGCACAAGACGAGAGACAACCTGGGTGGTGTTTCTCAAAGACTGGCAGACATCATGGCAGCTCTGGGACATCACACAGTAAGACACACACGCGCACACACGCACACACAGGACACACACACACACACACACACACACACACACACACACACACACACACACAGAATAAGAAATTTAGAGAAACAGTGGCAAACAAACATACCTTAGAGTCTTTTCAACCCAACGTACCCAGAAAGCTCTCTTACTTGTACGTTCCCATAGCAACAGGGCTCTGCGCCATCCCTGGCTGCCATGGCAACAATTTAAGTGAGTGGATCACACACTGGCCCAGTTACATCCTGCAGCCACAAGAGGGAACTCCATACCTACAGTTTGTGTGTGTTTTAGTCCACATTATGAGAAGTGGTCCAAGACATTTACAAATATTCCAAAAAATTATAATTTTGTTTTAATATTTGGCTGATTACAAAGCAATAGTTAAGCTATGGAAAGGAGTAAGGCTGCATGATAAAATCATAATAATACTAGGAAAAAAGACATAATATTAGTACTTACTACTTTTTAAAAATACAATAATAGTAGTCTTTAAAAGACATTGTAGTGTTTATTTGCATTGTGAATATATAATTAATATTGTGCAGTCCTATAGGGCAACATTGAATAATTTGTATCTCCATTCCCTATTCTCTATAGGTTCACTTCCTCTATGCGAACCTGCTCAGTGCTGAGTGGCGAGTTTTCCAGAACTGGATTGAGACAGAAACTCTGCAGAGTGTCCAACATCTGGTTGCCACGGTGCACCTGCAATGGGCAGGGTTTGAGGTGGGCGGAACCGATGAGGAAGTGCTCCGCTATTGGTTCAGTGTCCTACAGGGTCTCCATGCTTCTGGACTCAAGTTGGTCCACAGTTCTGCAGGAGAGGGTCACAGTGTCCTTAAACATACAGTAGCAGATGCTCACAGCTCTTACACCCTGAGCTGGGTCAACACGAGACACTGACTCTTACACATATACACACACGTGACCAGAAATTGCCGATCAAACAAGAAGAAGACGGTCCAACTTGAAATAGTTGGTGGGATTACACCTTTTTTTCCCCGTCACTTCATGCACAAGCAGTTCTTAACATGACATCTCCCTCTAGTGGAGATGAAAGGATCTGCCTGTATGACTCCACCCTCAAAGGGAAATACTGCTATGACTGTACATGATGTACTGGCTAATGTGAAATATGGAGTCGAAGGAGGGTTTGCCAGTTTAACTGAGATACAGCATAATACTGTAATAATTAAAACTGCTGGATTGTTTCCTAATTAAGCTTTAATATCAAACAGCAGGTAGCAACACATTTTAATTTATTTTTTGTCATGCCATCCATGCACCTGTGATTTTATCAATATCATTAATATTATTGTATCGCACAGTGCTATCTTTCTCATTCATCTGATCAGAGTGTAGTTTGAATGTATATTGAGCCGATTGTTAAACGTATTTGTGTAAATCTCTGAAGGCCCTAAATGCTTTTATGTGCAATAATTATTTACACTGAAGAGAAGCTTAAATTATTTAGAGAATAATAGGGCCTACAGTGAAATATATAATATAATTATTGTACTGACTTCATTTTTGCTCTCTACTGTGTACTGTTTAACAAAGAAAAAACAATTAAACCATGTTATAAATGTGCATTATTACCACAATGAAATACCAAATAAAGCCAGACAATTTTTGACTTCTACTTTGTCTGTACTTGGAGTATCTGGAGTTTGTAAGTAAACAGGTTCGATTTCTTAGGTTTAACTGTGTGTTGTGTTCAATGAAAAAAGGGAAGATTGTCCCCTTCTCTATTTTAGATACACCCAAATGCAACCACAGTAACAACTCATGACTTCATATACAAAGTAATTGCGCCTTATAGGAGAGGAAAACAATGATGGTCATTATGTCAGAGGGGGCTGTGGGGCCTACAGCAGCTGCAAGAATATGAATAGGCCTCAGTGAATATCTGCTGTGTGTGGTTAAGTGTCACTATATCTGTCATTAAAATGTGTAAATGGAGGATGTGTATGAAGTTTGTGTATGCAAATGTTTATATAATGCTTAATTGTAATGTAGGCTAGTTGTGAATATGCATTCACCAAACATGTATGAGGCCAAAGCATGTATCGATGCAATTCATTAAACTGTTTGTGTTCTGTATAGCAGATTCAGGCATGTTAATATAATTGCCATTTAAGTGTTATGTAAACTGAATAAGAAACAAGTCTAACATAGGCTAGACTGTGCTGCAATAATTGCTATGCCGTTATTATTGGAACATTCAAACAAACAGGATGTCTCAATAGTTGGCCTTCTCCCGTTTACCAAACGTTCCTGTACTTGGATTAATGATTTAGCCTTTACTGGAGGATGATTTGCCTCTCCTGCCATAAACTGTGCTTCCAGTTCGCACAGGCTGAGTTAAGATGAAGGATACACTTAACTCACGCAGCGAGGCTCACGGGACAGTTAATTTATCTCCATGAGTGCTTTTCTCCACTGTGAGCTCTTATTCATAAAGGCCAATGCCAGTCATTCCTCGGACGCGTTCCAACTCGCAGTTTACAGCTTACGTTGGAATGTGCTTCTGCCTCATGCCTCCACCCTTCGTTACGCAAATTACGTACACATGTTTGCCACTAGTCAGGGCGGAGTTGCGCTTTCTACGTTGAATTTTCCACATCCTGTTCTCAGCAAAAACAGATGACAGGCGTGCCAACCAATCAACTCCGAGGAACTCAGTCGCTCGAGCAATCAGAAGTTCACAATCCCGGGACTTCAGTGATCAGTTTAGCTAGCCCGTGTAATGTACCGCTCAACATTTATTGTGGAAATCTGGAGACAGGACAACAACTAGACTGTCTAGAGAGAGCCTACAGTTGTCTCATTTGGACGGTAAGTAAAATGTGTTTGATCATTGTTGTTCTCATAAAGTGGAGGATGGAAACATACTTTTGTTTGGCTGTTCCTTCGAGATAAGAGACGCCTACAAGTTACTTCCTGCTCCGACAAGGCCGAGGTCCCGAGTTACATTTTAGCCCGTTTAGCTGATGTTGTGGACCTACAAGTGTATGATATCCGACTCAGTTGTTATTTTGTTGCTACTTATGTTGGAAAACGTTAGAGTTTACTCCAGTTATGAGTGAAATCTTTTTGTGAAATTGACAGAGCGGTTGCCTGTAGGCTACTGCTGAGCATACCACAGACACACACACACAGTGATGTGTTTCGTCTGGATACAACTGTAACAATTTAGACTTCTCATGAAAAAAATGGACAAACGGTTACAATAGCCTACGCAACAATGTGCCTGCCAACTCGACATGCAAAATGCAAACACTTGAATCTTCTAGTAGTAGCCTATCACTGGTACCGTCAACTCATACATTAACCTGAAAAACTTGTAATTAGGCAACCAAACTGGGTCAAAGGAACCACTGAAATTCTGCCTGCCTGCGCTGTTGAAGCAGGGAGATTCTGCACTCACTGCAAACCTCTGAGCGCCCGTGGGTGTTGTCATTTTCTGAACAGAGTCCATATGGCACAGTGGCGAGACTGCTTCACGTGGGGAGCTCACGTTGACACACACTGACTGTGATCTCTCCATAACACTTTTAAATATTCACACTGCCATAGGCATAATTGTGAAGATCAATCATTATTCCAACAATATATTTTCGCTCGCCCTTTCTTCCGGTTTCACATCTTAAACTAGATGGATCCTGGGGGTTTGCTGAGTGAAGCAAAGCTTTAGTTTTGCTTCTGCTTTAGCTCTATGTTTATTTATACATACGTCTGGGCGTCACATGAGCTTGATGTGACATATTAAGGGATGGAAGTAACTTTGAAAAGTCCTAAACCAGTAAAAATTACCCATCATCATAATTTCCCAGAACCCCTAGGTGACATGTTTACATTTTTGTTTAGCAAACAAAGAGTTTAAAAACCCGAAGAATAGGGCTTGGTATGTTTAAATTTTTTCGAGATATTGATACCGATACCTTGACTTCGATACGTATTTTATAAAATCAGGTTGACAAATCGCCATTATTATGGTCAAAAATACTTATTTTTCAACTTAATTCCTGTATGTTTGTAGGTCTCTGGCACAATTTCTAACGTTCCTCTCTCCCTGGCAGGGTTGGGTCCCCGAACCCTCAACACCCCGCCATGCCTCTGATTACGAGGAACATAGAGCCGCGGCACGTGTGTCGTCAGACCATCCCTCCCAACATCCGCAGCGAGCTGGAATGTGTCACCAATATCAGCCTGGCCAACATCATCCGCCAGCTGGGCAGCCTCAGTGAGTGTCTGCAGTGTGTGATTAGGTTTCATTAAAACATGGTGTGAATGGTTAATAACACATGGCAAATGTGTATTATGTATAAGTATGGGCACATGTTTATGCAATGTTTTATTTGGATGTAGCTGTGAATGTATAGCCTATTTATTGTGCATGAGTGTTTGAAGCCATTCATTTAATCGATCATGAACATTTGTGTGCTTGTGTAGGCAAATATGCTGAGGATGTGTTCGGGGAGCTGTTTGTCCAAGCTGGAGCATTTGCGCTGAGAGTAAATACACTGGGAGAGAGAGTGGATCGTCTTCAGGTTAAAGTCACCCAGCTGGACCCCAAAGAAGAGGAGGGTAAGTAGTAGCCCCACATGTCAATGTTAGTATAACTACTTACTGTATGTCATTATCAGAGTAGTTTGAATATGGTCAAATCAATTTTCTTTTTTTCTTTCTTTTTTTACATTTCCTGTATTTCCTTACACTGACTCCAATTGAAACTGTAAATAACTTTCCTATGAGCACAATACATATTTAATAACATATTCTATGTTGCATCTGTCTGTCTGTTTGTGTCTCAGTCTCTCTGCAGGCCATCACTACACGTAAGGCCTTCCGCAGCAGTCTGACCCAGGACCAGCAGCTGTTCACCAGGCCGTCTCTGCCAATGCCCGTACAGGACACCTACATCACCTGTAATCCGCCCCCACCACTCAACAACCTCAGCCAGTATCGGTAGGGGCATACATACACACCCGTACCTCTTATTCATTCTCAGGAATAAACAGAACACGTGCTTGCATATGTGCTGATGGAAACAGACACACACACACACACACACACATATACACACACACACACACACACACACATATACACACACACACACACACAGCCTATATTTTTTTCATGACTATACATTATTTAAAACCCACCTCTCATATGCTTTCACAGCTCATTCAGAAAAAAGTGTGATGTTCAGTCCCGAATAAATGCTTGAAAAAAGTTGAATTATGATTTTTGTGATACTATATATCACAAAATTGTCAAATCAATTGCTGGAATATTTATGCTGTTGCTTATAAAGTATTTTGTGCACCTTTGCAAAACCCTTTGAGAGTCATGCTGATGCAGTAGCCTTTGCTTTTGTTTATTAATGTATCAACATGTGAGTATATATTTTTTGGACAATTTTTGTAATCCACTCTTTCCTGTTCATGCTGATTTAAAAGGCAACAATAACGACACATTACACTAAACCCATACAAAGATATGAAATGTAATGTAATGTCTCTGCTTGTACCTGAACTCCCTAATCGAATCAAAGCAGTAATGAAGACATTTTGTGGCTTAAACTAATTCACTCAACACATAACCAGGTTGACACATTATAAGGGAGATCCTGAATTTAAATGTTGCGTGAGGCATGACATGTCAACGGAAGTATGATTAATGAGGAACCAGAGCAATATGGGGCTGGGATGGTAGAGGCCCAGACTAAAGACAATATAATCCTAATCATTGAAGACATCAGTGATAAGCAGACTAAGAGAGAGGCCTAAGTGTTTCCAGTTATATTATAAAGAATTAATAATTTGACCATGGAAGGGCTTTACAGAGGAGGATATATCTGTTCACCTTTTTTTGCATACTAAGTACTATGCGACTAAAGAACATTTTGTTGAGCTAAAAAGGGGAAGCTTTTTGGCTTGGTAATATTGACACATTCAGTAAGGCAGATAAACATCTGTCAACAGACATTTATCTATGTGGAAACAAGATAACCTAAAGTGTCACTGATACCAAAATGTATTTAGAATGTTTGTAAATGGTTCCCTGCAGTGACGATGGGAAGGAGGCCCTGAAGTTTTATACGGATCCCTCCTACTTCTTTGAACTGTGGAAGGAGAAGATGATGCAGGACACCAAGGACATCATGAAGGAGAGACGCAAGCACAGAGTGAGTCCCATGAACGCGCTCATACACACAAGCACAAGTAACACAACAGTCACTGAGTTAAAACACACGGTCTGCATTGGTCACGTCAAACATGGGAAGCATTTTGACCCAACCCCTCCATAACTCTTTCCCTTTTCTGAGTAGAAGGAGAAGAAGGACCATCTCAACCAACGGACGCTTAATCCACGCAAGATCAAGACCAGGAAGGAGGAATGGGAACGCCTCAAGATGGGTCAGGAGTTTGTGGAGCCCAAAAATGAACTGTAAGTTGAGAGATGGACTGGAGGTGAGGTGAGGTGCGAGGAAGTCCCCATGGGTTGATGGTGTTTGTTGTGTCGGTGCAATCTTTTGAAGGCATATCAGCGATAAAAAAGAAAAAAAAAGAAGAAGACCTTTTATGAACTCAATATTTGTCTCTCTAGTTCACACAGTAAAAATGCAGTGTTTGCCCTCTCGTGGTAAACTCTTTTCTGCCCCCGTCTTATCATCCAATCTTTACACAGTGATATGGGAGGTACGTCCTGTCTAAAAATGTTCTCAGGGGGTTGGGTGTAGAACTTTCTGTCACTGGCTAATGGCAGTCAACAAATTTGAGAATCACACTGGGCCTTTATGTCGATTATTGTAAGATTATTTTATTTGGAATATATCGGAATAAATAGGTAACTTAACATATGTTATGCATTGCTGTATATTATTTATTCTACAATATATAAAATAAATAGAAAATGAAAAAGAACTATGAAAGAAGAATTTGTAAATAAATGACAGAAAATTAATATTTCTGTACACAGTATTACATAGGTATTATAACCACCTATTTGATATTATTTTGTTTTTGCTATTTCAATTTTGTCATGGTCTACTAAAGTAAAGTTAACTGTAACAATTTGATGAGAAAACCCATTTAAGTTCAATATTGTGTATTGTTGTATGGGCTGCGGTGCTTTATCTATTTCTTAAGTGATTTACAATTTGCCGGGTTGGTTTATAAATCAATCACGAGTCCAGCCAGATGAGGGAAAAAATCATTAAGTTTTTCTGTCAAGCTGTTAAATTAAAAGACAAGGCAATCTCTTACTGTAAGCCACTGCACTTTGTGTTATTTTTAATAGCTATGGGGAACTCAAAGCGGCCACCACAAGTGTCAGTGTCATTATTTGTGGCTGATGCTGAATGCATTTATGATACAGGCGCTCTTAATCTTTTATGGGTCACTTCTTGTAAACGAATGAGCAAACCACCACAACTGCAAATTAGTTCTGTAGACGCTAGATGTTACTGATGAAGTTCATTTGCAAGTCCTGCTTTCAGAGAACAGAGAATGACATACTGTATTTTAGGCTGATAGCGATGTTTGAAATTTGCTTTAAGGAATTCTTCCGAGGGCCTAAACGGCAGTATTGGATCTGGAGAAGGCTTCAATTCTGAAGGCTTGGAGATGAGCACCGGCTCCTACGCTTACGAACCCGGTTCCCCTTTCTCTACGACTGGCCCCGATGACCTGCCTCCTCCACCTCCAGACATGGCGTAAGTGGCATCTTGCACAGTAACCCGCACACACCAGCATGTGCTCGAGTGTACAGCTATACGTGTACTGTACTGCAATCCTGAACACATCCCCTCAAGATGACAGAGTTGAACAGCACTGAAACAGATTATAAACCTCCTGTTCACTTTCAGCCTGTGATTGAATGAAGAAGCTTCTCTTTATCTCTAACTTCTTCCACTCTTTGTCACTTGGCAGTTACGATGGACAGTATGGAGTGCCGGCGCCGAAACGCGTCAGCATGCTGAGTCCCGCCCACCCACCTCCCGCTCCCCCCATGGCCTCTCCCACGCCCAACTCTCGCCCCAACCTTGCCCCTCCCCCTGCCCCCCCTCCCCCTCCTCCCCCCTCTGGCTTCGGGGTGCCCCCTCCTCCCCCTGGCTTCGACAGCCCACCTGCCCCTCCTCCCCTCTCCTCCTCTGGCTATCCCTCCCCGCCCGCTCCCCCTCCTCCGCCCTCCATGTCTGCTTTCTCTCCTCCTCCTCCTCCGCCCATGGCTGGAGGCGGCGGTCCACCACCTCCCCCTCCTCCTCCCCCTCCTCCCGGACCCCCTCCTCCATCCTCCTCCGCTCCCCTCTCTGGTGGCGGGGCGGCGGCTCCCAGCTCTGCTCCCAAACCAGTGCCAGAGCCGGAAGATGACGCTCGTAGTGACCTGCTGCAGGCCATCCGACAAGGTTAGACGCAGCCACAGGAAGCGGATCAGTAGGAAATGGATGTTCACAGTCCTCTCTGTTGATTGGTTGAATAGATTAAATTAAGTGTAATTAATTAAGTAAATTAAGTCATTAAAAAAGCATTACTCCATAGCGCTACTAGTGGCCAAATATCCTCAGTACAATTAGCTAATAATAGTCTATTTTTGCCTAAAGTAAAAAAGACTTAATTCACAATTTTTACTTGTACTGAAGCAATATGAAATAACAAGACACTAAATACAAGCGAACTGATTACCCTTGTAATAATAATAAGTACACTTACAAGGTGTTTTAACATTTACATTTGTCTCAAATTACAGTTTTTCATGCATGCAAAGATTTTCTTAAACTACGATACACTTGTATAGAATAAAAGCAGGAAGAGAAAGCACCTTTGTATATTTGAATCACAGTGTATTATTCAAAGTATTATGCACATGTTGCCAGTCAAACCCACTCACCTCCTCTGTCCTCCCCAAACCATTTAGGTTTCAACCTGCGTAAGACGGAGGCCCAGCGGGAGCAGGAGAAGAGGGATACCTCAAACAACGACGTGGCGGCCATCTTGTCCCGCCGTATCGCAGTGGAGTGCAGCGACAGCGAGGACGACTCTTCAGAGTTTGATGGCGACGATTGGTCTGATTGATCGTCAACCCCCCCTCCCTTCACCTTCACTACCACCTCTGTATCTTTCCCCTTTGCCATACAAAGGATCAGTGTATTTCCATGCAGATCACACTCTTAAGCTCCAGTGAAGCAAAGATCCACGTTTTGTGCGTCTGTCAGATTTCGAGTGTATATGCGCATGTAGTAGTGACTTATTACAAATCACATTCCTTGATCAGTGTATTTCTATTTATCCGAAGTTATTTAGTTGAGAGGTGCACAAGTCCAAAGATTGAGAAAGAGTGCGAGTGTGCCCGATTGTGTGATTTAATTGGACGACACAATGCTGTTATTGATGTGAGAGTGTTGTGTGACTTGCTGCAAGTCTCTGTGTTAAGGCTGTGCGTCAACACATCACATTTGTCTGTATCTTGGTGTCTTATTAGAATCAGGATCCCTTTGCTGCTGGCCTAATTGCCGATTTTATCCGCTTTAGTATATTGTGGCAAAGGATATTGTAGAGACCGTACACACAAGCACACAACCTCTTCCCTACGCAGTGTGGGTTTGTACTCGATGGAAATACACAAGGTGTTGATGTCAAAGCATTCTCAATCGTTTATGGATTATATGATATAGATGTAAAGTTTATATTGCACATTGAATAATATCTACTGAAGGTAATTATTTCTTTTTAAAAGAACACTTTTTATCTTTTTATTCTCCCCTCACTTTTGTATTCATTCAACAATTATTCTGTGGTTGTCTTGGGAACAATTGATTTGTGGATGAGACGTGGTTCTAGTTTATAATCCAGTTCATGAATGAATTATTCAGTGTGACGTGTTGGCTAATGGCAGACACCTGGGCTGTTTGATTAGATCACTGTACAGGACATATGCAGACTTGCATCAGATTTCATGAATCTTTTTGCACCGTGTTTCAGCTACGAATTAAGAATTTTCTTCTCGCTACTTTTCTTCTGATCTCTAATTGGGGTCTAACTAGTTTTTATTGCTTTAATTGCCTTGCTCCGTATAGAATTTGTGCCTTTTTTTTCGCAGCATTTGTCTGTGCTGGTTGGTTTCAGTTGTCCACATCTGATCAGCGTCTTCCAATTCTATTAACAGCTGCCAATGATAAGTCAAATGTAGAACTGACTGATGTTTAGTGTTGACCACATATTTCTCCAAGTGCCTTTTATTTTATATCTGCCTGTGTTAAAGCACAATCACACAGCATGCATAGCCAAAGTTCTGCTTCTCCTGCCTTAAAATTCCCAAATGATTATAGTTATTTCAATAAATATGGAGTGAATTAAAGACTAAAGTATATTTTGTGTGAGAATGAACAGTGTGTATGCTGCGATGCGTTAAATAACAAGTTCCCCGGACTGTCAAGCTTTGGCATCAGAGTCCTTCTGCTTTACCCATGACTCATCCTCTTTTATGTCAGGGCTGCAGACCTTTTCGCAGTGCCCGGTGCAGACTGTGTTGTAGGGAGTGTGGAAATGAGTCGACTGGATAAAAAGTTCAGAAAGTGAGTAGGAGAGAAAAACCTCTTGTATAATCTCTGTGTCCTCCTACCAAGTCTGTTTAAATTTTTTTTTTTAAAGAACAGCAGTGGCTGCAGAGTTAAAGGTTAAAACACTGAATATTGCTTTAGCCACCAAATAATTTAAGATGCAGAAATATAGAAGCAGCAATCTGTGCTTAATTGAGTAAAGGAGAGATATAAGAGAGAGAGAGAGAGAAACGCAGTAAAAACCCTGGCTGCAGTGGAGAAAAGAGTGCTGATGACATTCAGTTGAAAAAAACATATTTATTATTTATCAGTATAAAATATTCATTCATTTTAAAAAGGCTGTGCAACACGAACATATGGTCAAAGTGCCTTTAACATGTGCAAAATAGAATCTCAAGGGTCAATAACATTGTGTTTCTAGACATTCAAGTAAATAAAATTGGGCTTTGGATCACATTGTGATTGGTTCACATTTAAAACCCATCCCTTCCTCTCTTAAAGTGCAGATGGTCGTTAAATCCACTTTTTTTTATGAGTAGGGATAAATATAGCATCCCTGTGATTGTGTCAGTCTGGGGATCCGTTGGATCAACAATTGACTGAGGATGAGGCACAAAATACATACAGGACAGTATGTTTATTCCTTAGCTCTATGATGGCTGCCAGCCAGGACAGTTCAGAACGTTCTGAGTTGTAGAAGGACTTCATCTCTCTGGAAAGTGCGGCTTGCATGTGTGGGAGAGAGACTTTGTGTGCTGGATCTGGATGAGAGTCCACTTAGCTATGTGGTTATCTTGGCACACAAACAGTGATATGTCTGGCATAGATTGTATGGTGGTTTGAGTTTGGCGCTGTTTGGCAGTCTACACATCAACAGGGTAGTGTATGTGCGTGTTCTGTGTATATTTATGGGGACAGCAGGCTTGGAGCAGCACCTTGCGAATGTCTTTGTTTCTCAGACTGTAGAGTATGGGGTTCAGCAGCGAGCCGCCCGCCGCCGGCACCAAGGTGGCATAGGTGTACAGAGGAGGGCTGGACGCGTCCCCCAGCAGCCCCCACAGGGAGAAAGGCATCCAGCAGCCCACAAACACACTGAGCACCAGGATCAACCGAGAGAAGCCCCTCCCACTACTGTGCTTTCTTGCATATGATTGGCTGGCAGGGCGGAAGTGCCTCTGGGTGGCAATGGCATGGGCGTGCCGCCTCGCCACACGGCAGATCCCAGCATACAATTGTAGAGTTACCATGAGAACGACCAGGAAACCGCCGCACAGCAGCGCCAGGTATGTCCGTGTCAGAGGTCGTGCTACAGAACAGGAGCTTGGTTCTCCCAGGCAGTGCCATCCCATTGCCGGTCCCGCCCCGATGACACATGCACCTACCCACACCAGCAGAAGGAGGACGGCTGCTCTGCGACGAGATTCGCTTGAACCATAGGTGAGGGCGTGGCTTAAAGACAGGTATCGGTCCAAAGCTACACCCATCAGGCTACAGAGCGAGGCGGTCAGTGATGTCACCAGCAGTCCTGAGGTCAGCAGCTCTGACCAATCACTAGGCTCCACGCAGAACAGGAAAAGGAAGTGCAGGATCAAAGCAACACCTGCCAGGAGATCGGCCAGACCAAGGCTAGCCAGCAGCAGGAAAACTGGGGCGCGAAGAGACGGGGAGGCCAAGATGGTGGTGACAACTATTGCATTTTCAGTGGCAATGAGAGTTCCTGAAACACACAGAGCCACGCCCCACACTGTGAGAGGCGGGACTGTGTATGCAGTTGAGCCCTCCAGTTGGTCCAGAGGAAAGAAGGGTTCTACACCTGAGGAGTCGTCCCAGCCCAGCTCAGAAGCGTTCAGGACCATGGCTGATCAGCGGTCACACCAACCCAACCTGAGAGAAGAGAGGGGAAAAAGGAGAAAGATGTTACTATAATGTGTCTTTACCATCTCCATCTGTCTATTAAACAGCCTCTACCACCAGCTGTGGTTTCAGCCTGTGGAGCTGCTGGAGGCCGGATGTGGTAACAGAGGACATAAGGTGTTAAAGTCTTTTCACCAAGATAGATTTTCAATGTGAGTGCATTAAGTGGTATTTGTGATTGTTATTTTCTGCTCTCTTGCTACTTGCTACTCTACTGGTTTCTTCAACACGGAGGGACAATGTATTAAGTTTGTAGGATTAGGGCAGATACATGAGCATACTAACTGTTTAGCCACATACCATTGTATTTACTTGTATTCTTTGATACATTACATTAACTGTTATAATAATAACATTAAAATAGTATATTCCAGAATCCATAATGTCCTTAAATAAGCTTTAATAAAAAGAGAGATGGAACATTAAATGCATCATACAGAATACAAGCCCCCTGCCAGTGACGTCACCATATGTAGTCACGAAATAGTCAATCTGTATGCTTAATGCACCGCAATAGATAGTTACTTAAGCATTGATGCACCATTAGACCATCATTGAAAAAATTATCATTGATATAGCTCTTTTAGCTCGTCTCTATAACCCCGTCAGTCTGAGGTTTTCCCTCTTGTTACAGTCTAAACACGATATTTTATTTGATTTGATTTATATTTATTTTGTCTATGGATGTCTTCCAACAAAACTCATTTCAACATTCTCACATGTACAATCCATAAAACCATGACGAAAAGGAGGCAGGGTGAAGAATATATTATATTTCCTGCCCCCTCATATTCAAGTGGAGAACCCGCTGGGACTGATTGTTCCATGCAGCGCCTCATATCATATCCTCAATAGGGAAGCTGCTAATTAGGCTATTTAAGGAAAGGAACTAGTTACCAGGTTCACATGATTGTGCACCCTTGTATGCTATTATCTTCTTGTTCTTTGGTACGTCTGTCAAAATGTCTTCAAGCCAACCGAAAGGGAATACCACATCAGAACTGTGTATTACATCTAATACAGATATAATATAAGGCTATTTTCATGCATTTTTTCTTTTGCTCATAAAGGAAGATTTTTTTTAAAAATTACTATTGAAGTCTTTCATCCTCCACAGAGTGAGGAGGTATATCCCAGCCCCTTGCGCGAAGCACCCTGTTGTATAATCAAGTACAGTTTCATTGCAGCACAGAGGATGTCCCCAAAACGCGCGTTAGCACACATGTTCAGACACGCATCGCACAGTCACGTGTACATGCCAACAGTGGATTATTATTCCTTTTACCTTATTATTGACACGATTCCGAGATTCCTTTTGCGAGAGTCAGACAGATTTGTTCTCCCCTCTTGTAAGATCCAAACCAGGTGATGGAGTTCGGCTGATGCTCGGTACCAGTTTACATAAGGAGGATAGTCCCTGTGTGGGCCTATGACACTGCTCCGTGCTCCTTTATCTGGGCTGTCTTCATCAAAGTCGCGACAAACTCTCACTAGCAGTCGCTTGCATCCCTTCTTCGTCTTCCTCTTCAATCTCTCCGGAGCGCTTATGAGATGCAGAATGGATGCTCTTGCGCGCGGACCCATCCACAAGAGAGTCTGACGTCAGTGAATGGGGAGCTCGACCAATGAAGTGCAAGCATTAAGGGTGCGGGTAGAGTAGGGAGGGGATGCATATGGAGTAATTTCATTCAGAAAAATGCGGCATCTCTGTCGCCCCTCCCACTGCGGTTCACTCTTGCTCTCATTTCTAGTAAGGAATGACCACCACCAAAAGACAACCCCCCCCCCCCTTCAATACACACCTTTTCTCAACAAGACCCATTAAGGGCCTGGTTGAATGACAGGATATTATTGTTTTTCGGTTGGCAAGGCTCAGGGGTGCTGAAGCACTGGGCCGGAGCTGTCCACGGTGCTGAAGGATCCGGGTGACTCATGGGGAGATGTCCCACACACACACACACACACACACACACACACACACACACACACACACACACACACACACACACACACACACACACACACACACACACACACACACACACACACACACACACACACACGACATATATGAGTTTCAATTTATTCAGTCTAGATAATATGATAGCCTATAATGTTATATTATATAATATATAAGTAGAACATCAGCACGAACTAAACTGCTCAAAGGGTTGAGTACATTTTCAATTTCTCAATTTATTTTTGTTAAATCTGATCAAATACTCCTAAAACTCTAAATATAAGTCCTAAAATCATTCGGGCATCTTAAAGGACCGTCACCGTGCACTGTGTTCAAACAATGTATTTCAACACGTGAAGATGTGTGGCAGGGTGTGGATGGCGAGGGGGTTTCCTGGAACCACACGAAAGCAGGGGTGACTGGCATCTATTAAGCTAGGTGTCATATATCTTGACGGCTTTTTTGATTTAAGCCTCCTCTCGTATAGAGATAGAAACACTGGCCCCCGCCTCCTGCAGTATCATGTCAGCAGTAGCAGGGAATTCGTGGCTTCCCCCGTGAGCGTGGGTGCTGCAGGATGGGCTGTACAGTTGCCTACGTTTTCGAGCATATATCAGGGCGCTAATTAAAGGAGGGTGGGAGGGAACTCGTCCTGTTCGAGCCATATAAGGATACACTTCCTGCCGAAAAACCACTTGTCACCTTAAAAAAAAACTTTGCCTGTATTATGGAGCTCCTCCAAATGTTTGTTTAAAGCACAGCTGTTTTCCTCACCTGACTACGACCTACGTTTCTACACGATCCACTTTGCATGAAAATACCACTGCAAAAACATTATCATATAGCTTTTCTAACGTCACAGACCATTTCAATTGAAGGAGCATTGTAAGGAACATAATTAGTTTTCCCTTCTTAAACCCTATAGGCCTACAAATAAGGAATGGAGTCACTGGTCACAGTTTGCATTTTTCAATATTTTATTCCGTTATGTCATAGGCTATAGTCTATGTATTCAAAGTTCTGACGATTCGTCTCGCCGCCGTCGTCAGCAATATTCACTTATTTCTGGCCGATGTGTCGATGTCGTGTTCACCAGACTGCGGAATATGCCTTTGAGTGTGTATTTTTTATTTTTGCACGCCGACGCGCGAAGACAGCCTCCCCATAGAGCTGCATCTACCCAGACAATGTGTGAGAGAACATATGAAAGGTGGGAGTACATGAGCCACGGCTGTGTGAATGGGGGAGGTGGCGGTGGTGGTGATGGTTGAATCCGCTTCTCAAAGCTGAAAAAAGGCTGTCGTGATTCACGGACTCGATGTACCTGATCGGGAGTGCTTGGCTCGGGGGCTATGACTCAGACAGAGCATGCATCTACATCACAAAAAGAATATTTTGAAGGTCAGAGCATTTGTGCGTTTCGTGCACGTTTGATTGAAGTAGCCTACAGTCGGTGTAGCCTTTTATAAGGAGGGCACTTAGAACCCCTCTCATTATTCTCCTGTTCCCACGTCATCACTCCACCAAGTGATTAGTCAGACATCCAAGCACCGGCTGACTCGATCTATAATATTAAAAGCCACTATTGTGTCCAGATGTTGCATATTCGGATGCATATTGATGGTTGTGACTGTAATCAAGTGTCCCAAACTTTTTATTGATTTGTGATCTTGTTAGTTTTTCCCCTTTCATTTTTATTATTATTATTATTATTATTATTATTATTATTATTATTATTATTATTATTATTATTATTATTATTATTATTATTATTATTATTATTATTATTACATTTCTTCTTATATCAGTTTTGCTTGGCTGTAGTGAAAAGTATTGCAGCAATTATTTTGACTTCAAAACCTTGTCTGAGTTGTTAGTCATATGGCAATCACTTGTGTTACAGAGGTATGACAAGTGACTGAAAGTCTCTTTCTCCCAGTTAGTGACACATACGAGGTGTTAATGGATCATTGGTGACATGGGTTGTGCTGCTGCACAATTACGTCCCATGCTAACGTCAATGTGTGTTCACAGCTACAGTCTATATTTAGTTCTTATTAGATTGGATCCCTCAAGACATTAAAACAAGCACCCTGATAGTGCTGCTGATCCTAAGCAGCACTATCAGGGTGCATGTTTCCCCTCCAGATGCATTATTTACCAGCAGATGCCTGTTAAAAATGTAATGTAGGAGAAGGATTCCCTGCTCATTTATAGTTTTTTTTCCTAGAACAATGGTTGCCACCTGTAACAGGAATGTTACCAGTCACTTCAAATTTAGCTGTTACAGGTTATGGACCTTGAAGTAATCCAAAGTTGTGGTCAGTTTGAATAAAGATAAATATTTTTCCTATCCAGACTCGGAAGAGTGAAAAATATCCAGTGATTCCAAAGAAAATGGTCAAATAAGACCAAATTAAAATGTTGTGTAGCACTGAAATATCTTAGGCCTACTTGGTTTACCACATAATGTAGTTCCGACAATCATGGCACGAAGAGGATGAACTTCTCAGCCATCATCAACACAACTTGTGAGCATCTATGCAGATGTTAGCGTTTAGCTAATAGCACAGTTATAGAGTCATAGTCAGTCATGTTTTCTGTCTCGTCCCCTAAATGATGTTGTGAGCCCTCAGATTTATCTTGGGACCGAGAGGGTAACGGTCCCAAGGTTGGGACGCATTTTCCTACATAATAGACCCAGTTTTAACATTTGAAAATACACTCGAGGGCTACAAAAAGTTATTTGACTGAAGATTATTTTAACCTATGTAACTAAGTGTTTCTTGGAGTTTTCAAGGATGTACTGTTTGTGTGAATGCAGGTGTGTGTGTAAGAGAGTGGTGAGTGTGTGTGTGAGTGTGCGCGCGCTGCCTGCGGAACCAAACAGGTGTCATTCTGTCCAAGCTGGTGTGTGTTTCAGGAGGGTTGAGGTGGGCCAGCTGGTTGCCAAGACACCAAGTTTGGGTGTCGCTCATGTTACACAGATCTCTGTGTCTCCTGTCTTTCTTTCTCTCTGCGTCCTATAGCCTGGAGCCATAGCGCTATTTGCAACCATCAGACACCCTGTTAAGGACATAACTGGAGTTATCATTATTAAGAAGAAAACTTTTTGTTGATACTTATTCTTCTCCTTGCACCAACATTTCCAGCTGTGGGTTGCATTGTTGTCAGGATGCAGCAGCTGGTATTGAAGGTCCTCTTCTCCACACTGCTGCTTCTAGCAGTGGTGCCCTCTGTGCAATTACAGTCAGGTATGGGTTCACACACATGCCTTACATTTATGTTCTGATTGTGGAACCATCTCAGTGTCTTTTGATCTTGTCAGAAACCTGTTGGTGTGTTCTTCTAAACTTGGGATCTGATGTTTCCTTTTCTTGACTCCTTATTGATATCCTTCAACAGTCTTTCCTTTATAATATATTTCTTCTTATCAACTGTGATGATGGCTTGTTCTCCAGTATTGTCAGTAAAACAAATGTGAGAGGAATCAGCGAACCTGCTATTGTTTCTTGGTCATTACTTGAATGAAACTGAACAACAAATAAACTGAATTTTGTAGACTAACTTTAGCCTATCTGGGTGGTGTCCAAACTCATCGGATGTCTTGCAATAATTAAACTGTTTAAGTGTTTTTAAATGTTTCTGTGGGAAGATAATTGTGCGTGTGCCAGTTTGAGTGACACCTCCAATTGACTGCCAGGTTTTTCCCCTCTTGCAGATTGTTCTCAAGCCGAGTCATGTGACCTGTGTGTTGGAGAGTCTATGCTCAACCTGACAGGCTGTGTCTGGAGGCTTTGTCCAGATGGTGATGAAGACACACACACACACACACACACACACACACACACACACACACACACACACACACACACACATGGAAATACACACATATACACACGCAGAATCACACACACACACACACACACACACACATGGAAATACACACATATACACACGCAGAATCACACACACACTCATGGAAATACACAGAAGCACGCACACAACCCTGACCTCTGATAGTAATTCAATCATCACAGCTGCTGTAACATAAGCTTCCCGGGTTTGTACAAGATGACTGAATTATTTAGCATGCCAGGAACACACACACAAGACATACACATGTACACACACACACACACACACACACACACACACACACACACACACACACACACACACACACACACACACACACACAAACACACGCACATACACACACACACACACACACACACACACACACACACAGACAGACAGACACACACACTAAATTGAGTGTTTTCTCTGTCTCAGGTAATGACACAGGCATGTGTGTGATCGATGAGGGCGACGCAACGGACATCTCCATGAACTGCAGCTGGACCAGAGTGTCTGAATTGTGCTCAGGTATCAAATAAATACATCCCAGCTTTAACACACGTTAGGATTTCTCTGCAACCTCAGTAAGACAAATCACTTTTCACGTTTTATTTCCCAGTTGTAGAGACCGGAGCGGAGGGAGGAGACGGAGGCGTCTCAGGTAAATTGTATCGACTCCAACCCAGCATCCTCTGTTTCACCCCCTCCCCTCTCTCTTGCGTCAGATGTTTATTATTCCCATAAGAGCTGAGTAAATGTTCCCCAGTGCTGCTCAATCGTTTCTTTTTATTACTGATGAAAACCCCGGTCAGTGCTTTCCCAGAAATAAGCAGACACTCTCTTCTTTCCCCACCCCACCCCGTAAGCCTGCATTAATGTAATGTCACCGTGAAGCCATTAAACTATTCCTGTTTTTTTCTTCTCTCCCTGCAGGTGATGGAGGTGACGGCAAGCCATCCCCAGATTTCTCCCAGGCCAAGTTTGACATGTCCAGTTTCATCGGGGGCATCATCCTCGTGCTGTGTCTGCAGGCCGGCGGTCTCATCGCAATGCGTTTCCTCAAATCCAAAGAGCAGAGCACCTATGACCCCATGTGAGTTTGTTTGTCTAGGTGTGAGAGAAGAGAGAATTAAGCACGGCTCCATCAGTTTAAGTATGAGCATGTAAATGTGTCTGAGTGAGGGTCAGTTGTTGGTGCAACAGTAGCCTCTAGTGGCAGGAGTGATCAACAGCACCCAATGCATTATACCTTAAATTCACCTTTGAGGTCCCTCTTTATTGTATTTTAATTCTGATCACATACCCCCGTCTGCCCATATCAAATGTTCTGTCTGACTTTACACAGAGAGCAGCCACAGCAGTGAAGACAAGATGTGTGAAGGACAATCACAGGAGGTTGGAGGACAGCAGAGCAGTGACTCATCGAGTTGTGACGACAAGAGTTTTTCTTTTCTTTTTTTTCTGAGCCCCTGTCATTTTTGGTTTGGTCCCAATTTTTTCCTTCTGGGGGATGGGTGTGTTTATAAGAGGAATTTTTTTTCTCTGTATATTTAATTGTGTAATGAGTTTCTGCATGTGTTTGTATAGTATTTTTATCTCTGTTGGTATTTCTACAATCTGACAAACGAGACACAAAAAGGCTCAGCGAATTACCTTTATCAACTTTCACCTTTTAAGTGTTTGTCCTCTTATAAACAACAAGCAACTGGCTGTATATCAAATGAGCTCTTTCAAGTGTGTAAATAGTGCATTGCAGTCGGTGGCGGTGAAAGGGTAATATATTCCAATGAAGGCAGTGCGTCAGACAAGGTCACAGCAGGCATTTAAAATGGTTTCAGTTCAAGAAGGAGATTTATATGGAGATGAATAACTTTTCTAGTGTTTAACTGGGACCAAAAATTTAAATATATACTGTATGTTTGTTATATATTTATTTAATTACTTAACTTGCAGTGATTTAGATATTTAACTGAGGAGCCATCTCAACAAGCCCTGGGAGCATAGCAAATTGCACTTTATATATCTAACATCTAAGGCCCAATAGTAGTGGTAATAGTGGTAGACCTTTACACTCTAAGACTACATCATCAGATGGCTCTTGCCCCACTCCTCTGATTTGTGCATGTTTTTGTTTTTGTCAATAGCTCAGAGTCTTTTTTTATTGATTCATTTCTGTTTTGACTGCTCCTATTTATATTATACACATATCTGCGTTACCCCTTTTAAAAATGTTCAAAGAGGTTGTGATGTGACACTGTTTACTCACGGCAACGCTGATTAAGTTGATCAATATGAACATGTTTGATTTTTTTTGTGATGCCACTTATATGAAAACAAAAATGCTTTAAAAGGGTTGGCAACTAGAATAAATTGAGGACATAAGGATTTGTGTCATGTCTGCTTTCTTGCATGCAAATGAGAAAAGTTTGTAACAGCCAATCATAGTGAGCGATTGTGTAGTATGTGTAGAGTGCACGGTTGGACCCCATCAGTACATTGACTGAAGTGATTTGTATGTAACTTGGGTGCCACCGGAGACTCACTATCTGTATTTTCTGCAGATAGGAATCACCTATTAATCCTTACATGTTGTGGAATGCGACAGGGACATGCAGTGTGCTGATGGAGGCCTTCAGGGGGAGCAGCAGGATAGCTGGTTGGATGCACCAGTTACTGTCTGAGCCAAGACCTACAGGCTTGAATAAACCAACACAAACAAAACTTTCCCTACTGGGCAGGCACTGGCAGTCCTCCAAGTCTGTTGACAAAGGACAGGACTGAATACTCAGAATTCACTCTGAATTCACCCTCCCCCAACACGCACAATATCACCAACAGATTTCCAATGATGATTCTTCCCTCTTTACTTTGAAACAAGCATAGACCTTCATATTGTTTGTATACTGTGTGTGTGTGTTTGGATAGTGGAAAGTATGATCGTGGCCTCTAAGTGTGTGTTTAGCAGGTGTGGACAGCAGCAAGGTAAAAGTTACATCCCACCTCCACCCTGCCACTTGGTAAAACATCCGTGTGTGTCTGAGTCATGTCACACAGTAGGCACACACACACACACACACACACACACACACACACACACACACACACACACACACACACACACACACACACACACACACACACACACACACACACACACACAGGCCTATACGTACTCCCCCTTCCAGCTGACCGCAACCCTTGTGCGGACTCTCTGGAGGGCGTGTTCACTGCGTTTAGCCTGCACCCAGACCTCGACACGCACCGGACAAGTTTTGACACATTTTTTTTTCACAGATGGGAACTTCGGAAGCTTTCTAGTAAGGTAATAGATTATTTTTGGCTTGACTTTTTTGCTCATATTTTCTTATGTTTAGAGACAAGACGTATTTTAGTGGTTTAAAGAGATGTAGACCTAATCTTTAATCCTGTAAAACTTTTTATCCAAAAAGTTTAAAAGCGGCGACAGGTGTCCTCTCTCTCGCGGTGTTGAGGAAGTGCTGCATGGGCTTGTTTTTCTTCCTAGAGGGAAACTTCTCACAAGCTATCATGACCAGACACTTCAATAATCTTTTAAAAGATAGTATTGAATATAGCATTTTACGTTGTTTTATATAAAAAAAACAGCAACCGTTTAATCAATGTTTAGCTGAATGCGTCACTGAATGTTTTTTTTACAGAATATCATTATGAATAAAAAAAATATGATAATAAAGTCTACTCTGTTATCTTCTACACAATAAATTTTAATTTTTTGTTTTGTTTCCTTAGGTGTCAGGTTGTAATTGCTTTGCCGCACTGCACTGCACTGCACTGCACTCCACTCGCATGATCCTGTTTGCTAAACGTTTGGACAGAAGAATTGCTTTGCGCATGCGTTAATTACCAAAAGGTAAATAACCTCAAGGGAGTGGACACACGTACACACGTACACACACACACACACACACACACACACACACACACACACACACACACACACACACACACACACACACACACACACACACACACACACACACTCACACTCACTCACTCACCGAAATACTTGAAAATTATTACATTGTGGTGCTGTAAGTTCATTATTTGCACACAGAAGTTTGACACTTTCCTTCGTGCTTAACACATATCCAATGCTCCATAGTATCAAACCAGGAAATGGCAGCTGAAACACATTGACATTGCTTCATTTTAGGTGCCACATGGCAAAAAAAGAGTTTGGGAAACACTGGTTTAACAGAAATATTTCCCAATATACTACTTGATGTAATTTATCATATACTGTTCTATGAATGATACATAACACAAATATACACAGTGTGAGTAGTATCTGGCCCAGGAGCACTGGACATCTTTCACTTATTAATTTTACAGCACGTGTAATTTCAATTAGAGGTGAACAGTTGCCATCTCATTTGTTTTGTTTGAGGATTGTGGTTTTGTTTCTCACACAGGGATGGAGGGGGAGCAGGCTGACTCTGCTCCTGACTTGAGTCACCTGTCAGAGGAGGAGCACTCAGCCATCCTGCAGGTCTTACAGCGTGACATGGAGCTGCGGCGTCTTGATGAAGGGCGTGTCAGGTCAGAGGTGACTGTTTATCCTATGTAGTTGTCTGGTTTTTTAATAACACAAACAGGAAACGTTCACTCCCACCAGAAATCCTTTGTATTCATTTACGAATAGGATGATACAAATTCCAATTTGTAAAATGAAGTTAACTCAATATCGGCTGAAATGACAAATGTTTTGACACATACAATGAGACAAGGTCTTCAAAATCAAGTAATTATAAGATATGGCCTTTTTACTGGCCATGTCAGTTGATACAATGACTGTGTCCAAAAAAACGCTTAATTAGTCAGGTTTTTTCCCAAATCAATTGCCACATTGTTAACCTGGTGTCTGGAGTCCAGGTGCGATTACCAACATTTACTTTTGGTTACTCAATCTGGCCTGCTCTTGCAATGTGGATACTATTGACCACATGGTCAGAGAGCCCCATAAGAACCTGCGATTCAGTTAACTAGGTCAAATATTTGACCCGTTGTTGCCTGTTTGAGACGCTTGTGTTGATTAATCCTATAACACTTGATGAATGAGAAAAATCTCACATTTGAGAAGCTAAAACCCCAAAATATTCGCCTGAGAATTGACTGAATTAACTTTACTTAATCAGCCATCAAAATTGTTGCCAGTTAATGTTCTACAGATTGTTTCACTGAATAATCGACTTATCATTTCAGCTCTGCTGTCAGGTTAGCTCATGCATGAAAGAATCCTCTTGTAAATGTCCTTGGAAACCTTACAAGTCAAATCCTGTGTGCTTTTTTATCAATAGAATTGAAACAGGTCATTGTCTTTTATTCGCTGAGTAAGTTGAATAAAGGAACACAGTGGCTGCTTAGATTGTGACGTAGGCTGACATTGGCATATTTTTGCCGGGAAGAGCTCGGTTGTGACTGTCCAACTTGGCCCTGTGTCAACGCTGCAGGAACATCGAGGAGACAGAGACGGACCCCATCCGTCTGCACACCCTGACAGGGGCTTGGTTCAGTGAGGAGCGCAGCAAACGCTACAGAGACCGCACGTCCATCTGCTCCCTCGTCCATGCCACCATCCGACAGAGGAAGACAAAGAACAGAGGTGGGTTTTCAGTTAATGCAGCGCTGCCTTTACTGGCCTGTGGGGGGGCCACTTTCCCCTCCTGTCACAGGGATATCCCGCTCACACACTCCTTTGGTTGTTGTCATGGTAACAGATGTGCCCCTGGATGAACTGTTTAATGGTGAGAGAGAGGAAACGTCCCACAACCACAACAGCTCTCCTGAGGCAGAGGGTCGACTGAAGGACGGCCAAGAAGAGGAGTGTGGAGGGTTAGTGTGTGTGAGGGTGCCTGGTCACATGATGACCAAACATTCCACTGTGTTTAAGCTGCATTCTGACAACATCTTGTTTGTGTTTTCAGGAGTTACGGAACTTTCAATCCATCACGTACACCCACACCCACACCCAGAACAAAAAGTCCTATAGCACAGGTCTGTGTGTATGTATGTATGCTTTTTTAATTTCTCTACGCTTTAAAAAAAAACATTTATAGATATAAATAATAATATCCAATTCCAGGGTCTCCAGCACAGGACTAATTCCTCGTCATCCAAAGGTATGAAAGCTTCTCTGTAAATGCCTCTGCACCTCTTTGGCCGTCTCTTATTCCGTGTTCTTATTTACTCATAGAATGCGAAAGGAGAAGTAATGGCCACTCAGAGGAGCCTGAGGTGATTATATGACACATACACCCACATTTGCAGATTACCTCTGGTGATGCGTTTGGTAAACACTGCTTATGACAACTATTTGTATTTTGTATTTGTATCTTTTAAATGCTATTGCCCACCTGATAATTTTTAATTTGCAATGGTGCATTATCAAGTAGCACCACGGCAGGATGTATAGGGAGGGGGGAGTGATTGATAGATTTTCAATAGTGACACTGAGAATAATGTGTGTGTGTGTGTGTGTGTGTGTGTGTGTGTGTGTGTGTGTGTGTGTGTGTGTGTGTGTGTGTGTGTGTGTGTGTGTGTGTGTGTGTGTGTGTGTGTGTGTGTGTGTGTGTGTGTGTGTGTGTGTGTGTGTGTGTGTGTGTGTGTGTGTGTGTGTGTGTGTGTGTGTGTGTGTGTGTGTGTGTGTGTGTGTGTGTGTGTGTGTGTGTGTGTGTGTGCCTTTAGGAAGACTATGACAGTCACTTCGAGGACACTGAGTCTATCGGCAGCAGCCTGACTGAGCCAAATACGGCTTCTCTGAAAACGAGCAGCTCCAACGGCAGCCTTAATTCAGGCTACAGGGTAGACACACACACACACACACACACACACACACACACACATTAATATGCATAAGCGCAAACACTGGCACTCATTTCATGAATTGGCTGTTCTGTGACGCAAGATGACTCAGCGCAGGACAATGACGTAGGAGCTGATCTCTGCTTTGCGTGTGTTTTGTGTAACAGTTCAGTGGCAGCATGATGAGTCTGTTCAGCTCGGGGGATTTCGGAACGGTGGAGGTGAGGGGCCGCATCCAATTCTCATTGGTTTACGACACGCAGAAGGAGGAGCTGCAAGTCAAAGTGTGTAGCTGCGAGGACATCGCGGCGGCAGCGCGCAAGAATCGCTCCGACCCGTAAGTGACGCTTGCAAGTCCATGTGTGTGACGCAGCAACAACGTCACAAGCAAAATATAGGGTTAATCTGTGTGTGCCCTTTTCTGTCCCCCCCACACAGGTATGTTAAAACCTATCTCTTGCCGGACAAGTCCAGTCACAGTAAGAAGAAAACCGCAGTGAAGAAGAAGACCCTGAACCCAGTCTACAATCAGACGCTCCCAGTGAGACACTTTCTCATTTTGCATGTTACATAAAATGAAATCTTCCATTTGTCTCTCAGCTCTCCTCCACGTGTCCTGCAACATGCACTGCACTCACAGTTGCTCTCCAATCTTAAAGATATCCTTTCAATGTTTTTTGCAGTATAAAGTGCGGATGGGAGAGCTGCGGAGCCGGACATTGAACCTATCTGTGTGGCACTCTGAGCCCATGGGGAGGAACGTATTTCTGGGGGAGGTGGAGGTGTCTCTGGGCCTGTGGGACTGGACCTGCACGAGGCCAATGTGGCAGGACCTGCAGCCACGGGTAGGGGAGAGCAGACAAGAACAACACAAGAGGACCACTTACGTACAAGTACTTGCTCACGTAGTCACATGCTGTAAATGAGCAGAAAAAATATTTACCAAAACAATTACGCCCACTGTACATTTGCTTAGTGTCGGAGTGTCTTCTTAGCAGCAGCTTTTGGCAGAGACACAGAATTCAGGGAGGAGGAGCGTCTCTTGTGTCTGGGAGAGCTGAAGGGAGAGGGAGACCTGCTGTGAATTTCAACTAAGGCCTTATATAACCTTAATCTCTTCAGGCTTCCACACCTTCTGCCTCCTCCTGCCCTTTCATGTTATTTCTTTTCCTATGCCTTAATCTTTTTCTCTTGATCTATACTGCACCCCTTTTGCTCCCCCACTCATAGGTTCATTTGAATCCAGACTCCATTAGCAGTCGTGGGACCATCGTGCTCTCTGTAAAGTTCATTCCAGATGGATTTGAAGGTGAGCAGAGACCCAACATTATGGATGCAAGATCTGTTCTACTTCAATCACAAGTGACTCATACACTGTGTGTGTGTGTGTGTGTGTGTGTGTGTGTGTGTGTGTGTGTGTGTGTGTGTGTGTGTGTGTGTGTGTGTGTGTGTGTGTGAGTGTGTGAGTGTGTGAGTGTGTGAGTGTGTGAGTGTGTGAGTGTGTGAGTGTGTGAGTGTGTGTGTGTGTGTGTGTGTGTGTGTGTGTGTGTGTGTGTGTGTGTGTGTGTGTGTGTGTGTGTGTGTGTGTGTGTGTGTGTGTGTGTGTGTGTGTGTGTGTGTGTTAGGTAATGGCTTGCCACTGACAGGAGAGCTTCATATCTGGCTTCGGGAGGCTCAAAGTCTCCTGTCCAACAAAGGGGGAGCCATTGACTCCTTTGTTAAAAGGTGTGTGTCTCAGCTCTGCAATATCATATCATATATTTCCTGATATTTAGTCTTCAGTTATATGTCATGGCAGAAATTTTGTTTGGAGAATATAATTTGTAGAATAGGACATGTAAACTCATCTCTAAGTCATGATTCTCCACCTTCAAAAAAAATATATTTATGATTATCTCCAGACCAAAAGCTGCTAAAATCAATGTTTCATATTAACAATGTGTCAAAGCACTGTGTATATATGTGTGTGGAAGACGTCATTCGTAGTCCTGAACCCCCAGGTTGTTATCACCGGAACTAAAGAGGGAGATATTTCCCTATGGAGTTGTAAGAGACCAAAACAGAACCATATAGAAGAGTAAATATTGGACTTCTACTGAGTGTGTCAATAGGCAACTGTTTGCTAACATGTTGTAAATCCTGTACCTAATATATATGATCATACAATCATTGCACCTTTTTTTTAGATTGCCTCCAGTACACAGGGAAACAAAACCCTTAACTTTTAAATAAAGCCTTAGTCTCATCTCATCAGTGTATGTATCCTCACTATATCTACTGTATATTTAACCTAACTGAATGTTCTGTACTCAATCTTCTGTATTCATTTTAAATGTATCTACAACACACCAGCTACATACTCCCGGATGCCAGTCGACAGAGCGGTCAGAAGACGCGGATGATGAAGCGCTCTATCAGCCCGACCTACAACCACACCATGGTTTATGATGGCTTCCACACCAGCGACCTGAGAGAGGCCTGCGCAGAGCTGACTGTGTGGCAGCGTGTAGGGCTGAAATCGCACATCCTGGGAGGGATACGTCTGAGCTGTGGAACTGGTGAGCTTCTCTCTCTGCTTTAATGTCCACACATGAAAAATAGCAGCAAGATAACAGTGCCACATGTTCAGTTAGTACAGTATAGGCCAGTTACACACACAAACTGACCTTTTATGAAGGCTTCAAATTCTGTAAGGGATTAATGTAAAGATGTCTTGTTTTTGAGCGATGTCTTTGGATTGCCTATGATTTTCCTAACTAAACTACATAGATTGCAACTTTGTGATTTTTCTTGCATACAAATATCTGCTTTTGCCGCTATAGATATAAAATAGATGTTTCTGAGGAGTAAAGAAACACAGGAAATTAAGAAGTCTGCAGATAATGTTGGATGATTGCAAGCAGTAAAATGAACATTGACTTTATGGACAGACAAAAACAAACATTAGTGTAATAGAAACTAAATTGATACCCACTCAAACTTGCACAGATGCTTACATTATGCATGTGTTTTTGCTTTCATGAGAATAGAAGTGGAATAAAATTAAAAGATTGGTCATTATTGAGGGCTCTTTATAGTTTCACTGAAGACCAGATGGGGAAAGATGATAATAAGCGTTCAGGAGAGGGAAAAGACGCACATCTTTACCTTTAGTTGTTCTCCTGTGCTGCCTTGGCCCTGTGGAGGATCTTATCTCTCATCAAGCACGTCTCATTTCCCGGTTGTTGTTCACAGTGTGCTTCTTTCAATTAGCTGGCTCATATGTTTGTCTTGGGCTGTCTTCAATGAGTCAATATGTGTGTCATGGGTCCCCTGGCATTTCGTAGGCTCGTAGGAGGGAAGCGGTTTCTATGATATGGGATGTGTCATTAAAGAGGGTTGTTTGAGTGGTTAGTTTATTTCACAGTCAGCTTTGTAGATGGCACCACAATAGCACTTTTATTCTTCACAAGGGTGATTAGGAGTGGTGTTGTGACAGTATTTCAGTCCAGTACTTCACATTGTGTTGCATTTTGTCCCGTTGGAGTTTCAGGCATTTCAGATGGTTGTGTCATTAGAGCGAGGTCATTCCTAGGTTGTCAGAGAGGGTCTTAAATGTTACTGTGCCTCGCTAAATGTCCCACGTCGGCCTGGTGGCTGTCGAAATCCGCCACAAACATGACAGAATGGGGGGAAGTAGGTATCGCATGCGGAGTCGTACATTTGAGAAATGTGGAAATGGCTCTGATTTCAGCCCATGTAGTTGTTGTGAAGTAGTTTATTATCACGATAGTGATGGAGTAGTTTTGCTCATAATTTGGGGGTTACTGTTCTTGACGAAAAGGTTTTCTGAAGGAAGATGAATCCACTGAAAGGGTAGATTTTGTTTCTGCTGTTGTGAACAGATTTTCAACATTAAGTTGTCGAGAGATGATTGTTTGTTGTTACTTCTCGATACAGCTCTGGATTTGATTTTTTGATTTTAATTTTTTTTCTGGAAAACTGATACATTGCATTGCAACATAGCAATGCAAGAATAACGCTTCCATTCCTTTTAAGGTTCAAGGTTGCTTTATTTGTTCTGCCCGTGGGTAAATTTGATATGCAGTCCAAGAAAAAGGTATTCAGCTATAGTACACAGTACGAAAAGCATACAACAACAACAAAAAAACAGCATACTCAATAGAAAACCACACACACACACAAAAAAAAAAACATTAGACAAAAATCACAAAGGTGCTCAGGACATCCGAGTGTGCAAGAAGCGTAGAGCATGGATTGTGATGTCGCAACGTCTTCAACATGAATAATGAATGTTCATATGTTTTTTTTAATGGCAGGTCAGAGTTATGGGGAGGCCGTCAGCTGGATGGACTCCACGGAAGAAGAGGTCGCTGTGTGGACCTCCATGATCACAAACCCAAACCACTGGATCGATGCGACGCTACCCATCAGAACTAAACTTGCTTCACGGTCCGAGTGACACGTTTTGTACAAAAAAAAAACATCCATGTCTACACACACTGGTTGAACTTAAAGGACTCCCTTGGCACATTCAACCCCTCCGCCACAATGATACACTGTTTATTCCTGTTCTTTTTCATACATGCAAACTCTGACACTGAGGAGGCAGTAGTGGTGCAATATTATGAGTTAAGGGCGTAGATAAGAAAATATTTAGTTTAAAAAACAAATCTGTCTGTGTTTCCGATGTTTTATGGTTAAGTCTATATTGTCTGTTAAAAGTGAATTTGTGATCCATTGTAGTTTAATAATTAAATAACAAACCTGATCTGATGAATCAGTGTTCTTCTTTACTTACTAAATTCAAATATTGTTACATCAAGAAGGCAAAAATTAACAGATAATTTAAGGAATGAATAACCACATTTATTTTATGTTTCCCCAGACCTTGTATGCCTACACTACAACTAACAATACCTAATTACATTCACTGATTTGTAATTATTATGCTATATTTTTAGGCATTTTAGTGCATTTGGATATGACAGAAAAAGCCCTCAGTTGCATGCATAAATGATTTCCCTTTATGGATGAGCGTACCACCTTGTGGTCAGACTTTATATAGGCTAACCTACTCTTTATCTGCTACTTTTCATCCAAATTACAGGGAGGACAGTGAAAAATGAAGTCAAGAACGCAAGAAGAGATGACAATGTCCTGTCATTTAACCTTAAACTAAACTGTTTTAGCTTACATCAGGTAGCCTATCCATTCCCCATGCATAATCAAGACGGTGGAGCAAAGCAGTTATTAGTCCTATGTGCACAACTTTTGTCCAGCAGATGGCGACCTTAACACTCCTGTTTCAAGCATGGTTTCAAGTCGGAATGAAGAGGAGCCATTTGGTTTAAAAAAAAAAAGCCTCGATACGATAAACAAACTAAATAAATATTAATATTTATTTCTAGCCTGAACATAGTTTATATAAATATCAACGCAAATCTAAACCTGCCATATTTGCCACCATAAATCCCTGTCTCTGCCGTAGGCCATCTGACTGCTATCCAGCCAGCTGCCAGCCACACTTTCCTTTATAATTTAAAGGAAACTAACTGACCTATTGGCAGCCAGGGAGGAAAGGGGTACAATACAAATCATTAGGACTAACCACAGTAAATCAATTAAGCATTTAGTTTGAGATTTAAAATATGTAAGAGCTAAAACAGGGGCACAAACACATGCCTATTTTAAATACAATGCTACGCTGTTGCTAGGGCGACGGATCAACACTTCATGCTGTGCCTCTGTCTGGTCTGTCCACTCCTTGGTCCACTCCTAACCTTATTAAAAAATGGCGGAAATGTCTGCTATGAATAGAAAGTTGATACAATCTCTGGCTGAAACAATCTCAAAACAAGTAGAGCACTGTGAGTATGCAGTTCAGACTTAACTAACACTAATTCAACCTATTTTGCCTTTCGCCATTCATTGCTTTTAATTGACGCTAGCAGCTAGCGTTGCAACTATCAAACAAATTGATCAAATAAAAATGTCACAATGCTAATGTTAGCCTACTATTATTTCAATGACCCCCAGTCAATAAAACAGAGGTCGAGTGCCTTATCCGGGAGTTCTACTTGCTTCTGGGGGAGCCGCCGGCTGTTCACGGACGAACAGCCGGCCTGGACAGAGGGAAGTTCAGGAGCATCCTGCACAACATCTTTGGCATGACCGACGACATGAACATGGATGGAGGTATTATGTCTGCTGTTGATCGCGATAGCCTATATAAAACATTTGCTTGTGGTATTTATATTCTGTAGACAAGTGTGTTTTTATAGTTCCTATTTGGAAAAACTAAAAATTTAAGATTCAAGAATAACTAGCAGCAGTTTCAATGTGAATGTTTGGAAACCTGGACATGTTTTAAATGCTTCTGATTTTCTGTCCACCAGTCTTCCGGGTATTTGACAAAGACAATGACAGCTTTGTGGGTATGAAAGAATGGATTGTAGGACTGTCTGTTTTCCTTCGAGGGACCTTGGATGAAAAAATCAAATGTAAGCTTGTAGCCTCACTCTCACTGCTTTAGACTCACATATAAAAACCCAGGGTTATATGCTACTATCTATCCATGCAATAATTATTCCCTCTTTGCGTGGCTCAGACTGCTTTGACGTGTACGACTTGAACAGCGACAACGGCGTCTCTAGGGAGGAGATGTTCCACCTGCTGAAGAACAGCCTCATCCGACAGCCTACAGAGGAGGATCCTGACGAAGGAATTAAAGACCTGGTGGAGATCATGCTCAAGAAGATGGTGAGGGGCATAGTATACTGATGGGCCTTTTGGTTTAAATACCTTGCCATACTTGTATATGCTCTTCTCTAACTTTTAGTGTATCCGAGGGAAATAAATAAGTAAAAACATGATTGGATCTGGAAATATCTCACATAATAAATCAACACTACTGTCTTTACACAAATTGTTTCTCATCTTTGTAGGACATTGATCATGATGGTAAAATATCTTTATCGGACTTTGAAAAGGCAGTGAGAGAGGAGAATCTGTTACTCGAGGCTTTTGGCACCTGCCTCCCAGACACCAAGGTAATCATAATTTAAAGGCTGTTGATACTATGTAATAACTTGAATTTCTAAGTCATACATTCTTACTATGACTATGTGTTATTGTCCTCTATTTTCAGAGCATTGAGACATTTGAGGAGCATGTATTTAAGGAAAAACTCCTGGAACAATGAAGATGTCATATTTGTGTGGATTTCCAGCGATACAGTCTTTAATTAAAAAAAAAATCAAGTCGTTTGCCTTGCAATGCAAAATGTGTAAATAAAAAGAGGCTGCCAAGAAAACTGTTGGAATGTGTTTGTTTTTTTTGGTCCAAAGTAGCAGCAGAAATCTCTGAAGCCAATCAAATCCGACGACGGGGTTTCACCTTTTTCTTCACTGGTTTGAGGTCAGGAACTGATACCACCTGAGAAAGAGGACAAAGCTTGACTTTAACTGACACCAATAAAAGGCATTTAGACAACCATGAAGGATTTTGTTTTATTCTGAAATTCTATGAAAACAATACATGATGAAAAAAACTACCTGTTTCATTGTGTTCCTGATCAGGTTTACGGTTGTGTTCAGTGACTCATCCTCCATATTCACTTTAGGCGGTTCTGGTAGCTTTGGCCCAATAAGCGGCTCGTTATTTCTAGTGACATCAGTCAGTGAGTGCTCTGCAGTCTCTTCCATTTTACGTTTCCTGTTCTCTAAGTGTGTGGTCCTCGGGACAAATCTGACCGCGGCAGACTGGCTCGAGGTCAGCCTTTGTTCTGTGCCTCTGTCTTCCTCTGAAGAGGTTTGACAGGAGCTTGAACTCGGCACTGGCTGCTGCTTTGTGTCTATGATGGCATTATGTAACGTCCCCATTTTGTCCTCGGTTGGTATTGTCCCGTATTGATTGTAATGTCCGTAGTAACGATGTTCCCGGGGAGGTAATGGCAGCAGAGGAAAGCTTGAATAATGGCTGACGTTTGAAGGCTCCCCCGTCTTTGCGCTGTCAGAGGTTTTAGGACGTCTGGTGATGGCTGTCTCTGACGTGGTTGCTGTGTCTGATGATGACTTGGCCTCCTTGTTGACTGGCTCCTCCATCTGTTGCTTTTCTCTCGCTTTGTAAAAACAGTAGCACAGAAGAAAAACAGTGTCAACCAATATGTCAAGTTCAGGTTAATATGTCATTGCAACTAGAAAAATACAGATGAAATGACATCAATTCTTTCAGGACTAAAACAAAAAAAAAATCTCCCAAAAAATCATAGACAATTAGTGCAATAACAGTTCAGAGAGGTCAATATCAAATATAAGTTTATCAGTGTAAGTCTATAATTGATGTTAACGTGCACCTATATTGTGAACAGTCCTGGTGACATATCTCCTCCTGTCCTGCAGCTTTAGCCTGGTGTCTTCCACGGTCTCATATTCTGGGACGTAGCACACATGCAGCACACCACCATAGAAACTCTTCTCATCCATACGCCGCTTTGCTGCTCTGAAACAGAAACATTTCAGCATCAACAATATTCTGAGAATGTTTTTCAACGCTGCCAGTGTAGTTTGATGGATGGACAGGCCGTGCCAAACCTGGCACTGGTGAGTTTCTGGAACTTGATAAGATAGACCTCGGTGAATTCCTCAGCAGGGTACTCATCCAGGGGCCTGTACTCCTCCACGGCCCCGTACAGGGCGCAAAGCTGGACCAGCTCCATCATCACTCCAATGGCTGGGACCCCTTGGACCATCAGGTAACGAGACTCTAGGTTGATGGTGTACACCTGATGATGCACAGGATCAATATGATGAACACGAGCAATGCAATGAATTTGCATACTTTGTTACCTATTCAGGTATAAGTTACGTTTACTCTCAAATTAGGAGTCGCAGCTTCAGATACATTGTACTTTTCTCACCTTAACAGCTTTCGCTTGCCTCCCCTCTCTGTATTTAGGTCGAGAAATACATACTCTCCGTTGTTCGTGGTGTTTATAAACCTCTGGAGTGCCCCAACAGTCTGACCTGCTGTTGACAGGCGCCGCCATTTTTCTGGAAATGAATTTCCGGCTGGACACAAACTTCAAAATAAGAGCGCATTTTCTTTTATATACAGTCTATGATTTCCCCTAGATACACGTGCTACGATTGCGTGTCTTTTTTTATTTATTGGTATGAGCATAAAGACAATTGTGTTAATTCACAAAGTGTGCGAATAAATGCGTGTCGGTGTGTGTTTCTGTGTCCATGTGTAATTTCCTATGGTCATTTCTTAAAAAAAAAAAAAAACGGTCCAGCTCGGTATCAGCTGCTTTGGTCTAGCTCAGCTCACACTCAGCTGCTCATCGATCGATTATGAGTTGGTCGAACATGTCACGTTAGCAGAGCAGCCTGACTTGCCTTTACAGAGGCAGTCAGGCTAAACAAACTATGTTTAGTAATCAGGGCATTCAACCCGTTACTGTTGTTTTTAACAACACAAAGAACTGCTTTCTTTACCTGCCCTCGAAGTTGATATCGCATCTTTCCCTGAAAGAGGTACGTTAGCTTAGCTTGCTAGCCACCTGTCAGTGCCAGCTAATATCAAGGGAAGTTAAGTTTGTGGAAACAGCGTTCAAGCCAAGAGTGTCCTCCCTGTTTGCTAAAACAGTTTAGCGTGCCTTTGTTTGTTTCCTTTATGTTTTATTAGAAATGAATATTGCTGTCGCTCCATTTCTGAGACCTTATCAAAGTTACCTTCCATTGTTTACATTACAAAACTACTCATTGCTAGGCTAATTATGTCAGCCTGCTCACCATGAGTCAGTCAGGAAAGAGCTGAAGGTTAACAACAATAGCAATTGTCGATTTAATCCATGCCTCCTTGGGTTTAATTATAAAATATACAGTAGTAATAAATGTCGGTGCACAGATGTGACACAACCTTTTCATCATAATAAAGGGGAGTCTTACAATAATCAGTGTATTTTCACTAACCATTTTATGTTGTAGTTCCCTTTCTGTTTCACTTGGTGGTGACAAAACATAACATTTTAATTAAGTATTTAAAGAACATTATGGATCAGATGACAGTTTCCTAGTATAATTTGAAGGACCATGCATGAGCTAGTTCCCCTGACAGATGTAAGCCTTTCTTCCTTTCTTTTTCTCCGGTTGGTGTGGAGATTTCTTGGCTCAACCCTCCTCTCCTCCAGTTTTACATTTTTGATTTCAGAGGATTCAAAGTGGTTTCATCTCCATCTCTGATTGTTAGTCAAAGATGGGTAAATGACTTATAATTAGGAGTATCTATTCTGACAGAAAAAAAGAGGACAATTATGGTAAAGAGGTTTAGTAGATAGAGCACCGTGGCAATCACAAAGTATGGCAGCGAAAACTGTGCGTTGTGTGTCTGTGTTCAGAACCAGGCTTTGGAGCTTTCCTGGGGCCATGGATTTCCGGTGTTTCTCAGCTGGTCTCAAAACAGAACCTCCTCTGGCCTGGACAGCCAGCGAGTGGAGCTGTGCCGCCAACTGGGAGAAAAGCTGGGCCTGAAAGATGGCGAGCAGGTACGGCTCCACATTAAGCAAAGTTGTCCTCTGCTCCCTTTCCCTTTTCTCTATATGAGAGACATCATGGCAGTTTCTCGTATTTTGTTTGTTTCTAATCGTCAGTTATTATCCAAGCTGACTTGGTGTTTGTATTGACTGGCTGGTTGTGTTTGTTTCCCTCAGGGCTTCCTGAGACCATGTCACCAGGTCTCCTCAGTGCATCAAGTGTTTGTGGAGCCTCTGTCTTCTGATGACTGGGAAATCTTGGTGGGTGACTGAGAATAGTGACTTACATTAGATGGTGACCAGGGATGGAAAGAGAACCAGAACATTTTACTCAAGTAAAAGTACTGTTACCTAAAATAATGTACTTAGATAAAATGTACTTTGAGTAAATGTTACTGCGTTACATGCGATGATGATAATGTTATCAGTAGAACTTTTTAATTAAAGAACACATTTATGTTTAAAAAACAACAACAAAAAATACATATTCTACAGTTTAATCAGTTGTACAAAGAGACAGCAGCCTGTTAGTATAACTGATTATCAATTCTAAAAATGTGACCGCCTTCCCCAGTGTTGCCTAAGAACTGACCAGGAAAGAGCATACAACAATAAATAGAAAATCTTTTGACACTGTAGCAGTATCAACAAGTATTATGAAGCTGCATAAGTCAAATGACCTACTTTATATTTTAAAATAATACACCAGGGATAGATTTGTGTCCCAAGATTGTATATAGATATATATTTAATCATCTGTTTTCATCTGTCACCCCCAGGAGCTCCACAGTGCCGCACTGGAGCAGCAGTTGTTGGATCAGATCAGAGTGGTTTTCCGAGATGCCGTGTTTCCTGTGTGGGTGGACAGCCACACAGCCATCTACATCCAAATAGGTCAGAGTTAATTCAATAGTTATTATCTTTTGTCAGCAGCAAATAGTGATTCATACCCAAATGAGCTTTGATACCCAACCAAGATAGCAAACACGCACTTGATGCCTGTAGTTTGTGTCAGTGCTCTTAAAGACATATTTATGAATGTTCAGTAATGTAATAATACTGAAACACTGTTTCTTTAACGAATTAAAGGTGGAGTCAGTGATTCTGGTAGAACGCTTGTTGTCAAAATCACTTTTTGTCAAAAACAGGGAATATCTCCTTCGCCATCTGTCCATACTGTGTGTGCTCTGAAAAAAAACCCCCCGGTGTTAATACAGTCTATGCTAAGACGGCCCACCATAGCAAGCAACATGCTGTTTTACGGAGCCTAGGATGTGCATTAACGCTGGATTTATTTTAAGCGCACACACAATATTGACAGGTAGCGGAGGTATTCTCTGATTTTGACAAAAAGTGATTTGACAACAAACATTCTCCAGAATCGCTGACTCCACCTTTAAGCATACTAAAGTTTTTGTTTAATTTTTTTTGTTTAAACTGTATGTGTTGGTGGTATCCAGGACAGTGTGACCCTTTTTTGTTTGATTCTTTACTTTGCACAGCATCACTTTCGCCGTCTGTGCCCTACGGTCGCTTGGAGCAGTTCACAGAGCTAATTGTCACTCCTAAGACCCGCACTGGAACTGCCAACATCAGTGGTTCTCCAGTAAGAACCAATGACAAGAAGCATGTTCCCAGACAGCACAATACGGAGCATTCATCCCCCTCAGGATCATCATTAGAAAACACCTCCCCTGTTCCTCTGAGCCACCAGTGGGGCGGCATAGCTGACCTGAAGAGCCTGCTACGCTACATGCTAACGGGTAGCTATGACCCGCTTAAAGAGCTACCACCTGTACCAGAAGTCCCTGCCCTCCACACTGACTCTCTCTACAGAGTGTGCGGTTCACCTCCAAACTCTCTTTGCACTATAAGCCACGTCGCAACTGGCATTATTCATTTGTTTCCCTGGAGCTGTGGGTTGAACTTTGGGCTAAGTGCTGGTCAGTCGGCAGTGACCTATGGCCTGCTCTCCAAAGTTCCCTCCCCTAAAGAAACTAGGGACATAGCCAAGCAGGCCATGGAGAAAAAGAAGAACGCAGCTAAAGTTGCTGCGGGCGGAGGAGAGGAGATAAAAGAAGAGGAAGCCGTGGTGGTCAGGGTGGTGTACCATGGTAGTGAGAAGCTAGCTGGCACGGGAGCGATCCATAGTGGAAGAGTATGGGTGAGTATGCTGTCTAAAAATTAAGTGGTTGATTCATTTATCCCCTCTAACACAAGATGAACAATGTTATTTCTATGGTAGCTTATCAACATTGTGATTTTCAGATCCCACAGCCCCTGAGCACCAGGTTGAATATCATCCCACATTCAACAGTCAGAATCAAGCCGGTCAAATCACCTATCAAAGTAGCTTCTTCTATTCGCCTGCAGCCCCTAAAACCACTGGTGAGTGTGCTGGAGGAGACACATGGGTTGACAGTGCGATGAAAAGAGATTTTTTTCTTCAAAGTTTAATTCATTCCACTTTTAATTTTCAAATGGCTATAATTGCTCCTATTCCCCCATGTCCATGTGATATTTTGACCTGTTCAGCCTGAAGAGGATGACGAGGAGATCCAGACAGCTTTCCTTGGTTGGCTGCACACTCAGAGTCACGAACCTTTAGCCTGTCTGACTGCACGGTCTGGCAACATCCTCCTACACGGAACTGATGGTGATTCATTTGCACTCTCTCTCTAATGATAGAATTACAAATGTTCTGAACTCCAAGGAGGCTAAATTGAAAGTATTGTTGGCTAGAACAGAAAAGCATCACTGTTCTCTCTTCTTTTAATCTTATTTGTAGCAAAGTTAGAGTTTGCTTTAACTGTGCTGAAACCGGAACAAGAGAGTGACCCTCCAGACCAGCTGTTTTTACTCGCACCAGCTGTTTTCCGGAAGGAAGACATACAGGTACAAGCAAACATGCTTTGTAAATTGCTATATAATTGAATGCAGAAGATGGACAAAACAGTCTCTCAAACCATACGTGACGCTGCCATGATTTCACCTACAGATCGACAGGGAGCCAGTGCCCGTGCCAGCTGAGAAATCTATAGCTGAAGTGCCAAACCAAGACCTTCCATCCCTCGGGATTCTTGGGTAAGCGTATAGCTTTTTGTAAATCTGTGGATGATTTAAACAAGGATCTTTAAGCCTTAATTTTATCTTGATATATCTCTCACTCCTTTTTCGTGCCCCAGTGGGATCGACGAGCTCAGTAGAACTGGATTTGCGTTCATCTCCCACAGCCTTCTAGGTAGTCCTCTCTCACGAGAGCTCGCTGCCACTGGACAAGGACTCCGAGGAGGAGCTCTACTCATCACTGGCGCCAAGGTATCTCTTTAGATGACATCATTATAAAACAACAAAGATATTTATTTTCAGAGAGTAAATTTAAATATTCACATCGATTTTTAAGATCTGATGCAGAGTGCTGATTTTGTCACCAAAGTAATCACGTATTTCAATTATTTTCTTTATCACTAACGATATTGTTTTGTATCCTATGTAACATCAACTGTATTGTAATGTATCCTTACAGGGAAGTGGAAAGAGCACTCTGTCCCGAGCCCTCTGTAGGAAAGCTAGAGAAGATCTGGATGCACATGTGGAGGTGGTGGACTGCAAAAAACTACAAGGTTAACAGATACTCCATTAACATTAACACAGTTTGTATTAAAAGGAAACTAGGTGAATGTATGATAGTAGAAGTTTGATTTTTCCTCAAAGGCAAAAGGGCGGAAACAGTGAGACAGATGCTGCAGGAAACTTTCGAACAGGCGGAGTGGAGGCAGCCTTCAGTTGTTCTGCTGGATGACTTGGACCATCTGGCCGGCACACCAACTTCACCAGAACACGAGCACAGTCCCGAGGCGCTGCTGCAGCAGCACATTGCACAGAGTAAACCATTAATCCCTTTATATTTTAAGTGTGTGCTGTCATTTAATGTGGACGGACAGGATTGTTAATTGAAATTATGGCTTATGAATTATTTGATGCCGATGTATGTTTGTGACTGCAGGTCTGAAGGATGTGGTGGACGAGGTGGTGGCTCACTCCAGTCTGGTGTGTTTGATCATAACCAGCCTGAGTGAGCACTCCTTACACCCCTCCCTGGCCGAGGTGCAGGGGACCCACTTCATCCAGGGCTTTGCACACATTCAGCCACCGGACCAGGTCAACACACTGAAACACACACAAGTCATGCACACATTGGTGAAGGTAGACAGTAAATAAACACCAGCCTTAATCTTTCGTTCGTAGGCTCAAAGAGCAGTAATCCTGCGCCTTCTGATCCTAAGAAAAAACAGCCTTCCTGAGGAGACCTTACAGACTATAGACCTGGCAGCTGTTGCCAAGGAGACGGAGGGATACACGCCCCAAGACTTAGCGCTGCTGTTGGAGCGGGCCGTCCATGCCAACGCTGTGCAAAAAGGACACAGTGACCAGGGTAACAAATACTTTGTTACTGTAATTATAAAATTTATTCATTATGTACATGTGAAAGCTGACTTTCAGCTGTTTCTTTTTAAGGTCTTCTTCATGTTTCTAATGAAGCTAATCCTATTTATTGTGCCTCTTTCTCATTATTTGTTTATTCTTTGTGTCTTTCAGGCGTGTGTCTGTCGTGGAGGGACTTTGTTCAGGCTCTGAAGGGATTCACTCCTCCCTCTCTGTGGGGCGCAGACCTCCACAGCCCCAGTGAAGTGGGGCTGGAGAGGGTGGGGGGGCTGAGGGAGGTGCGGCAGCAACTAATGGACACCATACTGCTCCCTGCTAAGGTCAGCGTCAGTATGACTAATCACCTAAAGACCAGGAGTGTTTTCAGTCGGATGGATGCATCAATGTGCCATAGAGGAGAAACAGAAATAATACAATTAAATGATTAAAGTAATTTATTTAATCATCATTTCGTATAAATGATCTTTTGAGCAGCATAATTGCTATTGATTATGGGAGGATAAGCCATTAAAAGTCTCAACAAAAGTAGGATTGATAGCAGATAAGTGATGAATGCAGACGGAATGAAAATAAACACTGATTGATTTTAATCAAGCTGAAACTAAAGTTTAATTAAAGTCAGCTTCACATGGAATTTCATCACTATTATTAAATTTAAAATAAGTTTACCCTTCATTAAAAATTATATTGGCTTAATATATGATAACGATATAACGTCCCCGACTTGTGGGTAAATACCTGTTTTACACAGATCAACAGAAAAGACTGTTGAAGTATATTGTGGGTCTTTGGTGTGTTGCAGTATCCCATCCTATTCTCCAATCTACCTATCCGCCATCGCTCTGGAATATTGCTCTACGGAGCTCCTGGTACGGGGAAGAGCCTGCTGGCTAGGGCCATGGCAAAAGAAAGTGGTATGAACTTCATCAGCATCAAGGTAGGCTGGGCTAAGGCTCTGAGGGTTCAAGAAGGACTGTACTCCTTATTAGTCCTGGTAAACTGTATCTTCAGTGACACGGGATATTTACCTCTCTGTAGGGACCTGAACTTCTGAGTAAATACATTGGAGCTAGTGAGCAGGGAGTCCGTGATGTCTTCCAGAGGTAAGTAAGCATCTCCACTCACTTATTTTCTTATGACTCAAGCAGACCCTTTATAGTCGCTAGGTATGAGAAACTTCACACATGCATAGTAACTGTTAGCTGAACTACAAACCATTTATGGAAATTAAATCATTTTCTTTCCTCTGTTTGCTGCAGGGCGCAAGCTGCCAAACCATGCATCCTGTTCTTTGATGAGTTTGACTCTCTGGCCCCCAGGAGGGGCCACGACAGCACAGGTGTGACTGACCGTGTGGTCAACCAGCTCCTCACCCAGCTGGACGGGGTTGAGGGACTGAAGGGTAGGTCATAGAGCAGTAGATTAACATGTTATGTGCTCTGTGTACTGAACATCCACAAATCCACCTCAAAGAGCTAAGGGAAGAGATTCTTTGGAGTGCTGCAGACATGTTTTTAAAGAAAGTTCTCCAATGTCACAGTAAATATGAAGCTACTATCAGCAGGTGGTTAGCTTAGCATTAAGAATAAAAAATAATAAAAACGCTCTGTCCACAGGTAAGTCGTGAAGAAGTGTTGGTATGCAGATCTTGTTTCCTTTGAATAGAGCAAAGCAAGCTGTTTTTCTCCTTCAAGTCTTTATGCTATGCTAAGCTCAAGCTATGTCGGATCAGATATGAAAGTGCTATCAATCTTTCCTTAATTCTAACAAAACAGTGAATATACAGGTTTTCCCAAAAGGGCAAACTATTTATTTATTTTAAATATATGTTTGCCATGTGTAGGTGTTTACATGCTTGCAGCAACCAGCCGTCCAGATCTGATTGACCCGGCCCTGCTGAGACCTGGACGACTGGACAAGTCCCTCTACTGCCCCCCTCCTGACCTGGTGTGTTGAATTAACATTAATGAACGACTTCCAATCATCATTTAATGACACTACACTTTATACTGTAATTTAGATATGTCTTTGTGGAAAAAAAAACTTTTAAATGACTGGTGAGTCCTTGGTATTAAAGGTGGAGTCAGGGGCGCTCGTGGTGTAGTGTTTAGAGCGTGCCCATAGGGCTCAGTCCTCATTACAACAGACCCTATTTGAATCCGACTTGTGGTCGGTTCTCTGCATGTCCGCCCCTCTATACCCCATTTCAACTCTGTCTCTCCAAACTGTCTAATAAAAAAAAAATCTTCAAAAAAGGGGGAAAAAAGAAAAGCAGATGGGTTGTCAGAGGAAACTATCAGTACAGTGACTTTAGACAGTCTCTCCAAATTCTGTCTTAATAAAGCCCCCAAAAATGTGTGAATATCTCCTCATGATCCGCTGCCTGTATGTACTGTGTGGGTGCTAAAATAAATATGGTGTTCACTGTTCATTAATACATAGCCTAGGTTCTCTAAACTGACAAAATAATTTTTGACAGCTAGTATTCTCGAGAATCGCCGACTCCACCTTTTTAGATCCAACTATTGACAAACTGTTTCCTCTGGTATCACATTTGCAGGAGGCTCGCGTGGAGATCTTGAAGGCTCTGAGCAGCGGCCTGGCCCTGTCTGCTGACGTGGACCTGGAGCAGCTGGCTGCAGCCACGGAGCAGTTCACTGGGGCTGACCTGAAGGCCCTGCTCTACAATGCCCAGCTGGAGGCCGTTAACAACAGCCTGAGCTACAGCACACAGCCTGTAAGAAGATGTAACTTTGGCTGTGTCAGAGAAGTGAAAATTTTCTAAGTTATATATTCTCATAACTGAATAAACAAACTTTCCTCATAAGAAAATTGGATCCCTGGAACACCGTTTGAAGTTAGAAAGCTAACCCGAAAAGTTACTGTTTTACCGTTACAGCAGCAGGGCCCATAGTTCTGTTTACAAACATATTCTATTCTTTTTTTTGGTTGTAGGTGCTTCAAAATAATTTTGTTTTGATTTATGATGATAGATTTATTCAATGCTAACAATTACCTGAGAGAAAATAGGTTCTGTAAACTAACTGCAGGCTCTGCAAATGCAAACAACCACATATTCCCTGAAAGTGCATAGTGCAGCACCTTTAAAAGTCAAGTCACTGAAGGTTTGAATGAAGCCACTTAGCTTGTTTTCATATCATTACAAAGCCTTGTGTGCTTGTATATCTTAAACTTTGCTCTGCTGTATCTTTGTGATAATCAGGAGCTGACGTCCGGCTCAGACAGTGACATGAGCCTGTCTTCCATGATGTTTCCAAACAACAGCAGTGGCTCTGATGATTCAGTGGGGGAGGGGGACCAGTCCATGGTTCTCCTTGAGCCCAGGGAGCTTCAAGTAGAAGAGGAACATTACCGTGGCAACGTCTGGAGGCTCTACTTTGGAAGCTCCTACGAGTCAGACTTTGGGAATTCACCCATTTCAGGACTGGTGAGCAGTGCTGGCCATATACCAGAAAGCCTTTTTCTATTATTTTATCAACATTTAGGTTCATATTGTAGTTGACAAATCATTATACAACAATAAGTATAACGCACATTCGACATTGACCGGGTCTGAAACCGCACTCCTTCCTTAAACTGCAGTGCTCCATTTCCTACACCATATATTTTAAATCATACATTTAAAAAGTAAATAATGGGATGTTTAATTGTGTATAATAACCTTTTCCAGAAGAAGCCGAATTGAATTGATACACTTCTAAATATACCAATGCTAAAGCAACCCCAATGAAAATGTTATCTATTAACTCTGGGAACTACATTTTGTTTTGTAATGTAATGTTAAGCACATCTGGGGGAAAAAAAATGAGTTAACACTTACAAGATCGGCAAGACATACACCTACAGTATGTATACACATCAACACAGGCCTCTGTATTGAGGTTATCCAAAATTCAGTGTTGCAATTCGGTGGTTCAGAAAACGGTTATTTCTCTCGTAACTCTTGTGTCCATCCATTTTACTCTCCTCTGCCTCCCTCGAACAGAACTCCCAGTGCGTTTCTGGAGCCACCTCCATAACCCAGGACTTTACTAGAGTGTTGGTTCGTGACCCTGGCGTCTCCCTCCCCCCGGCCTACATGTCCTCCCTTCACAGCGGCTACCAGGAGCTGGGACCAGAGCAGCTGGAGCGCCTGCAGCAGGACATTAGCAACATCAAGAACAACTACAGGAGAGACAACGTAAGTGACCACAGTGGATGAGAACATATCTCAATGTTGTATTGTGGTTAGTTTGTTTCAATTTTTTTCCCCACTTCCAACACTACAGACTTTAATATTCAGTTACATTCTATAGTAATGTCATAGTAATTTAAAACTCAGCACATGTGTGTGTGTGTGTGTGTGTGTGTAGGAGGAAAGTGTCCGGGTGCGTTCAGCCTCCTGCCAGCCGACCCTGCTGCTGACTCAGGCTCTTGTGGTATCCGCCCTGGCTGCGACCAGACCGTCTCTCAGCAAAGCCGATTGGAACAGATACACTAAACTGTGAGTAGAACGGATAGCACCACAACAGTCTCAGCGGCACAAATGACTTAGATTCTGATAAATGAAAGCATTGTGGAAGTAAAATGAAACTTGTTTCACAGTTGTCCATTTGTTGTGGGGGAGGGGGGTGGGAGTCAGCCTGTTATGGCTCAACTGGCTTTGAATTTTACCAGGCATATAATGAGCAGTTTAGGAAACCATAACAATTGACAATTGGATGTTGCCAAGTAGCAGTACTAGAGGAATATGAATCATAATCCCTGTCGCAGTATTCAGCCTTTGTTTTCCATCGAGTTGAATGACTTTGTTGTGTATTTTGTGAAATCACTAGAATAATAATATATATGTGAATATTATAGCTGAACTCTAGCAGAGATATGTCAGAGTCAACTATAAATAGCTGCTGACTCTTCCCTCATGTGTCAAGTGGAGAAATAAATGACCAATTAAGATTGGAAAAGACAAGAGAAATATCCTAGATCCTTCTGTTTTGAACTGTTTTAAGATCCAATGTTTTAATACATTTTTTCTTCTCTTTTTTTTCTTGGAGGTATGAATCCTTTAGCGGTTCAGGAGACAGAAAATCTCTTCACCCGGTCCCATTTAAACCTGGACAACGTGTGACTTTAGCTTGATCAGCATCTTAATTGTTGTTTTGGATGTCAATTAATAAAAGCTATGATTCATTGATAATTTAATAATCAGTGGAGTTTAAAACTTCCAGAGCTTTGAAGACAATGTTAATGAATGTTTTAAATGTTTTCTACTGACTTGATTTTGAGTGATACATTTACCTTCTCAAAATGTAATTACTGTACATATGTATGTGTATAAATTCCTTTTGTACAAACCTCCTTCCTGTTATCTCTACATTAATGGCCTCGCATGTAAATAATCTGAGGAGGACCAGAAACGTTCTGCAGATGTATCTCAGTAACTCTTTACTTTAGGGGCCCAGGGCATCCTAAACAGCAGAAAGTCTTACCTCAGATTACAACAGTAGTCTTCAGCTCGTTCCTTGGCTGCTGCGACATTTTTTTTTTGCTATAGAAGCGCTGTGCCTGCCGTCACACCGGCACTGGCAGGTTCTGCAGAAGTAAATATAGAAACACAGGGCTGGATTTGGTTCGCATTAGTCTTGTGTTAATCCCACACAATGCATTATATATATTTTTTTGCATAAAATGGCCCAATGGGATTGATCTCTCACTGTCATTTTTTTCTCACACATCCGTGATGAGAGAAACATGGAAATGAAGAATTGTTACTCACACACACACACACACACACACACACACACACACACACACACACACACACACACACACACACACACACACACACACACACACACACACACACACACACACACACACACACACACACACACACACACACACACACACACACACACACACACACACAGGGAAAAAACTAAATGACGCCCACGGCTTTGATGAGAAGCGTTTCTGTCTAGTGGATATAGGGATGGGAAAAAAGGAGCTTCAGTTTGATTTGTTCCATGTAACAAACATTGATTGTGTAATGGCTCTTTTATTACTGCATGAGAAACTCAGTTCAACATCATCAGACTGCAGGGTCAGCCAGAGAGCATCGAGGGAGAGAAAAAGATGCTTTCTAACATTCACTTTGGTCTTGAACTCCTCGGGTCACATGGTTGGAGGATAGTCCCTCCATCTTCCTTTAGGCGTTTGGGCTTCATTTGGTGCAGCCTTGGGTGGGGCTGGCAGTAGTGGGGGAAATCTGAAAGATTTATTGGTACATCAGACAGACATCCCCTGTGGTTTCTCAGTACTTCCTCATTTATCAAAGCCCAACACTGCCCAAACATATGGTGACTTTCCAAAAAACCCAGGAGCAATTAGAGGAGCAAACCTCACAGCCTTAAAAAAACTGTTCAGCTCATCTGTTGTCAAAGTCTCTTCTCCATCAACCCACAATCCCCTTCCTCAGTGGTGCTCTTGCTCTTCAGAAACCATCCACCAATGATTCATGTTTACAACAAAGCAGCCGTTCGCTTTACAAGATCAAGTGGTTTGTGTCAACTCTTATTTATTTATTTATTATTATTCTTTCGGACAATTCCACACAATACACAATTATCTCTTTCACATCATACATCATACTTTGTGTTGTCCGAAGGGTGACGGAAGAAGCCAAAGGCTTATCAGGTCCCGCCCCCATTTTCATCAGATTCAGATTCAGATACACATTTACTGTTACAGAAAAAAGAAAAACACAATTTTGTTGTTGTTTTTTTGTTTGTTTTTGATGATTTTGCTCATTTTCTTTGTTAAGCAGCTGCAGTCCAATACACAGTCAATTTTCATTCTCATTATTCATTGACCTTGCACAACTGACATGCTTTCCATTTTCCCAATGAATTTTAATTACTCATCGTTATCCTCTCTTTCCACTGTAGCCATTTTTACGATGTCTCCTTTGATATCAGCGATGTCTCCTTTGATATCAGCGATGTCTCCTTTGATATCAGCGATGTCTCCTTTGATATCAGCGATTCCAGCGATTTCTCCTTTGATAGCAGTGATGTCTCCTTTGATAGATGCAATACCGGATACAATTTTTGCTATCCCCTCCCGAACAGCAGTAATAGCCTGTTTTGTTCCATCCATATCTTTCGACGCTGTACATCTTCCATCTCTCCCTTCCGCTCATGGACGTCGATTTGGCTAAACAAGTGGGGGGGACAAACAGGCATTCTGGAGTGCATTTTCAAAAGTGGGGGGGACAATGAGGAAACATCTTTTTTTCTCTTTAGTGCAGGTAATGAACGGTTCTGAAAGACGGCATACCCGCTCACTAATGAATACAATGTATACAAAACACTGATGTCTGACACATTTGATGAAAAAAGCATTTTCAAAAAGCAGCGGACATATGAGCCACTCATGGAGCCACTAGCTGCTCCCCGTAGCCCAACCAAACATGACGTAAACAAAAGGAGCTTGGGAAGGTAGTTCCGACTGAGCACATGATCGAGCCGAAGCACGGCTGGACTGTCGCACAACAATATTACTCCGCCTCGGTCTCCATGGCAACCTAGCTAGTAGCATAGCCATGATCAGCTTCAATTACTTCTTGATAAACAACCAGTGACGTGCGGTGAGGTCAGTGAGTGGGTAGGCACTGAATTCTGAAAGCCAGATTTCTCTAAACCTATATATTGTTAAATCAAAAACAATAAACAACAAACAGGCACGCACGGCCGATTTCAAATAAGTTCCTCCCTTTCTTTCTCTCTCTCACTCACTCACTCACACACACATACGGGACGTATATGAAATGTCACGACGGTGACTTCAGGTTTGCCCGTAGCCTACTGTAGTTTGGTCTAAATGATTAAACATCGCATCCATCGACTTAACGGACCCGTCCCTCACACCGAGGGCCGAAAAAACATAAGGCAACAAGTCAAACCTTCGCCGATTCAAACTACCGGTACTACTTCTATTCAACTTAAAAATAAAAGACAGCATTCATCATTATGTAGGACTACAGCATAACTCCACTCCATAAACTTTATCTTAATAGATAAAGTACCAGTAGCATATGCCCCATGGACCTGTCCAGCATCAGAATGTAACCATTTATCCACATTGCAGAGCTTAGGTTTGTCCGTCAGTAACAATGAAAACACAACTGCTCAATTGAATATAAAATGCAGAATGGATTGCACTCGGTATCAATTCATCCAACTTTATTATTAAATAAACCCCAAACAAGTTTCTGACTCACCAATCTGACTCCCTGGCTGTAGAAATAAGCAAGACGATAGTAATCCAGTGACAGTCTGACTGACAGCACAGCTAGCTAGCGTCCTTCCGTTCATGTAGGCTACCTGTCCGTTTGAAATGCTCGAACATTGTTTGTCCCTGTTGCTGCTGTACACCGTCCAAGGCTGGCGCAGGCCTTTCTCTTGCTATTCATTCTGTTCCTTTTTAAATTATAATCCAATTTGTTAAAATTCCTCCAGTCTGAAATATCTGCGGGCACGGCAGCTGCAATGTTGACTTAAAAATCCACGGGGGTAATGCGACGTGAATGAGCATAGCCAACGTAATGACGTTGGCCTAAGCTGCGTAAATGTCTAGTAATATCTCGATTTTAATTGGTCCATGAATGATATGTAATGTAAAGGTTTATGTGGCATACCATTTATGCTTATTTGCGTACATGTTAAATAATACAGAATCAAGTGCGCATGCGCGAAAACTTTTTTCTTGCCGTCCACAATGAATAGGCGCAAAGGCACTGATTCTTTGCCGTACACAATGAATGGGAAACAGCAAAGGCACAATATTTTTTTGGCATAACTTACTAACTGCCACGTTTCGAATCAAAACGTCTACACTTTTTTAAAGTAATCGCGGATTACATGTAAAGATCGAAATAATTAACAGTAACAGTAATAATACAAATATAAGTTTAAAAAAAATATTTTATTTTATTTTATTTTTATTTTTTTGCACATGGCGCCAGGGTAGGCACTGCCTACCCTGACCGCACGTCACTGTAAACAACATCGTCAGTATCCATGTGCCGCGACACAAGCTGCATTAACAGTCATTAGTGGGCATAGAGGATGGTAATCCCTACAGTTTACACTTCACAACGGGACACTTAAAGCCACTTGCCGTTGTCTCTCTGCTGCTGATTGAAATGCATCAGTCTTCTCTGGTGTGCAAACTAGCAGAGACTTCGGAGCATGTTTTCTCTGGTGTGCAAACTAGTGTGTGTGTGAGAGAGAGAGAGAAAGAGAGAGAGAGAGAGAGAGAGAGAGAGAGAGAGAGAGAGAGAGAGAGAGAGAGAGAGAGAGAGAGAGAGAGAGACCTTGACGCTGTGTTTTAATACGGCTGGACGCACTCCATGTCCGGCTTAAAAAGTGGGGGGGACAAAATGAGTCTTGACGAAAAGTGGGGGGTACATGTACCCCCCATCCCCCCCGTAATCGACGTCTATGCTTCCGCTTGTGCAACAATGAGTTTCTTCAGTTTGCGATACAGAACATACAAAGCAAATCCCAAAGCAAGCATCCCCACCGTCATGCCAGCGAAGATGTATACATCTTCGACATCCTCAATGTCCAATGCAGCCAGGCAAACCACTTTCCATTCTGTCCAGCTATCCTGTGCGTAACCGGACCAGGATAAAAAAAATATCCTCTTCACCAGGATAAGATGCTGAGTGACACAGAGGAGAACAAATGACTTGCATATGACATGTTCACTTGCTGAGACTGCGTTTTCACCAAAATAGAACAAAGGATTGTGATGTGTGTGTGTGCTGAAGTGGAAACAGGAGAGAGATAAAGGCACTTCATTGACATAAAAAAGAAGATAAAATGCCCATGCTGGGGTGTGTATAGGCCTAAGTGTGTGTGAGGCAGAGATGACAGGTGACTGTGGGACCATTTTGGTTGTGTTCAAGGTTTTGTTTCTTCACAAGAATGTTTCCTGGCATACGGGGATATAACAAAAAGTGGAACAAAAGTAAGGCGCTTTAGGAATACAGCATACAAGCATAAACTGCAGAATTTGAGCCAAGAAATGCTAAAAGAACATGACACATTTAGACATCTACATTATCCAGTGATGTGACTGAAATCTCCAGAACAACTACTAAATAGATGGTGACATTATTTTCTTAACTGAGTTTTGTCCTCCAAGTGTCCATGTGGCAATTGGCGAAACAAGTACATTTGATTGTGCTGTTAATCTTTCGGCCTTTACTCAGAAAAACGGCGTTGGTAGCAGGGTGATGGAAGAAGACACAGTTTGAGGCAGATGAGGAGGTCTTCAGGAACAATTCTTTTATTTAAACAACAAAACTCATCCTGCAGTCAAAACGAAGCCAATAAAAAGTTAAAGTGTTTGTAGCCAAAAAACGAATAGAGGTACATGCATAAAACAAAAAGCTATGAAGAGTTCCTGTAAGCTAAAAGACCTGTCTCTTCCTGTATTGTGGTGGCCTTTAACCTGCAAATCTAAGTGAGCTGATTGGTCCTTAGGTCAGTAAGCTCCACCTCGCCTAACTCCTGATTGGTGGACCCTAACTAGCTCTGACCTACACTGTTCAGAGGACATCTGTGTTAATCAATCCCTGGAGGCGATATCTCGTGGGGCACTAAGAAGTCTGATTCAGTAACTATAGGACAATCCCTTTAGCCAATAAATGAGCTATTAGACCTTCACCCTTTCCCCGAGACATGCAAAACCAAACCAGACTGTCCTAAATTGCCCCCCGAGTCTCCCTTTGTGTGCAATTTAAATGATCTACAGATCAGCCTGCTGGCTGCCTCAACTTAAGCAATCCACTCTGCACACACATACCCACGAGAGCTGCTCCAGGCTCCCCTTATAGTTAATTATGTATGTAATTAAACAATCTCCTGATTATCAGTAATCTTAGAATGTGTCATAACGAAATACACTACAATTGCCTCTAACCTACAACAGGTTTTCAGTCATGCAGAGTGAATGCATCTTGGCAGAATGCTCCTCTTGCAGCTTATTAGAAAAGCATTAGTCCTGGTGTGTGCTTGCCTTGTATAACTCTTGTAAACACTGACGGACTGCAGCAGCGGTCCCTTCAATCAATCACCACACCACCACCAGTGAAGATTTTCAGATTCATCACTGATCTCTCTGAGATTAAGCAACTGTTGGCTTGGGCTTGGAAATCAATTTCAGGGTCGTTCCCCGTTCATCTAAATCCCATTTTCCCCACTCTGCAGGGATGATCTCTGTCTGGGTTAATGCAACGATTTCACCCTGCTAATCCTGGCCCAGCTAGGGCCTCAGGTGCTGCAGCTGGAAGAGCAGACACTGTGTTCTGCCTATTCAGAATAGACACTTAATTACTGCTTTTACCATGCAGTTTTATGAGTGTGACACCTTCTTTTTTCTGTGTTAGTCATCTAATTATCTTAATTGTATAAAGCATATACCCTTCCAGTTTAACACAGCACCAGGACGAAAATCAGTTTTTCACTGCCACTGCTAGTTGAATGTTTAAAAGGCTATTGTACATGTGTGTGGTCAGAAGTGTGCTCTGTTGGACCTGTAACCACATTAGCCATGGCACAGTGTACTGACACACCCTACAGTACACTTTGACATCACTGCAGAAAGGTAAGACAACCTAGATTACTAGCTAGCATTAGGTTTCTCTATAATTATTCCAACATCACAGGAAAAGTACTTGACACTTAATTTACATCTGCTCCATCCCCTTTTAAGTTGATATAGCACAGTTGTTAGCAAACAGCTGCCCATTTACATATAGCCTACATCCGTTAATGAGGATCACTATCATTCATTTGTTGTTGTTATTCTGGACACCCTCTGCTTTCCATCTCCAATACCTGTGAATGATCTGACTCTTAAGTTATGTGTCAATCATAGCATTGTTGGCAAGACATCCGACAATTAACTCAAACTCTTTATATAGTTTTTTTGAGCCTGCAGATTTTCCTGATCATTTTCTGTTGATCCCTCACTGTGAGAGACCACCCTTTCAAATTGTCATTTGATACATTGCTAAAAAATATTATAGCTGCTTGAAATATTTCTTTATAACCTTGAATATTCATGTGCTAAATAAGTCTAAGTTTGAAACCTTCTAAAGAATTATTGATTTTGAGTTCAGTTTTCTTTTGTAACGTGACACAATCTGACAAAAACTATAACAGTTTTGGTTAGTTGACATTAGAGAATTGTTTGTCGTTTTGTCTGGTGGAAAAAAAGGGGATGTCACAATGTCTGACCGTTGAGGGATTGTTGTCTATGGCTCCAGGTCTCTGTCTATCAAAAGTGTTCAAGACGTGCCCACTCAGTCCAGAGGAAGCCGATTAACTGCGTTTTTGAGCTATGAATCGATAACTCTCTGCTCTATTCACTAGGGGTGGGAATCTCTTGGCACCTCACGATTCGATTCGATTCCGATTCAGAGGTCAACGATTCGATTCAAAATCGATTTTCAATGCATCTCAATGCAAAACATTTTTTATGTACATACCCATGTGTGAATTTCAAAAATATATTTATATGCACATCTGAGTTTGCTACTCAGAGTTTGCTAATCACTTCCTACTTTTGTGATGATCATTAAAGAGAATCAACAGATGAATTGCCTTCTCTAATATTGTATTAAGAGAAAAGCTTTTCTTGTCACAAATATGACTTTCTATGAACAGTGCAATAATCAATGCAGCTTTCAACACAATATGGAAGTATGTAAAAACTAAACCGATTCAGTTTTATTTTATTTCTAATCTCGTAAATCATGTTTCTATAGGATTTCTATTCTATTATCTATTTTCTATGTAATTTCAACACATTGTACAAAAAGTATGGCTTGGAATTCAGCTCTCATACAAAAACGTAAACAGAGATAAAGCCGGTGCAGGTCATGGGTTTGCTGCTCTCAGCTCTTTTGAAGCCACTTTGGAAACAACTCGCACATGTGTGGTGTGCATGCGCAATGGCGCAGGAAGTATTAGTATTTACAAAAAAAAAAAAAAATAAAAAATGATTAATAAAAAAAAAAAAATCGATTATTAACTTTTCTAAATCGATTCAGAATCGTTCGAGAGAGAATCGATATTAATCGGAAAATCGATTTTTTTTCCCACCCCTACTATTCACACATTGCACCTGGATGTGTCTGTCACATTGGATATGGACATTGTTCAGTCTGCTCAACACAGACAGGAAATGGTTGCTCTCGGGGCAGGTGAATAACAATGTACAAGGGATACGGATCTGTCCTTCCAGTTTTTGATGACATCAGTGTAATATAGCTGATCTCTGCAGCCTCCGACGAATCCACATTGGACAAATGTCTCCAGTAATGAGAAACCTGGATGGAACAAGCTGAGAAAACAAGTCAATATAAATGATGAGCAGGGAAACTTGGAATAGTTGTCACCCAATTTCTTTTCTCTCTGCCTCCTTTGGCTGCTCTTTTTGACACCATTATATTTGTGATTTACTCAAGTAAGATGACATATAGTCAATAACACCCTTAGGGAACGGCTGCACTGTGGCAGCACTTTCGATAATAAAAGATGAGTGATGCAAGTGCAGTTTTTGTTTGGATTGGTTAAACCCTTAATCCGTCCGGATCTTGACAATAAGACAACAGCAACAACCTGCACAAAATCTGTTACAACTTTGACAAAGGTTTAAGGATTTGATCACCCATATCACAAACAAAAACACATTTTATGAATAGAGCATTTTGTTATATTTGCAGGGACTTGGAGATATCTGCTGCCTGTTCAGTATGGATGTGAATGAGATTTTAAATACAGTACACACTCAGCAAAGAAAATGTAGGTAATGTCCCTTGATAATCCACTCACTTTCAATGGTTTTGATTTGAACTACTGCATCGGTAGAAAGTGGTTTCTTCTTCTTTGCTTTTCTCAAAACTGACCCCACAGAACCTTTCAAGTGGACACTAACGAGGGTGGATGAGTCTGGATGCCATGCCAACTTGTCTGAGAGCATGCTCTGGATGAAGACTGCGTGCCCATATCATCAGTTAAAGCCCTAATCTGATTTGATTAGTGCGTACTGCTGGACGAGGAGCGGCTCGCTGCTGTTCTGCCCTCCAGCTGCCATCACACACTCTGTGGGGGGTCTCCGAGAAAACTTGTGAGGAGGCCATCCGTGTCCTCTTCTCTCAAGCGAGTGTGCATGGAGACACACAAACGCACAATGTCAAGGAGTACCCGGGGAATCAAGATATGGTAAGAAAATAAAAATAGCTATTTTGTTTTCTCAAACAGCTAAGGGTATCAACATTTTCTCACACACAAACCCACACACACCAGACATACATTTCCCACAGAGCTTCAGTTGGATTTGGTTTACAATGGTTTACAGGTAAAACATAAAAGAAACACATCCTCACATTGTAAGAGACCTGCAGTGAAGTTATTTTCGAGTCTGAATTATTACACTCTTCCTGTCTTTTTCATAATGTTGTCATGATATTTTAGACTTTTACTCATGTCACATTGTATTTGATTGTTTTGTATTCTATTATTCAAATTTTTGTTTGGGTGTTTTTTTCTTCATACAAGCCTATACAGGTTTCTCTGTCACCTACACTACACATGTACCTTTTGTGTCACGTTGTTTATACATGAAAAAAAAACTTAACTAAACTTACATTTGCCTTTAAGAACTGATGCAACAGTAGACATGCACTTATTGTACTCCTGCACATTTTAATATATTACTTATTACATAAGTATAAGTTATGAAATAGTGCCCTCTTTGTATTGCTCGCCTCTTTCGTTTTCACTCTTCATTGTTTCTCCTCTTGAATCCTTCTAACAAGTGGCTAATAGCATTCCATCAGGGCCTTCAGCCCTAGTGAGTAATCCACTTCACAGCCCCCCCTCAGAGGAAAAGAGCCATTTAAGTGTGACTGCTGGAACATCTGCATGCGCTGTGCAAGTGAGAGATGGGTCGAGTGTATATAAGACTGGGTGGTAGGCAAGAGAGTGTGTTTCTTTTTTTTTGCCCCAGAGAGTGGGTGACAGATGCTGGCTTCCATTGCTAATGAGCACAGGGGCAGTAGTATCCACTCGCGAGTGAACAATCTCCCCCAAGAGGACGGAGCTCAGAGGAGGTTCGTGGTCTGGGTGGTAGATAAAGCCATCAAGCAAGAAATGGTGTCACACACCGAGGAGTAAGGGACTGCTGCAAACCTATGTGCAGGGAAATAAATATCATGTGACACAGCCAGGCATGTAATGGAAAAACCAAGGCACCAAAACCAAGGATGCACACACACACACACACACACACACACACACACACACACACACACACACACACACAAAGGAGAACTGGGCTAAAATAATTACTGTAGAAACAAAAGGTTGATCCTCACTCATACTTACAGGGCTGGACTGGGACAAAAAATCGGCCCTGGCATTTTTGGCCATGGCAGCCCACCATGATTATTTATACGATATGTGGAGGCAGGGGCGTTGCTCCAAATTCTGGGCCCCTATACAGGAAGTCCTGATGGGCCCTCTGAGAGGCGGTCTTACAATACAAACATGTAAAAGCTATGTTTGTCTATAGTCCAAAACGTATGAGTGACTGGTCCCTCTCTGAGCCAGATAACAACACAATGTTTCTATTGATGAATGACCAAATCATTACGCATACTTGAACACAACCCCTGGTCTAATGACTCTTAATAACCATGCACACACACAGTGTTTCTCACAGGAATTTGGGAGACTGTGTCGTGGACCCTCGACCTTCTAGGGGGCTCCGGGGGAATGCTCCCCCGGAAGATTTTTTTTTCAAATGTTAAAGTAAAATTCATCAATCTGGTGCACTTTGAGGAGAAAACTAAGGCTAAATCAACTGTTTCCTATGTAAGCTATTTAGTACTATTTGCTGGAATAATTTATAGACACAGAATGACCAAAAAGCAGAAAGAAGAAATGTACATGTTTAAAAAATCCAGTCAGCTTCGGGATTTTTTTTCCTTCGTTTGTATTTTTAATGGCCCAATATAGGCCCCTGATCTTCGTAGCCCCGAACAATGTTATTTAAAAAATAACAAAAATTTACTGACGAATGAAAGGCCCATGAAATCTTTTTTTTCCCTAAATAACGTTTTTCTGGGCCTTCAAAGATCAGGGGCCTATATTGAGCCAGTCGGACTGTCCGCAGTCCGACGGCCCTGAACGTAACTGACCATCGTCAGATGCTCATAATTACCGAGTAGAAGTTGAATGCATGATAATACAATTCAATGCAGCCTCTGAATGGGCGGCCCTCTGCTGTGTGTGTGATTGGGCCAGGCCCAGCCTAGAACCAATCATAATGAGTAATGGCCTGGGACAAAGTTTTATTTAACTTTCAGGTGAAGTTGACAGCCTGCACGCACAATTGTATGTCCATGGCACTCCCGAGAGGGAAGGGCCTCGGCTGTGTGACTTGGCCGGGCCGGGCCGAGTCACACAGCCGAGGGTCCATACAAAAAAAAAAAAAAAATTATTATTTTTTTTATAAATGGCCCAAAATGCCTGCCGGCCCACCGGGCATTTGCCCAGTACGCCCGATGGCCAGTCCAGCCCTGCTTACAGATAACAAATGTGTTTGACGGATTATGTTTTACAGAACTATTTCAGGCAAATGAGTGCTTTTTCCAGTGATAGATCTGAGAGTTATTTTAGTTTGGCATTCCAATTCTGCTTAATTTACTGTAGTATTATGATATATGGATCAAACCTAAAATTACTTTTTCCAAGAGGCATTTTATGTGCACTATAACAAGTAGAAAATGTAACTTTACATATTTGTAAAAGAGAATTTAACTGTGATAATTATTTAGGACAAGATTTGCGCTTGAAGCCTGAATACATTAGATATTTAATAAAATGGTTTTCATGTATACACTGGGTTGTCTTTTTGAGAAATCACAGCTCTGAACGTTTTGCCTGGGTCTGCCAAGGAGCACCTTCTGTAACCAGACAATATTCAGATGTGGATTGGCACTACAACTCTGCATTGAAATGGATGTTGAAAGGACTTCACTTCCACGCTAAAAGACACTGGTATGATGATCCTCTGGGTGCATGTTGTTCCCAAATGAAGACAGGAGAACGGAAGGAAAAAGTAATTACAGTTCTTAAATCTTTAATGTAAACAGCAGTTTTGAGGGGCTTTGAAAAATCCTAAAGAAAAACCATCTGCAGGTATTAAATAGGAAGAGAAAAATATATAAAATCATATTAGAAATAACAACCATGATCTTTTTTTTAAATAAAAAAAATACATAAACTTTCGTGGCCATATAGTCCTGAACACACTCACAAATCAACTTCCCTTTACCAAAACACAACCAACTACTTGGCAGTTTTCACAATTTTAAAATGACTAATTATGACCAACGTACAAATGATAAACAAAAGAAAGCTCAAATATTGCTTAGGAATGTTGTGCACAGCAGTCATTACAATGAAAGTGTCTCAACTGAGTGAGAGACGAGTGTGTGTTTGTATGTGTGTTTCACTATG